>NC_051161.1:14778582-15126082 GCF_013339745.2 Dermacentor silvarum
TGCAGTGGACATAAAGTATAGGCTGATGATAATGATGATGACTCCAAATTTCCAATTTTTATCACTCTTCATTCACCCTATCGCCACTTGATTCACCTTGATTCACTCTTAATTCACTCTCATTTACTCTTCATTATCTTAGCTCGCCCTATCTCATCGTTACCTTTCGTTTGACTCCTATCACCCAACTAAACCCCTCCTATTCACCATCAATTCACTCTTAATTCACCATCAATTCATTCTTTATTTTCCTCATTCACCTCTGTATACCCATTTTTTATCATTATCATAACGATCATAACCATACTTACACCCATTGCTATCATTAATTCTCGGTTCTTGGCCACTTTTCGGGTTTTTCGACACATTTTTCCGCTTTGTCATGCTAATTATCAGAATTAATTTAACGACTATCATGATAATTTATCCATAACTATATTCCTCACGTAATTATATATCGAAATATATTTAATGATATAGTATTTGTAATTACATTCATTAGTTATCGATTTTTTGTGTATATGTTTCCGATTTTTGGAACCACTTTTTCAAGGTCATCTCAATATTAGACATACAAGCCAGCCACTGGTGTTGGGCTGTAAGCATGAGGTCGCGGGATCGAATCCCGGCCACGGCGGCCGCATTTCGATGGAGGTGAAATGCGAAAACACCCGTGTACTTAGATTTAGGTGCACGTTAAAGAACCCCAGGTGGCCCAAATTGTTCCCAAGTCTACTTGGAACAATTTCTGAGGATGACACCAGTTTCGAGATATTATTTCCCGAACTTTAAGGATACATGCATTGGCGTTCCAGTTACTTTTGTGCTTCAATGCATAAAACGACGTTTTCTTAAGAAAGTAACTGGAACGCCAATGGATTTCTCCGCAAAGTTCGGCATCGAAACTGGTGTCATCCTGAGAATTCGTTCCAATAGGATCCGCCTGTCGAACTCCACGGCTAGAATTTGTAAATTGAAATATGGGCCATAAGGTAATGAGATAGACACTAAATTAGTGTATTTTTGTTAATTAGTCGATGTTGCATTTAAATTTTTTGTGCAAGTAATGTCAGCCTCTTCGAGTAGACCAGCTCATGAACTAGAATTGTGCTGTCTGTCACAGGCAACCTTTAAAAAATTTTGAAAGTGTTCGCTGAAACACCCTGTATATTTACAATTGCCGCCTAATGTCACAATGTCGAATGGAAGTAAATAACAATGTATCTTTTCTTAAAGAAATAACACTTCTCCGCAAAAAAAAAAGAAATAATACACATGACAAGAAACTTTGATATGGGGCCCATATACTCTTGCAGAACAACATATCGTGAACAAATGATAAGGCGCACTTTACCGAAACTACTAAATTAATGCCTCTATAATAACCTAAACCCGGTTCAAATGACAAAAAAATACGATGTTTTACCTCGAGTAATATTTAAAAGCCTCAAACCAGTGTTTTCGTTATTTCTTATATTTCTGTATTTTTCTATAGTGATTCTACGTGTATTGACGCTTTTATTACAGATGACTATGGTATATGTCTTATTCACGCATTGTTTGCACTGCTCTGCGTTATTCGAATCTGTGCCCTTTCTAATTGGGTGTTCCAACAGCAACATTATGTACTGGAATGTGGCACTTCTTATTGATCTGCGATGTTTTTTTTTAATGTATGTTTTGCTCACGCTGATGCTGCAAGTCAAAGAAACAATGTGTTTTCGTTCGGGGAGGAGAGAGCTAATCAAGCATGCCCTAGCTTTTTCTCTCTACCTCCCTCATCAACCCTGACGGTAAATAAACATTATTATTATTATTATTATTATTATTATTATTATTATTATTATTATTATTATTATTATTATTTGATACGACGTGACCGAGAATTGTAAGTTTTCGCGCAGCAAAACGGCACTTCTTCTTCAGATTGAGTTGGAGCTGAGCGTTCTTCAGACAAGTCAGGACATGGTTGAGGCGTTCGAGATGGGTTGCGAAATTTGGCGCAAAGACAACAATGTCGTCGAGGTAGCAGAGACATATGTGCCACTTCAAACCCCGCAGAACCGAGTCCATCATGCGCTCGAAGGTGGCAGGCGCATTGCAGAGGCCGAAGGGCATGACATTAAATTCATATAGACCGTCAGGCGTGACGAAGGCTGTCTTTGAACGGTCGGCCTCTGCTAAAGGCACCTGCCAATACCCGGAACGCAAATCTAAGGATGAAAAAAACTCGGCACCTTGTAAGCAATCAAGGGCATCGTCAATTCTGGGCAAAGGGTACACGTCTTTCCGAGTGACCTTGTTTAGGCGCCGGTAATCCACGCAGAAGCGAATCGAGCCATCTTTTTTTTTTAACGAGAACCACAGGGGATGCCCACGGACTTTGTGAAGGGCGAATAACGTCGCGTTTAAGCATATCGTCAACCTGGTCGGTAATAACTTGACGTTCCGCGGTGGAGACACGGTACGGACGTTGTCGCACTGGTGAGTTGGAGCCGGTGTCGATGTAGTGAACAATGGTAGAAGTTCGGCCAAGGGCACGTTGGGCAACATCGAAAGACTCGCGGAACTGGTAGAGCAGCTGGAGAAGAGCAGAGCGTTCAGATGGCAACAGTCCGTCTGCGATCGACGAATTGAATAGGTCGGCAGCTGGTATATCAGAAGGGTTAAGAGCACTGACGGCGTCGAGGTCGCGTCGAGCGGAATCTTGCTGCACGGAAAAAATCTGTCCGATATCAATGGGTTGCACGCATCCAAGGGATTCACCTTTAAGCAGTTGGATGGGATACGGAAGAGGATTTGTGAGGCAGAGTGCGCTTGTTCCATTCGAAATAGACAGGGTCGAATAAGGCAGAAGCAGTGGCTTCCGACTTAGAAGGAGGCTTGATGGTTCAAAGAATGCAGCTTCGTCACATATGCTGTTGCAGAACACTGGGAGCAAAACAGCTGATGTCGGCGGAATTTCTGTGTCCTCTGTTACGACTAGTTTGTGGGCGGCTTGATGAATGTGGTTGTAGGGCGGGTCACACAAGGGGAAGAGCTCAAGTTCAGATCTGGCACAATCAATAACGGCGTGATTACACGATAGAAAGTCCCAGCCAAGTATGATGTCGTGCGAGCAGGATGAAAGGACGATAAACTCAACAATATAGTGTTCTTTAGCAATGATAAGTCGAGCAGTGCAGGCGGCTATAGGCCGAACAGGGTCTCCATTCGCTGTACGTAAGGGCATCATCTCAAGAGGCGTAGTCACTTTTCGCAACTTGCGGCAAAATTTGGCATCTATAACAGAAACGGCAGCACCGGTATCGACAAGAGCATACGCATGGGTGCCTTCAACAAAAACTTCGACAATATTCGACGCAAAGTTCGAGGACTTGAGCATTTCGACAGCGCAGTTCTTGCCTCTTGAACTGCGGGGGCTAGTTTCCCTCATTTTCAGGGGCTGGTCGACGACGCATGGGCGACAAGGAGCGGCGACGGGGTGAAGGTGAGCGACGAGACGTGGGTTGCGGATAGTCACGTGAAGACGTGCTTGTTTGGGGATCCGGACTTTCATAACGAGAGTGGGGACGATCCATGTAGTTCGGTGAACGGGCGTCTGAGTATCCTGGGGCGCGACGACGGCAGTGTCGGGCGATATGACCAGGGCCGCCGCATGCAAAACAGATCGGCCGGTTGTCGCGCGTTCGCCAGGGATTTGCATTGATGGGAGCAGCCCATGTCACGGACGGCTGAGTCGGGGCTGCAGCATACGACACACCATGGAACGGTGAGCGCTGTTGTAGCTGCTGCCGCTTTACTACCTCAGCGTAACTAAGAGGCGCGGCGACAGGATGCTGCTGAATGGGCACCGGCGTGGCCTCGGAAACCTGTTTTTGAATGACACGACGCGCCACAGGTGGCGCGTCGTGTTTAGAAAGAAGCGCGATATAGGAGTGTTTCTCAGCGGTAGCACGCATCGGAGTGCCATGCATTTCGGAGGCCATGCACAGGCTTCATGCCGCTGCCGCTAGATGGCGTCAAGTGTTACTAATTAAGGATTTAATAAACGACATAACTCGTTTCGGCGGTGGCAATATGTTGTGTCGCTATATTGATTCACTGCTAAACGTATTAGCGTCGACATTCATCGTTATATGGGTTCTGCAGATTTTTTTTTTACTATGCCGTAAGCAAGCCCCTCGTCGAAATCTATATATATATAAAAAAAAAACCTGCATGCGAGGCGGGGCTGCGTCAGAAAAGGAAACAAAAGTAATCGTGGCTACTGAAAATAAGTAAAACTTAGACGCTTTTGGCGTACGTAGTAAAATTCTTGCACGACGTTCCTTAATTCTGCCATCGTAAATCCGATAACGATGCTTGCGAGTTGTATTTGGCGCTAGAAAGGAACAGCGCTAAAAAGCAGGAGGGTGACGCGAAGAGGCAAACGCGGCTGGTGATAAAAAGTTGCAGTGGCTTAGCTCGGCTATGCCAGGATATACGTAGCGTTAGCAAAGGTTCAGCTGATTATTCTTAGCTTTCCTGGTTGCCTAGATTGTCAAGGAATAGCTTGATTGTCATGCTTACTGCTGCTCCAATGACACACACGCGGTATACGTATTATGTGGCACATGTATTCATTCCTCCTACGCTCAACCGCTAATTGCCAGGCAACTACTTCGGGATCCGATGAGTCAAGCTTCTCCGTTCTTCTGCGCTGTTGAGCAGCATTTGCGCTCTCCCAAGTTCTCCATGGCTATACCACACTGGAAAACGCCAGTCAGAAGCGCAGCGGCTCCAGCGCAGTGTCAGACGGCGACTGCACAGCGAGCGAGCGCGCGCCGCTACGACGTCACTCCTCTGGAATGCGCAGACCGGCGGCGGTGAGTCGCGCGCGCCGGCGGCGGAGTGCGCGAGAGGTGCCGGCTCCGGTGGCCCCGGTGGTGCGCAAGCCGTGTGACATCACTGATCCTTGCGCATGCGCAGCACGGCTCTTGATGTGCCACGCGAAACGGGCTTGGCTAGGCCAGTGTAGCTAACGCTACAAAAATAAACGCCGCCAGAAGCATGCGGTTGGTACGTAGAACTCACGCCATTGTGCGGAGTCATTTACAAAAATGAGTATACAAAATACCCTCTGTGGAAATATGCTAAGTGGAACCGGTCTTACGCAACAACAGCAAAAAAAAAAAAAATGTGGTTGATCCCTCTTATATAGGAATCGGTATAGAACACGAAAGTGAAACGTGTCTTCACAGAAGTAGTGTAATGTTTATTGCACATTGATATATAATGTCTATTGGTGTTTTGTGGCTAAAGCGCCCTTAGGCGTTGATGCACCCACGCTGACGCCTGGTGGCACGTCTCCTCCATCACGACTACCAACGTCGATGACCATGAGCAACCGTCGTGCATATGGAAGCTGCACTACGCTGCACACGCTAGCACAACGCGAAAGACGAAGCACGTAACTGACACACTAATACAACGCGCAAGACAAAGCACGTAACTAAATCGTCACCGAGTCAAATCAGCGCGTACAGCCGCTACAGCGCGTCGTAATTGCAGCCTCCGCGATCAACTTCAGAAACATTTTCAGAGCTAATTGCGGAGGCCACGCTCCGCTGTGCTGAGTACGGTGAACGCCACCTAGTAGTGCTTCTGCGAGAACGCGTTGGTAGTGCTTCTTGATGCCAGCGTCCCTTCGAATGCTGGCATCGAGGCGTCATAGTGCTGAGACCACCGAAGCGTTCACTGTCGGTGCGCGTTAGTGTCATAATGCAGTACTTCTCTTTTCTGCTCGTAGGCGGCGGCACCGCCCCGAGCAAGAGCGCGGGTACACGGAGGAGTGTTAGATATATAAGGCGCGTCTGTGTAGCTCTCTGGAAATGCGTTTGTGGCGCAATGGGTTAAACGCTCGGCGATCTATCGTCGCGGACCGAGAGGTCGTGGGTTCGATTTCGAAATTTTGCATGTTTGTGGAACTTTTTCTTCTGGTTTCTGTCTTTGTATTATGTTCGTGTGACGTATTTCCGTGACGGAAATACGTCAGTGAAGTCTTGGTGGACCCCGGCATAAAACACTTTCGTGTTAAAAAAAAATGGTTGTACATATAGCCGAGCTGGACAAAAAAACGAGCGTAGCTTTGCAATGGAGGCGCAATGCTAAACAGACAGCGGAGCTGATGGGCACCTAGCTAGTCCTGGCTTTTGGGCTAGGCTAAGCACTACCAAGTAATCCCCAGCATTTTCCGGAATTTATTAATTTTTGATCGATTATCGATTAGCTATCGATTGGCTATCGACTGACTATCGACGACTGACTAAGCTTAGCTCGACTTAGCCAGGCTGAGCTTCGCTTGTTCCCAGGGGTATGTGCCATTGCGCTTGGACCCTTTCTGCACTACTGCCAGGATCGGCCACATTTTTTGTGGACGATTAAAGGAATAACGCGGGCTAAAACAGCTCCCCTGTTAAAAAAGCCACCCGCTTTTACCCTGAAAAATATTTGTAGCTGACAAAAATGTGCGTTGACGCCGTACTTCTGACCACCCATTTCATGTTTGCTTCCTTTATCACTTGTAGTGTCTAGTGACCAATTCTGAAGATAACCGTGGAGTCAAAGCACAATTGCAAAGAAATTTCACTTATGATAAATTGGGTCTAAATGAGCAGTATATACTTGGCAGTAATCTTGGCAAAGCTCAACGCACACCACCTAGCACATCGCCTCCGATTTTGGAGGTCATGCTTTAAAGATTGTGTAAAGCTTCCACTAGGTGCTTCGAGTATTACATTAAGTAAGATTCGCGCTGCCGTCCAGAAGAGTGCAGGTTATTTGAAGTGGTAGAGCGATTTCAACCCAAAGGCGGTGGTGCCGTGCTCTATGCCCAGAAAAGAAATCATTTTTCTTCCACTGCCAGCCCTCACACAAACCAAGGCTACATACGTGATCTGCGATTCGCAACGGCAATTCGCAATTTTGCAAATGGGCGCATATCGCAAGAGGCGTATCACATACTCAAGCGACATCCCATACACCAGGGAGAGGCCGACGTCGATAACCGAAGGCACTTGCTATGGATCCCGGCACACACTGGACTGAGCACCCCCAACGAAGCGGCTCACCGCGTTGCTCGAGGCCTCACTCACCGAGCATCATCGGAGGAAGAGCCCCCGCGGGGTACTGCAAACGTCTGGGCGTGGGAGGATCGTTTGACCAGGTTTCACGACATCACGACACACTACCAGAGACGCGTATACCCATTCGCTCACGCTAGGTTAGACAGGGCGCAAGCAGTACACTACAGACAATTACAAGCGGATTCTTACATAAACCCAAGACTCATGCACGCCATGTATCCAGACATGTACACTACAAACAGATGCACATCCTGTGGCGAGGTTGCCACACTTAATCACATGTTATGGGAATGTCGGGACATAGCAAACAATTCAGGCAGTGCCGACACCACCGTCTCTTCCACCGCCAGCCTCCGCTCGCGTTGGAAGACCGCACTGCTCAGCTCGAACCTGACAGTACAGCTCTAGGCCGTCCAGCGAGCCGAGGAAGCCGCTTCGAGACAAGGTCTCGGGACTGGTCCACGGCGGGTGCCCAGACCCACTAAAAGTACGCCGGACTCAAATCTTACCGATTTGATAATAAAGTTTACGTTCTTCTTCGTCCACTGCGAAGTTTGTTTCTTCAACAAAACGCTATGCCGGACCTGGCGTCATAAACATTATCGTGACGTAGTGACACAGAGTAAATTTTTATGACGTCACGTGGCAATGAAGCTTCGTATGGTGGTGTTGCTCATAGAAAAGTATACACAATAGTGTCTGCGCGAGTTTCTTGAGGCTGCGCTCGCGCGTGACACCACAGCAATCATATGGTCTCTTCGACTTGGCTGCACTTTCTGCACTAGTTCAGGGAGTGCAGCCCTTTTGTCCTCGATGTTACAGTGCAGCGCGCGCCGCCTGCACCGCTCTCTTCGATTTAACTTCGTGCAAGGCAATTTTTGCACGAGTTCACGATTCTCCCACGCTCGCTACTTTGTAAGTGCAAGTATACTGCAAGCGCTCGGTAGCAGACGACATGGCGTAGCGCTAATTGAACAATCGTGTGCGGACGTTTGTATATGTCCCGCTTTGGTTACAACCGCTAGCTTAAGAACGTGAGATACAATTTCGATGCCTGAATGGTTGTGATGACAGGTCAGCAAAATTTAAGACGGCGTTAAATTGCTTTCGATCGCATTTCTTGCTCTTGGAAAGCGTTCTCTGCCGAAAGAACAGCCTCGGTGCCCGCCATTTCATTTTCAAGACGTATATAGTTGTACCACGATAGCGATTATTGTGATAGCAAATAGCAAGTACCCTCCCTTTTATTATGTGCACATTTGTCGAAAAGGTTCACGACAGGCCTGCACTCAGTTGATGAGAGGTGCTGCCAGATTGCAGAAGCATGACCGCACAGGAGCCCAATTTTGAGCGCATCGCACTTGAAAGCAAAACATTTCTCGAACCACGAGGAGCAACATTATCTCGAAAAGGGCCCGTAGGACAATTCGGCAACAGTGGCAGCAGACGCTAAGATACAGTGCTTAAAGTGCGCGAGACGTTCCGTGCAGACAACAAGGCACTTTTCTCTTTAGTTTTGAAATAAGCGTTCATCGCTAGTGCAGGCACTGCACTTGACCTTTCTGAACTAGCACTGTACTCTGCTGCACTCGCATGGCACCGCAACGGAACCATGGTCGGTGACAACCTCAGAATGAAAAAGTTGTCTGCGCGCTTTCCAAATCAAACACAACTTGCATAGATCCGTCAGCCAATTGGGTTGGCTTATGCATACCTCCTATAGTAAGCGCGCACGTAAAGTGATATCGCCGAAAGAGACCATCGAGAATACGTCTCTTCGGACTGTCGCTTTTGGTGATAATCACTTTCAGTGAGCGCTTATTGGCTGGTTGCGCAAAACCGGATGAGCTGGTTGCGCAATACATCACGCGAAGGCGATAGTATCGCCGAAAGTGATCGTCCGAGAATACGTCTCGTGATGTCAAGCAGTTTAGCGTGCTTGAAACAACTCGTTTCTCCGTACAGATCGCTCTTTGTGTCGCTGGTTTCAGGATGAAACCTGAAACTCTAAGCAAAGTTCATGGGTGATCCTGATGTAACTGTTCTGTTGAGCCAAAGCTAACATTTTAGCTTGAAACAACTAGCTTTTATTTTCCAATTAGCCTAGCATTTACATCAGCAGAGCGAAGTCATCAAGCTTTGAGCGGACTCCAATTGCCTTAAGTCTCTTTCAGAGGTGACGGGGAGGCGCACTTCGTTATTGTGGCTGGAGCCTGTTTGTAATTTTTAGGTTAATTGTCACCGACTATAGTGCAGACAGTGCATTCAAATCGAATAGACCTCGAATAGACCTTTCGAAATCGAATAGACCTTTCGGAACTGAGCGAGCAAGTGTATCGTGACGTAATGACGCATCCACCTTCCGGGTGCCGAAATCAAACTGGGGCCGAGATTACAAGGCTTTTTGTTCACAAATGCTCTTTGCCATTGGCCGGCCACGTTCGTTAATAATATATTCAGCATAAGGATTTGGCTAAGACTTTCGCTTACGAACAATTCAAGCGTAAGAGCTTTTTGTGAATGCGGGCATTACTTCGTAGAAACAAGTATCTTAGTAAATTATTTAGAGTGCTAGCTCTGGCGCTTGCGAGTACATTTTGAAGGTTTAGAATGTTAAGACCTTCATTTCTCGCGTTAACACATTGCAGTAATTGAATTGCAAACTTTTGTATTTAATAAAGAAATCCGTTTTGGATAATGTCCATCGATTTGTATGCTTTCTGTGCACATTTATATTTAAGTACTTGTTTGTATGACTAGTGATATTGCATGTACGTGGCGCGCGTCCACATCGTCGTAGAAAACCGCAACCACCTCCGTTGAGAGTGCTGAGACAGCGTGGTAGAACTTGGCTTGTTTCGAAGTAATGCACCGAACTCGTATTGTATTTACTGTATGCAATACTGTATTGCAGCTCCTGTTGCATTGTCATGGGGGGCCGCAACCTTTTTCAAGCTCAGCCTTTTCTCTTATCTCCTGCTATCAAGCAAATAAATTGAATTGCACTTATTGAAGGTTAACACAAAAAAAGTCGGAAATGTCATGCCAGTAGTCATTTTAAAATATGGCCAGGTTACAGGGAGGCCCCACGAAATCGTTAAAGTCAGACGCACAAATCGTATCACAAATTGGGTAGCAAAAATCAAGCGTGATTCTGCGGTTGCTAAATTGATCGATGTTCATGATATTGGAACTCGCAGACATTTATTTTGAACCTGAAATACGAAATAGTTTAGAGTCATAAAACTAATGCTTGACACCGTTTTCCATAAATTTCTGTCGCATCTTAAAAAATGACAAATTTCAATAAAACATGTCAAGTTAAGTAATCAGAAAAGTTGCACCAAACTCTGAAACGTATAAACATATTTAGATTGACTTCCAAAGTTCTACAACGTCCTCAAAATAATTTGGATTGGCCGAGAAGTTTCCAACATCTAAATGAAAGGGCAAATCAGACTAGAAGCTCAATTTATGTTTGAAATTTCAGAGAACAAAACCGATGGTATCAGAATCTCAGAATGAAGAAATAAAATCGTTTTTTTTTAGAGACTCATGTTTTTGTAAAAGTTGTGTTTATGTGTGCATAGCTGCATCTCGACTATAAAACAATAATCTAATTTCGCTTTGGATGTGACAACTTGGTTGCCAAGCTTATCACTAGTTGCGAAAAAATGCGTAAGAGTAAAAGGCTGTGCTAAGTCATTTGGAACAAGCACGAAGACGATATGGTATCGCCGTGTTATAAACTGCCCAGCAACCAGGAGCAGCACGCACATAAACAAAAAAAAAAAAAAGAGCAAACAAAACTTTCATCTTGCGCAATTAGAGATGGGCAATCGAGAGGGCATAATTCCTCACATAGTCTTGAGTACCACCTGCCGATAATAAGCGCCCATCATGCACTGGAAAAAAATGTGGTTGATCCCTCTTATATAGGAATCGGTATAGAACACGAAAGTGAAACGTGTCGTCACAGAAGTAGTGTAATGTTTATTGCACATTGATATATAATGTATATTGGTGTTTTGTGGCTAAAGCGCCCTTAGGCGTTGATGCACCCACGCTGACGCCTGGTGGCACGTCTCCTCCATCACGACTACCAACGTCGATGACCATGAGCAACCGTCGTGCATATGGAAGCTGCACTACGCTGCACACGCTAGCACAACGCGAAAGACGAAGCACGTAACTGACACACTAATACAACGCGCAAGACAAAGCACGTAACTGAATCGTCACCGAGTCAAATCAGCGCGTACAGCGCGTCGTAATTGCAGCCTCCGCGATCAACTTCAGAAACATTTTCAGAGCTAATTGCGGAGGCCACGCTCCGCTGGGCTGAGTACGGTGAACGCCACCTAGTAGTGCTTCTGCGAGAACGCGTTGGTAGTGCTTCTTGATGCCAGCGTCCCTTCGAATGCTGGCATCGAGGCGTCGTAGTGCTGAGACCACCGAAGCGTTCACTGTCGGTGCGCGTTAGTGTCATAATGCAGTACTTCTCTTTTCTGCTCGTAGGCGGCGGCACCGCCCCGAGCAAGAGCGCGGGTACACGGAGGAGTGTTAGATATATAAGGCGCGTCTGTGTAGCTCTCTGCAAATGCGTTTGTGGCGCAATGGGTTAAACGCTCGGCGATCTATCGTCGCGGACCGAGAGGTCGTGGGTTCGATTTCCAAATTTTGCATGTTTGTGGAACTTTTTCTTCTGGTTTCTTTCTTTGTATTATGTTCGTGTATGTTCGTGTGACGTATTTCCGTGACGGAAATACGTCAGTGAAGTCTTGGTGGACCCCGGCATAAAACACTTTCGTGTTAAAAAAAACACAATTGCTGCGGCAGGCGTATACAGCCCTGTTTGTGCATCCCCCTTGCTGGCACCAGAAAGGTACACATTCACTAAAACGGCGCAGTAGGAGTCAGGGGTGACCAAGCCAAGGCCGCACTGACGAAGTCATTCGCACGAGAGAAGGGTTATCGCTTTGCGTCCTGGTCCTCGTATACCTATGGCTACTGTGATCTTCCAGCATATCGCTGTCAAACCGACTGGCCAGTGCACGTTTTTGACAATGATTATTGAAGCCTTGCGGAAAGGGACGAGGAGTCTTCTTTGACGTGTTCACAAAGTAGATCGCGTGCTGCTGCGTGAAACTAGGTCACACCGCGTTTAATTAGTAGATGTCAGCATGACCACCAGTGCCACTGGTCACGGCTCGTGCACTATGCGGCATCGGTGGTCATCCCTAAAGATGCTGGCCTCGCAAGTGTACTCGTGTCGCTTTGCTTTCATACGCATCAGCTGTCTTCACATCGACCATTCTTGCCGATGAAGGGAAGTCTTGTCGAGACGTGGACATCAGACTGACGCTTCCCCTTGTTTGACCGCTGTTGATCACTTCAAGTCTTATTGTCCTTGAGAACCTGCGGCTTGTTATATCTACGCAGTGTTATAGAAGGCCTTCAACGAGAGAAAGCTACCCTTCTGCAACTTCATTGTGGAGACTGTGTTTGAACACTAGCTTGGTCGCATTGTATAGGGTACATACGTGATGACTATACTGTGCTCAAGTTGCAATAGGGTGAGCAACCCGAGACAGTATCACTTAGCTTTGGAAAGGTTTGGGATTGTAGTGTTCCTTCATGGTTCTAGAACGGGGATGTGAGCACACGCACTACTTAATTTATTAGATAATACTGACATGCTTCGTCAGTCATGAGAGCCACAAGATTCAAACACGGAGTTCAGATGTAACAAACAGCAGTGAGTGAGTGTTATTAGGTGGGGCGAAGCCAGCATTGTTTGACTCATAAGCCTCATGTGACGTGTTATGTAACATATCATAAGATTCACTGTTCACTATCCCTTTTTTTCACCCAGCCTTAACTGTACTCGTCCTTTCTGTACCAACATTGCTAAAGACGAATCGTAGCCGTCCAGGCTGCAGCTTCTTCCGCTTTGCTGGCCGGAGACCAGTCGCACTCGTCATCTCACTTTGCTTCGCGAATTTGAGTTTCGGCAGGTGAACATATTCTTCAATGCTTTTCTTTCCTTTCGTTATCACCTCTTCAGGTAACTGTACTGGAACCTTACACGTGTTCTACGGACTTCAGAAACCAACGCCTTTCTTCTTTGGATTCCCATCTTAAGCTCCGCCTTCCGCAGGGCTTGCCACAACTTTCGCCTGTTTTTAAAGCGAAGCTTTATTTGCAAACCCTCCCGGACTTTCCTGACCGCGGCGGCTGGGTGCAATTTATATCTTACGTGAATTTGTTACGTTGTGTACAAGGGTTCTGCAAAAGTTGTATTTCCATATTACTAATTTTTCCGAGATTCATGTGTAATATATCAGTGTTATCCGCTTTAGATGTACTATTAGATGCAATTAACGGAATTGTGATATAATTTTTCATTGCTGAGTTACAGAGTTGTAAACTTGATAGTGTCGTTTACTGAAAATTTGCTATGTTTGCCAATATTTAATAAACAATTGTCAACCTAAATCAAGAATTCGAAACCAACAGTCACTAGATTTTAACTTTTTCTTTTCAATGCAACAAACCTCGTCAAAGTTGGTGCAGTGGTTGCCGAGAAAAACGAATTCTCTTTTTACATCTATTTAGATAGGAGCACCAGCCAGAGCTAAAGCTTCCTCTTATAACATGTGCATTTAATAAGAGGGCCTAGTCTTCATCCAAACATTTTTCGATACCTCTAAGATGAACTATACACGCTATCTCTGCGTCAGCTGCTGACGTTTTTGCCAATCGCAACTCGCCATAATTTACACCCTGATTAGCAAAAATATCTTGTAATGCACTATGCCAGCGGCTTTTGTTTCACGTGGCTATGTACTACTGGAAGGAAAAAAAAATATTGAGCCGTATTCGCAAGAAAGCTTTTACGCTATAATATTTCATAAGATAAAATGCCACGCAAATCGTAATGCTGGATATATTATTAGCGCAGATGGCCAGGCAAGGCAAAGCGCACTTACGAATGAAATGATTTGACCCACCCACGTGCAGTTGTGCGCTGCACGCGACATTCTAGAACATGTATGTGCAAGAGAGTGGCGTACATGACGCAAACCGTAAATGAAATAACGCGAAAGCGAAGGCGGGCACAGCATGAACAACATGGCCGCTTGCTCACAAAATGCGAAACTATTCATCTCAACAGGGAGGCATGTACACGTTGACCCCTTACGCCTTCTTTTCTGGATTGTTAACACGATAGTTCCTTTGTGTACATCATCAACAGAGGGTCATTCACCTTGATTACTCAGCAAAAGTCGCTAAAGATCCCCCGCACAGGAGAAATATGCTATTCACTAAATGGCATTGAAAGGCAGAGCTGAGGTTATCGCACGATGACCGTCAGCTCACGGCATCACACGTCGAGCACGCATATGTGCGTACAGCGCGAAGGCACCTGGTCGATCACGCACAGGACGACGAATCGTTCGCTGAATACATCAGCGAGGGTAGCGGCCCGCCTGTCGCCACGCCGTCTGGGCGCACGAAAAGGCTGCAATTCGTGGGAAGAAGCGTCTGAAGCACGCGATATTCAAGGGCGTTTCACTTGGTCGATATGAGAGAGAGAGAAACACGGCGGCAGGGTTTCCGTCTCGGTTTCGACGAGACGCCCAACAATGAAGGTGATCGTACATCCAAAAGAGTGATTGCTCGCGCGTGCGGTCTGCATCTTGTGCCGAACCAGGGCCTGTATTCACAAAAGCTTCTTACGCTAGAATTGCTCGTAAGAGCAAGTCCCGGTCAATCTTAAGAGTGATCAAAAAGAAGGAAATTACGCTTGATTCTGCAATACCTGAGGGAGCACGGATGCTGGACATAATATAAGCGAAGGTGGCTGACCAGTGGCGAAGAGCACTTTCGAACGAAAAACTCTCCGAATTAGAAGCGTATACGCGTAACCTTTGAGTGTCTCAAAGCGCGAGCTGTCAGGAGGAAAGAACACGTAAAAAAAAAAAGCACGTCACGCACGCACCGAACGCCTAAAAGCTATAATCGGCTTTGGCAAGAGTGGAACTCAGTTTTGCCGCTAATAAAGACAGAAAGACACACCATGATCAAGTTTCTAGAGCGTTGGGTTGCTGTGCTCGAAGGCAGAGGTTTGATTCCACTGTCGGTGATGCATTTCTTATTATTACAGGTCCAAGGTGTGGCGAGTCGGGAAATACCCACCGACATACCTACTGCAAAGTGCCTTCAATGAGGCAAAGAGTGGTTCGCATATTAAAAGGATTATAAGAGTGCAAGAACAACACAATCATGAAGGGGCCTTATTCACAAATATTCTCGCCCGTAAGTGCTTTTTGCCATTGGATGAGCCGCCTTCGCTCATATGTCCAGCGTCTGGATTGGCTAGAATTTCGTCTTTTGAACAATTCTAGCGTTAGAGTTTTTGTGAATACGAGCCCGCCATATGACTGGGACGAAAATAAAATTTAAAAAACGAACATAAAGTGCTGTTTATAGAGAACTTTTCAAGTTACGGTCCGCAAGAAAATCCCAGTTGAACTTTGGAAGTTAATATTTTCCTGTTGGGGCATACAGTTCTGTTTATAGAGATCTTGTCATGTCATTATCCACGAGAAAGATCCCGTAAGACTTTGAAAGATAATTTGTTGGGGCATGACCAAGCTCCAGGCGAACGCGCTAGTACGTCCGCGCTGTTCCCTTGGTGCTCGACATGCTTCACATCACCCGGTTGATCGCGTTATGACTTCAAGAGAGCATGTGAACTTAGTTAAGTTGTAATCCGCAGTCTTTCAATATTACTTGCTCCCATGCAAATAGAGATGAAAGATGGACGGAAAGAAAGAAAACTTCGGAGGTCAATGATACTTACGCACTGTTTGCTACCATATATACCCCCGAGGGAAGACGCAAAAAAAAAAAAAAAAAAGATCACTTCCTTCGAAAGGTCATGCTTTCAGAAATATCTTAGCGCATGCGCACATTCGTATATAGTGGTTCACTATGGAGCGCGTTGCCCCACTAGAGAAAAGGAGGCAGAAAAAAGAAACCATTATTTTTTTTTGTTTCCTTCGTACTAGAACCTATTGCCTACTCGAAGCACATCACCCACCGCAGTAGCTGGCTGTTGAGCTTCAGATCGTTTCCTTCTTTGTGTGAAGTGCCGTATGGCAGCTTGCTGCCTCATAGCTCGAGTGGCTCTCGGAGTGACCTAAGGTCAAGCCACTCGCTTCAAGGAGCGTTCGAGACGCACGCCGCACGAAAATGTTCAAACGTTATTCGACGTCGGGTATACGTGAAGACGCGAATGGACGCAATGCAGCGCTTGGCGCGAAAGAAAACAGCAGATAGTGGTACATAAGACGTTCACACCATTCCGAATCGCAGAAAAACGAAAAGAAGTGGCCGCGAAAATTTCTTTCTTCGTATCTCTCCTTGTTTATTTCGCTTCTGTTATTTCTGCATTACTGAAGAGAAGCCCGCCATCACATACGGCCGCTTTTTGGTAGACGCCTCCGATGCCCCGGTCCTCAGTATGCGACTCCAGCGCGGCTGTGGCCAGTGTACTAAGCGTTTGTTTGACAAAGAAGAACCAGCGGTCTCTATAGTTGCGGATCCAATGGGTTCGCGAGTTATTGCGACCACGTACGCACTCCCGAGAATCGCGCGGCTGACATAACGGCCACGGCTTTGGCAGTTTCGCCGGGAACACTTGGAGTGCGTCACGAGTCTCAAGGACGGTGGCCACCAGAAAATTGACATTATTTAAGCATTTGGCGTCCGGTTCCTCCGAAGCAGACAACTGACGTATACAAGATGCTTGAAATTTGGTAACCTCGTTCCATCCCCGAAGTATACTCGATCGTTTTCATGAAGCGCACGTCTTGCACACTCCGACAAGAAAGTCGCTTCACTGTGCAGTATACAGGGTGTCCCAGCTATCATGCTCCAAGGTTTAAATATATGCAAATGCCACGTAGCTGGGCAGAATCAAGGTAATGCTGTTTGCCATCGCTTGGAGATACTCAGATTATTTTCTGCATTCCGCCTAATTACAGAGTTAGTCTTAATTAATTAATCAACTACTCAAATATTATAATTAGATGAAAAGTGTCATTGAGAAAATTGTAGCGCAACGTGAAACGCTCCCGATACAACTTTCTGATGCTCAATGCGTGCTACATAAGTGTTTTTCAGAGCGTGAAAGGAGCCTGCGAATACACGCAATGTGCCTCGAGCGGCCAGTCGCGCGGGAATTCTGCGTGTATTCGCGGGCTCCTTTCACGCTCTGAAAAACCCTTATGTAGCACGCATTGAGCATCAGAAAGCTGTATCGGGAGCGTTTCACGTTGCGCTACAATTTTCTCAATGACACTTTTCATCTAATTATAATATTTCAGTAGTTGATTAATTAATTAGACTAATTGCGTAATTAGGCGGAATGCAAAGAATAATCTGAGTATGTCCAAGCGACGGCAAACAGTATTCCCCTGGTTCTGTCCGGCTGTGGCATTTGCATATTGTTGGATTATGATAGTTGGGACACCCCTATAGTGGCAAACAGGAATTAGTACTGCTGTGCTTTGTCTGCCGCACGTTGAAGCTCCCGGCTACCTGCAAGCACGCGAGGCTGTCTACAGGTATCACGCCTCCAATCAGTCAGTGAGGCCAGTCAACTTCAGAAATTAGCGCGATGCACTTTGAACGGCTGACCCTTTACAGAGGTAAAGATGCTGATCGTTAGAAAGCTACGCGCGCTCCCCTGACTTTCCTAAACTCAGCGGACGTATACGCTTATTAACACCCTGTGCCTGACCACTGTGCACGTAAAATCTCTCTCTTTCTCTCCTTTTGCTTTCGCCTTCTTTCTCACAATCTCTCGCTCCCTTTCCCCCGCGCAGGGTAACCAACCGGACGTTCGTCTGATCAACTTACCAGCCTTTCCTTTTTTTTCGTCTTTTTTATTTTTTTGTCAGTTTAATTACGATAGTGTATGTGCGCGTGTGTGCCTGTGTTTTGCTTTTCGTTTTAATTTCTCTCTTTCATTTTTCATCCCTCACCATCTCACCTGCAGTAGCATGCCAGGCCTGTCGCTTGGTTAACCTCTCCAAATATCATGAAACTGTATTTATCTCTCTCTCTCTATCAGCCTTTCTCTCTCTTCAGCAATGCCTGATTTGCACTGCGAGGCTGCGCGAGGCCATGACCTGAGAATATTTGCCACTGAAAATGGTATAGAATGTTCACAGAACAAATCAGTGCTAAGAAAAAAAAAACACTAACATAATTAGCGAACCAAACAAAGAGACATCTGACACTTCAAACCCGTTCTCATACGCAAACACGCGTGCTGCGTCATACCCGCATGGACTGTAGAAAACTCACAGGGTCACGGGAGAAGTTCGAGACCGAGGTGCTTGAGGAGTATTCTGTAAGCCAGGCGTAATTGCTCTCCTCGTCATTTGTCGACGCGGCAGTAATCAAGCAGGCCGCTGTCTGAGACGGCCAACGCGGGCACAGCGGTTTAGGACGGTCAACGACGTAAGGCATCAGCGTGCGAAGTGGCCGTTGAGGTTCGCTACACGAGCGCGGTATTCGTGAACGCGCAGCAGTTTCAGGAAACGTCTTTGCCGGATCTCATCTTCTGTGCGACACTGAATAGTACAGGTCATGTTAGGAAAGTGTGTGCTGTATCAAACTTATGTTGACTATAATGAACTTGAAACACGTTTTCGTGTATCATTTGTAGTCGAAACGTGGGATTTCCGGCTGCCGTGTCAATATGACCGTTGTATATCCAGCATCACTCGTATAGGTATTTACGGCACACTTACTCATCGTTAGATTAGATTCATTTGTAGAGTGTACGTGCCTCTTACAGAAAGACAACCTAATACCTAGACAGCGAACACAAAGCTACTCAAATAGCGTAGTTGAACAAAGAGCTTGACGGGGTACTTCAGCCCGTCATGCCAAAGCCTCTTATTTTCAAATTTCACTCTAGCCGTCAGCAGTAGTCTGGAAGGACTGAACGCAGCGTCTGGGAGGGAGCGCAAAAGGACTCAAACTGCACGGAAGAGAAGGTTCCTCTGGATCGCTCTCCAGCAAACATCCCCTAGCCTCGGTCCAGTTTTCGAAACTTATGTGGTTTCCCAAGCCACCTGTTCATTGGTGCAGGAAAGCTATGGCGTGTGCACCGAGAATGTAGTCGGCGCCGTGGAGATAGAGAGGATGCTGGTAACACTGGTGCCAGTTGAGCAGAAAGGCAAAAGTGTTTCCTGAACAAACGTACCCCCGTATCGCTGAGGTCGCAGAACTGCAAATTCCGATTCCAGTCTAGCAGCAGATGGGCCCTCTGTTGATTTTGTAAAAAAGACCAAGCGCCATCCACGGCGAAGGCGCTTGGGCAAAGTACAAGTACAGCAAAAAGGAAAGGGAAGAAAAATGTTGCAAGCTCTGTGAATCAAAGCTTTGGCAAAGCGGTTAGGCGCGCGCGCGCGCGCGTGACCACACACACACACACACACACACACACACACACACACACACACACACACACACACACACACACACACACACACACACACACACACACACACACACACACACACACACACACACACACACACACACACACACACACACACACACACACACACACACACACACACACACACACACACACACACACACACACACACACACACACACATATATATATATATATATATATATATATATATATATATATATATATATATATATATATATATATATAAGACGCGAGCAGGAGGTTGCGGACGGAGACAAACAAGGTCGCCCTAACACTGGCATTAATCTTCGTCTTCCTATTTCACCACTATTACACCGCACCATCCTTGTGCGATTCGTCACACACTTCCCCCTCCCCCGAGAGAGCGCGTGCTGCAAGCAACATGAGAGCGAGCAAAAGGTCTGATGAATGAATAGCATAAAATGTGCAGTGAGTCCAATGGGTTCCAAGATGGTTCTATAACTCTTCACAACTTCATAGAAAATTGTATCTGTCCGGTGACGTCTAGCAGAGCTCTGGTGGGCCAGCCTGACTGTTGCGCTCCGGAGAACGTCTACATGCGCCGTAGCACGTTGTAATCGATACGATTACATGTTGAGCACTTGGCACGACTGAGTGAAGTTCAAGCGTTATGAAGTAGCATGATCTGTAGTTGGAATTGAAGCTAGTGCATGTGGAACGAAGATTGCATGCTCTGTCTTTGGCAGGTTGCTCTCACGAGAAAGGCACGATTTGCATGAAGTCGGCTCGTTTCTGGCGATGGGATGTGTGCGTTTTCTGATACGAGTGCTCGTTGCACGAAGTATTTGAGGTGGTGTTTCTGTTGCTTTAGTATGCCAGAAGAGCGCACCTGTCCTTTTGGCCGTTGCTTGCGCTGTTTCCGCATTTGTCGTATTAGGTGCTGTCTTGACTGCTGGTGTTGAAGACGTCCTTGACGATGTTCATTCCTAGGAAAACGACATACTGGCCGAGTTATTCTTCGGTTCAGTTGACTAGTGCTTAGATGTCTTTCTTTGTATCTTGTCTGCTTTTCCGATTACACTCTTTTTCGACGTCGTCGTCTGTGTCTGTGTCGGATTCGTCCTTGCGTAACCGAACTTGTTCTTGAAGCTGCTGGGACAACGCTTTCTGCCGTGGGTTGTCTGATGGTGAAGTCCACGTCCGAGTTCCTTGAGAAGCCACTTCTAAGGCTGCCATTCATGTGACGTCCTACTGAGCGCACATTTCTGCTTGTTGGCAATGTGTGACATCTGGTGCCTCCGATGCTTCTGCAATGTCAGTGGTTTGTTGAGGTCTTGTATGCGCAAAAGAGTTTGAAATACTCAAAGCTGCTTCATCCTATACAAGCTGTTCATCCGCTGCTGATGAAAGTGCATTGTCTTCTGTGTGAAAAGAGCACACTGGTGGTGGTTTCATTCTCACCTATTGTCGGATAGCAAGTCGGCTTCGATTCATCACAAATAGTAATTGTATCACTTGAGATGCGTCGTTGTTTTACAGCCGTGAAAGTGTCACGTGACGCGAAACCTGGTGGTTGGCCATGCGTACAAGACAACGGAGTGAACGCGTCAGATGGTTCAGGGACATGATTCCTGCGGCATGTCGAGCACGTAGATGAAGAATGCTCTGGCGTAGTTATCATCACGCTAGGCATGCGTTTGTGCGTCGTCTTCTCGCGAGGATCATGACATGAGAAACTCATCGATGATATCCTCATACGAGACTATGTTTGGCACTGATGATCATAACTAAGTGGATGCTGCGGGTGACTGTAGCGAGACAGTTGAAATGCATCTAGCTGTTGGGTAATGGAGGGGTCAGCAACGTATACGTGAAATCGGCTGATCATCTCTGCTTTGATTTTCGTCCACGATTCGTCGTTTTCGAAGATGTGCGTGAGGTAGAAGCGAAATGCCTCACCGGTGACGTATTCATTGAAGTTGGCGACCATCTCCCGTTCCGACCGTGATGCAGCAGATACGTGGAGCTCGAAGAGGCGGAACCAGTCTTCCACGGGCCCATTGTCCACTGATCCTGTGTAGTTGGGGACGTCCAAGGCTTCCGATGGTGCGGTCATGATGCTGGTCTGTTTCGGTGGTCGATCTGTGCGCTGAGGTTTCACAGCGTGGCGTGGAATAATTTCATGTTGATGTGTGGCTGACGAGTTGGCTGCCAGGTCTTCATCCTGTCGACTTGTGTGACGCGAGCAGGAGGTTGCGGACGGAGACAAACATGGTCGCCCGAACACTGCCTTTAATCTTCATCTTCCTCTTTCACTACTATTACACCGCACCATGCATCCTTGTGCGTTTCATCACATATACGTATAATACTAAACGCGATGTGTGTAATTGCCTTTATTGTCATCTATGTAGCGGGTAATCTCATGTGATATTTATGTTTATGCACCGTACCGGTAACAAGTTTAATCAATTATTCTTCCCGTCTTCATTCCCGCCTCCATCACCTAATGGAAGCTGGCGCGCACGCACATACTTTCGCGCGCACGTTATCTCGCGCGCTATGCCACGTGACGTTGAGGCACGTGACTATTTGGCAAGAACGCCATACTATAGCCATAGAGAAATATGCCACGGTAAGAAAAGTATGGGAGGGTTCGCCAGGACAGCATCGCTTTAAAAGAAAACGTAATTATGGAGAAGAGCCAACAGGGATCCATTATAGTAGTATAATAAGTGACCGCATACTCAAATAGGAGGATAACGGCGCATTACTCGACTGAGCCCCATACTGCTACTGGTCACAGACCCGGCATATTATGTATATGGCCATCATAGACAGTATCGCATGACAATAACTGACAATAGATTTCCATCACAAAGAAGAATACGGCGCACAACTTTCACCGTCGGTGATAAATACCCAGAAAAGCCGGCATATTCGTGCGGCTATTGAAATAATTACATCTGGCGTGCTTTCGCATTATCTGTTATGTGCAGCTGTTTCGTATTCCGACGTTCACACGTCTTGATGGATCTCGCGACGAATTTTGTTATGAGCCCAAATACGCTTTCCTGGCACGAGCATATCTCCAGAACAATGAATAAGGGAAACAAAACTCTAATTTTCCTGGTCCACACTTTTCACGCTAGCCTACACAAACATAAAAAAAGCTTCTGTACACAAGATAGGTATAAGGTCGATCCTCGAATACACCTGCGTGCTTTGGGATCCTAATCAGCAGAAGATAATCGTGGGGGGGAGTGCTCGACAGTTCAGCCAATCAGTGGAGAAATACTGGGCGGGGGAAGCATAGTAAGGGCTGGAACGGAAAGGGTTACTGTGAGGAGGGAGAATACCCACGGAAGAGCCCAGATGGTTACCCCTGTACCAGGGAAGGGTGCAACTGACGTAAATGATGTACCTGTACCACTGTTATTTTTCGTGATATTTGAAGTTTTTTTTTTTTTTTTTTTCATTTGTGTGTGACAGGCAGCACAGTTTGGCCTATTCAGGTGGATTACCTAAAGAATCGGACGTTACATCCGCTACAAATTCAAATGTCTAGGTGGCTCAATAAAACATTAATTAAATTTCTAATGAGTACCTTTACGACACGTGTTGCGATTAGGAAATTGAAGTCGAGTTGTATCAAAGTTATGTTTGCTTAGCAGAAATCGCCCCATTGGAATCACTTTAGAGATTTTCTGCCTTATAGTGCGCTGCGAAATCTTCCAAACCAAACTACTTTATTTCCGACACAGAATTTGGGGGTCCTCCAGGCAAAAAGTTGTCATGGATAACTTGAGGCGACCTGGGGAGCGTACAGATGGCAGGGAATAGTGATACATCCACAGAACGAAAAGTTGAAAGACTTTACATAACTGAGTATATTGAAATAGTCAAAATATTATACAATGCAAGGTACGAACAAATACAGTTGTGGCAATTATGAACATCTTTTCATGCACATTCAAAAAAGAATAATCATAAAAAAGAACTTGTGTTATAAGGATTCTTCACTCATTCAACAAAAATATAATCTTATTTGCGACTTGAATTTATAAAGTGGAATGTTCAAGTTTATTTGTGAAGTCACACGCTTCGTTAGTGCGGCTACTTGATAGGCCTTGATAGGCGAGGACAGCCCTTCCATAATTTGTACCTGTTCGTGGTGTTCGTATCTGTTCGTTACGCCGTGCATACCGAGCTGACGTTGTGTGTGCTGTATTTAGCAGGTTGTGTTTATGTGTGTGCAACAGGAGTTTGTAGTCATATAGTTTACTCGCTCTGAGCAAATTGTATTTGATAAACAAAGAATTAGTGTGTAGATCTTTGGCTTCACCCTAATAATTATCAAAAATCCTCAGCACTTTCGTTTGCAATACCTCCAATTTGTTATCATTCGTATTCGTTGTAGTGCACCAGACTAAGGGCCCATTCACACTTGCGACTAGGCGAGGTCACGCGACCAAGTTGGTCGCAAAGTGACCAGTCGCAAGTAGTCGCAAATGGTCGCTTTTCTCGAAATGCGACCGTTTCGGGCCAGTCGCTCACTGCTCGATTTTTCAGTCGCGCGACCACAGTCGCAGAACAGCTGAACCAATCAGATGCGAAGGAACAGGACGTCCGCATACGCAGACGCTTATTTTACGCGGCGCTGACAATTCAAGCAGACGTAAACGGCATATCGTGATACATTTCGGTTTAGCGACTCGTCGGTCGCATTTGTAAGTGTGAACATCGTTCGTCTTGAGTAGTTTTCTGGTCGCCAGTCGCGATTGGTCGCGCGACCTCGCCTAGTAGCAAGTGTGAATGGGCCCTAATGTGCAATATTATAAACGGGAGTAGATGCGAGCTTAATATATCGCCTTTAGCTGCAGAGAAATTTGATCCGACAATCTGAATAACAAACCAACTGTTCTGCTTAGTTCTGAGGTGAGTCTGTTTACGTGTGCATTCCACGACATAACACACCTAAATATTTTTGACATTTTACGCGTTCTATGACGGTGTCCTGGAACGTCAGCATAAGTTGAATGTCACATGATTTGTTAGTGGGGTCAAAGAAAACATAATTAATTTTTTTTAGGTTCCACTATAATTTATTTGCATGACGCCAACTATCAAGCTGCATTAGGTAGTCGTTTATCGTGTTCTGGTGGTCAATAAGTGTACGCTCAGAAAAATGTTATATTGGTATTATCGGCGCACATGACTAACTTTGGTGAAATATGGATATCAAAAATATCGTTTACGTGGAGTATAAAAAAATGTCACAGTTTCGCCCTAAGGGCGAAGCAATGAATGCGATAGCAACACAGCAATGTCATACGAAGTAAGGTGAGCGGCTTTGGTAGCAATATGAATTGTAGTAAACATGAGCTGATTAAGTAAGGAGGTGTGCTGCGGCGTAAGTAGACCGACATGACGAGAGACTCGATGACCACGAGAAGGCGCGTGTGAAACGGTGGTGTTGATGAGAAGCGCTTCCCGTGGGCAGCGCGTGCGAAGGGACACATCTGTAGCGCTGCACTGCCGATCCGGGCAGCATTGCATGTGTAGCGTGCGTTGGAAAATGTGGCCCGACTATTACTAACTGAATGATTAAGCGTGGTGTGAGCGCGCACAAACAAACAAGAATAGATCACACTGAATGACTGCAGACAACGACCGTCAAAACTCTGGCAGCAAGCGGATACGCCGCAGCGGCGAACGTACGTGCGGTCTATCGCTTCAACGGAAACTGAGCGCATAAAGGTCAGAGCCGTGTGGAGATAAGAGACGGTGCGAGCGAGCGACGATCGCGGTTGTTGGCAGCGTAGAAGTGCGCCCCCCCCCCCCCCCCACCCCCACTCCCTCCGGCGCTGGCTTACCGCTTCCTTGCTTGCGCGTGGGAGAGATAAGAGACTGTGCGGACGAGTGACGAGCGCGGTTGTTGGCAGAGAAGTGCCCCCCCCCCCCCCTGCTCCCTCCGGCGCTGGCTTTCCGCTTCCTTGCTTGCGCGTGGGAGATTGAGTGCGTTCGCTCTCCGTGATAGCGCGCGTCCCCGCACGCTTCCGCTGGGGCATACGGCGCGCGGCGAAGATTTTATCTATACGGAACCTCACGGCGACGGCGACGGCGACGGCAGAAATCCGGTTGAAGTGTCCATATAATTGCTATCGCAATAAAACTAAGACCCCTAGAATTGACCACCGAGGCCTTCCTTGCTTTACGGTAGTAGTTGGGGATATAACATCACCAATTTGTATACACTGTTTTCTGTTGAAAAATCATTTTTAAGGAGATATCTAAAGCAACGCCGCGAATGCAGTAATCATGAAAATTAAATAATAAAGTGTCATGATTGACACAATCAGATGATTTCCTAAGATCAATGAAGAGACCAACGGTGTAAAGTTTATTTTGAATGTTATTCAGTCTTATATTTAACATGCAATAAAGCTAGTTCAGTGTTTTTTTTTTTGAAAACCGTATTGCGCGTCACTTACTCGTATTACGTGGTGTTTAGTTATGAAATTCACGAGATGAGTGTTAATAACATTTTCAAAGACTTTAGATAGCACGGGGAGCACCGAAATTGGCCTGTAATTACATATCGCTAATGACGCTACCTTTGTGTATTCTTCATATGTAGGCAAGCTTAAGATCGGAGAGTAAGGTGCCAGTTTCAAGCATTAGATTTTTTATTTGCGTTAGCGGTAGAGATATAAGAGCTGAAACATATTTGATGGATACGGCACACAAGTCATCAGTTGCTGCCGAGACGCTGTTTCTCATTTTACGTAATAAGGTTTCCGCCTCTTGTGGACTTGTCGGAAACAAACAAATTGAGTGTGTCAAGCTTACGCGTTTCAGCATCGAATCAAGACAGGTTTCGGCACTAAGGTCACTACTGCCGGAAATCGGAATATCACCGACGTTAGCAAAGTGTTCATTCATTTCGACGAGCGCTTCCACCTCCATTTTACCATGAGCAAAAGCTGCAATGTTAATAGGAGGCTTCACTTTCGAGTTGTTAGACAAACTGTTAACCTCGTTCGAGAGCTTTTTAGGATCATTAAATATTCTAGCGAAAAGGACTTGATAATAGCAAGTCTTAGGTTTTTATTGCGATAGCAATTATATGGACACTCCAAAGCAGATTTCTGCCGTCGGCGTCGCCGTCGCCGTCGCCGTGAGGTTCCGTATGACGTCAATGGAGATGAAATCGTCGCCGCGCGCCGCCGAACGCTGTATGTGCGAGTGAAAGGGCGCGAGGGACGTGCTTTTTCACGGGGAGTGAACGCACGGCGGAGAACAAACGCACGTTCTGCGCCGTGCTCCCTTAAGGGCTGCAGAAGTAGGCGTCTCTTTCTTCCTTTACAATCACCATATATGTAGAGCAAACGCGCCTTCTTCCGACGCGCGAGAGGCCGTGGGGGAGGGGGGGGAAGGGGAGGGAAGGGAGGCGACGTTTAGCTGCGGCACCAAGTGCCTATTTATATCAGAGGCTCCGGCAACAGTCACCAACGCCGCACGCATTTTGAGCGAACGCGGGCAAAACGCCGATGGCGTCGCCAACAGTTCTGCGTTTGCCGGTGCTGCTGCATGTCCAAGTTTATACAGCTGATAAAGCTACTATCATTACTCCGTATAGCTCTCTACAAATTGGCTATCGCAATTGATGCTTCGCCTTTCAGGTGAAACTGCGACAACTTTTTTTTTTCAAATCGGCATTTAATTTATTTCGGTATTCTTTGCATTCGCTAAGCAGAGCAGCGCCACGTGTCTGTACGATTGCGTGATACACCTTATTTTTAGTTTTGATCATTTTGTATAAGCATCGACTAATCCAGAGTTTGCGAATTCTTTTTTTTTTTTTTTTTTTTTTGTAGCGTTAGCTACACTGGCCTAGCCAAGCCCGTTTCGCGCGGCACATCAAGAGCCGTGCTGCGCATGCGCAAGGATCAGTGATGTCACACGGCTTGCGCACCGGAGCCACCGGAGCCGGCACCTCTCGCGCACTCCGCCGCCGCCGCGCGCGACTCACCGCCGCCGGTCTGCGCATTCCAGAGGAGTGACGTCGTAGCCGTGGTAGACGCACTGGCGCCGGCGCTCGCTCGCTGTGCAGTCGCCGTCTCACACTGCGCTGGAGCCGCTGCGCTTCTGACTGGCGTTTGCCAGTGTGGTATAACCATCGAGAAGGAGAGCGCAAATGCTGCTCAACAGCGCAGAAGAACGGAGAGCAACGTGACGTTGAGCAAAAATAAAAATACATGTGTCACATAATACGTATACCGCGTGTGTGTCATTGGAGCAGCAGTAAGCATGACAATCAAGCTAATCCTTGACAATCTAGACAACCAGGAAAGCTAAGAATAATCAGCTGAACCTTTGCTAACGCTACGTATATCCTGGCATAGCCGAGCTAAGCCACTGCAACTTTTTTGCCTCGGGAGGCATTGAACATCCATCAGCGTTCCCGTTAACAGTTTACCAGACGTGTGCGTCAAAGTTCAGGATTATCTTAACTTTGGGTTAAATTAAAGTAAATTCTTTTGCTTTACGTGCCAAATACCTGATATGATTATGAGGCACGCGGTAGTGGTGGACTCCGGATTAATTTCGACCATATGATGCTCTTCGCCCACCTAATCCCCAACAGCGGCCGAGAGCCGTCCCCTCGCTTGAAATAAAAGCTTTATTCATTCATTCAACGTGCAACCAATGCGTGGTAGATGCATTTCGCACCCATCGTAATGCGGCCGGGATTTGATCCCGCGCTCTCGGGCTTAGCAGCGCAGCTACCTGAACTTTTAAAGTCAATGCCTTTTTTTAGCAGATTTTGGGGACGATATCTCGAAAGTGACGCTATTCTGAGTAATTCTGTTAAGCAGACATTATACTAAGCTTCAGTGCTACTGGGCTTCCATTTCAAAATTTGAACGCGCGCTCAAAAGTCAATAATTAAAAAGTTGATATGTGGATCTAGTTTTTCATTGGCCACCTGTATATTGTGATTTGTCGCACAAGTAACACGGTCTCTTCAGGTAACCCGCCTGAACACGCCGACTTGCGCTATATATTCCATGCGATTATAAAAAGAAGAACGCGATATAGGAACGATCAAGAAGACAATAAGTAAATGAGTGTGCGCCGCCCTCATGGATGACCACCATACAAAGGCCGCCGCACAATTCACTGGCTTTCAACAATCGCAGCACTGTTCGTACAGCCTTCGGCGTAGGTGACGGCCGAAGTCCCAGAATCTTTCCTTCAGTGACTCGTAAGTTGTCCGACTTGCTTAGGCTACGATGCAAACGACTTCTTTATTCGTCGAATGCAGGAGAATAACTGCGCAGGTGTCAATCCGTCCGTACGTCCGTCCGTCAATTCGTCCACATGTATACATCCACATCCGTCCGTCGACCCACCTACCCTGAAGTTCTTGAGAGAGTGTTCGTTGCACTTACTCGATACTCCTGTGTGCCACCAGCTAGTGGCTTGTGCCGAGAAACCGCGGAAGGGGGACAAAAAAGAAAACGCCGCAACGTGGTTCTCCGTCCTCCACGTCGACGTAAGCACGCGCATCCAGGTTGGTTATCCTAGGAAGCATTCCCAGCCGCTGCCCTTGTTTCGGAAGCCACGCGTAGCAATAAAAGCCAGCACCGTCGCAGACTGCAGCTGTTCACGAGGATAACGGTAGGCACACGGAAGGAGTCAAACCACGAAACTGAAGTAAGCGAATGAGAGGCCCGGTAACACCGATCTCATTTCCCGGACCGAGATCCCCCGGATTCCGGACGTGCAAGCTTCGGAGTCTCTCGCAGCGTCTTGTTCGTCTCTGCCTCCGAGCAGCGGTCCAGGCATTTGTTCGGGACTGCGTTCGGACGAGAGAAACTGTGAGGTAGTAAGAAGAAGGAAGTGAGATGGCTCTCGCTTCGAGTGCTTGTGGCCAAAGCAAAGAAATAACTATGGTCAGGACGCTGCTCCCGGCGATAACTGTAGCTTCTTGGCGCGTTGCATGAGCCTATTTTTATTCCCTTCGCCAATTTCTGAGGCTGTTTTTCTTTGCTGAGCCGCATAGCCAAGGTATCGATCGCATTGTGCTATAGCACCGTCCTGGTTCTCGTTTCCTCAACGTGCCGTTGTTATTTGATATTATTTTCTTCCCGTTTGTGTGTCATACGCGGAGCCGTCATTGTCATCAGGCGCGAAGAGCTTATTATACGTAATACCTGATTATACGTAGTTATAGCTGAACTTAGCGGAGAAAGTTTAGTATTTTATTACTGTATGTCTGTTTGGTCTGCTTATGAGCTAGGGATCTCTTCGTACCGAGTGCTTTCCTCCAGACAGTGGAATTATTTTCTTAAGCAACATATTTCCAGTGGCCCCATAATTAAAACAATGACACAATTAAGGGATTAAATCCTAGATAACTCACCGTATTTAGACCCCTTGATCACAGCAGCTGCGAACGCTTGCATTTCTGCCTTGCGCAAACCCTTACAATTTCTTCTAGGCACAACATACCAGAGATTAACTGGAAATGGTTTGGCTCGCAAGAGCAGTGGCGACGCGCTTTCTATAACCTTTGAACTTTTATACTGCACACGAAAGAACCCCGCGTAGAGGCACGGGCACATACACATGCAACTGCCAAAACTAGACATTTTAGCGCGGCCTTCGCAACTCTACAAATATCTCCCCAATGCTTCTAACTCGTTTTGAAAACTTATGTTGCGGCCCTCTATAGGAAACGGGGTATGTGTGTGTGTTTCGGTCGAAAGTGAGCGATGAACACTCGGATGAATCCCCTGCCGCGAGCAGCGTAAATACATCTCGGCCAAGCTGAACCAATACCACTGGCGGTTGGGTTGACCAAGTTCAGTGCTGCTCGACTTCGATGACCAGTGCGTAATAATTTAAGGCGGCTTGCCAGTTTACTACGACACGAAAACACAAAATCACAATAACGCGCCTTTTCCCGTGTAAAGCAAGAACCATGTGTGAATTGAAGCCTCGTAACGCCATTGAGTGACCACTTTAGAACGAAACATTCATCATAATCGCGTTGATTACTTGCTTGTTTGCTTGATTGATTCAAGTATACCAATATGTATCGCGAAAAAAGGTGCATGTTACGTGTGAAAGGAAGGTAGATTTAGTGAAGTCGTAATTATTGAAAGATTCTTCCCCTTAAAACTCCTGTATATACTCACTTTTATTGCGATAGCAATTATATGGACACTTCAACCGGATTTCTGCCGTCGCCGTCACCGTGAGGTTCCGTATAAAGTCCAAGGGCGATAAATCGTCGCCACGAGTGAAAGCGCGCGGGGGACGCGCGCTATCACGGAGAGCGAACGCACGGCGGAAAGCAAACGCGACCGTCGCGCGAGAGGCCGTGGGGGTATGGGAGGGAGGGAGGCGGGGTGACGCTCTGCTGCGGCACCAAAGGCGTATCTTGCAACCGGGTGCAAGGGCAACTCACCACTCAATCTCCCACGCGGAAGCAAGAAAGCGGGAAGGCAGCGCGGGAGGGAGGGGGGGGGGGCGCAGCTTCTACACTGCCAACAACGGCGCTCGTACTTTGCCCGGCTGTGATGGTCGCCCGCACCGTCTCTTATCTCCACACGGCTCTGATCTTTGTATGCGCTGTGCATTCGCCGCTCAGTTTCCGTTGAAGCGATAGATCGCACGAACCTTCGCCCACTGCGGCGGCTGCACTTGCTGCCAGCGTTTTGACAGTCGTCTGCGGTCATTCAGTGTGATCTATTCATGTTTGATTGTGCGCACTGTCACCACGCTTGTTAATTAAGTTAGTAAGCAAATGTGTCCAAGTTTACATAGCCGATAAAACTACTATCCCTACTCCGAATAGCTCTCTACTAATTTGTTATCACAATTGATGCTTTGCCTTTCGCGCGAAACTGCGACATTCTTTTTCAGGTTTCAAGTTTCTAGTTAATTCATCAACGATGTCAGTTTTACAAAGAATTGTATACAAAATTAGTACTACATAGGGAACCCCAAAGTTAGAAACTGTCAGGGGGACTCCCTGTCTTGCATTCCGCAAGTACTGTCGTTTTCTGCGCGTTCCTAGAAAAATTTTTTTCGGTGTCGGCGGCCCCGTGGTCCTACAGTCATCGTGGTGCCCATCCACGTTTGGGCGAAGGAAACGCTCCATTACCAGCTCTTGCTTCGAACCCATTTCGGATGATTGATTTCTTCTACACCATCTTTCTTTCTTTCTTTCTTTCTTTCTTTCTTTCTTTCTTTCTTTCTTTCTTTCTTTCTTTCTTTCTTTCTTTCTTTCTTTCTTTCTTTCTTTCTTTCTTTCTTTCTTTCTTTCTTTCTTTGGCCAAATTGCTTCGCGACTGTAGGAAATGAACGCGCCGTGCGAACGCAGCGAGAGAAAAGTGCGCACGTGCCTAGAAGTGCGTATTCAATCCGTCCACACGTGTTCCTTTTGTTCTGTATTGTTCGAACTTATAGTATGTATTGCTGGGCTTTGCGATCCATTTATTTATTCCGATCTCCCGAATACGGTCGTTGGAGGTGCGAGTGCCCACAGGCACAAGAATAGTGCGCGTCTTCGCCGACAGAAACATGGGCCGTGTACCTTTCAGCATAACTTGAAAAAGGTCACCACGTCATTAAAGAATATCCTATGTTTGTTTCTTAGTTTTCCGCCGGAATAGCAAGGATCGAAGTAATGGCAACCAACCACGGGAATTCATGGTTCCGGAAATGAGTCGGAACGGAATTCCGGAGACGGCAGAAAATAGCGCTGTCACCTCCATGGTCTCGTGTTTTCGTTTCAATATCTTGCTTCGCAGCCGAAGCTTTCAACAACCGCTTTCGGCCTTTCGCAGAAGGCGAAGGATGCGAATGAAGGAGGCACGTGAAGATGGGCGAATCGTGAAATATGCAAATTTGTTAACTCTTAAACAAGAACCGATATTGTCAATAGAGAGGGCATGGCAGAAGCTTACTCTGCACAGGGGAAGGGGGACAGCGATACGAAAAGAGGAGAAAGGAAAAGCGGACACGGTATCCAAGCGCGCAAAAGAAAGCGTAGCGTGTCTGTAAGCATGTTTGTAAGCATGCTTCCGAGCGTAGTTCTGTGATTTGAATCTGCTGTATAGATAGCTCATGAACTTGGAAAAACGATACTTCAGTTTAGGTTTTGCTTTGAAATATAAGATCGATTATGATAGCATTGCAGAAGTCTTTTTCCGAGAACAGCGGTACCTGTTACGGTTTCTCAAATATGTGCTGTTTCTGAAAGCTACGGTTTCTCAAAGATAATAAGGGTTTCTCAAAGATTTGCCGCTGTTACCGCTGTGCGACCCACGTCGGCCATGTGTACGCTCGTACCGCCCTCTCTTTGTCGTCGTTTCAAGCGCTTGCGTGCTTAGTTTCCTTCCGCTCTCCTGGGGTGGCGGTCCCGTCGAGCGTGTCTAGCTTTCTCCGGCTCCCCGAGGTGGCGGTAGTCTTCCACGCGAATGTATGCCGCCGAGCAAGACCGCCGATCATAATAAAAGGGTGTGTGCGTGTGTCTTTCTTCGGGATGACCGCTCAATCGAAGTAAAACTTACTCATACCTTTGATCTAAATTATCTGTCTCCTCTATGTCGTGTGCTAAACTGCTTCGCTGGTAATCCACCTTCACAGCAGCGGAATGGCGCGTGACTTCTTTTTTTTTTCGCTTTCGTCAAGTTCTGTCGAAATTATAAAGTTTAAAAAAAATCTGTTGACGGACACGAAAGATGCATAGAACCATAGCCATAGACAGCTTCGCTGTAAATATCCGGCCTCTATGGGAAGAGTGATTGATGACTAAAGTTACTACTTTACATGCGAAAAAACTGGTTCTAAACGTCGATTCTTCTTTATTACTGGATGACAGCATTCGGAGGTGAAGACAAGTCGTCGTGAGAACAGGCAGTGCCGGCCAAGCGCAGCAGTGAACGTTGGGATAGATCAAGTGGCTTCCAATGACAAATCGTTCTTAGAAAAAAAAAATACGTTTTACAAATCCACTGCAGTATAATTCACTCCAGTAGAATTCACTCTTTCGCTTCGCCCTAGGTTTCGTTTAGTTGAAGGGCCGAACTCGCAAAACTTTTCGCTTGTAAGTGCTATTTGCGAAGGGCAGGTTACCTTGGCAGTATGTCCAAAATTACGGTTGGCTGCGACTTTCTTCTTATGAACAGTTGTAGCGAAACAACTTTTTATTTGCGAACGCGGGCATAGAGGTATATATATATATATATTGACCCTTTTCGCGGCGATCCCGTGGGCGCTGCCATGTCTGATCACGTGGTGACGCGTCCATTGCTTGCCTCAACTGCCTCCGTTTCATCCTTGTTTATAATGGAAGTGTATGACGCCGGCGCGGCGTCATACACTTCCATATATCATATACATATCGTAGACGGTGACAAGGTGGACGACACGAAGCTTTGATCACAGCTTCAGAGAACATGCAAAAGCGCTTTCGGAGCTGATTAAGCTATGTCCAAATGGCGCAAGCAGCGTATATGGTGCTTGGTCTAAACGCGGAGTTAAATATATATTCCAAGCTATCCAATCTTTCCGATTATGAATTCAGTCAGTTCAGTCAGGATTAGTGTGTTTTGCTTTTGTTCTTTATTCGGCAAATATTTTGAAGCAGTGGCTTGTCAGTTTCTGACTCAGTGAAGTTCCTCGGTGCGGACACTATCTGATTATTTTCTGTCTAATCGCTCGCGGGTGTGCTCAGTTCCGATAGATTTGTTCTTGATGCGCACAAGGCTTGAAATGTAGCTGTTTTGTACATTGTAATACCTTGTAGCAAATATATATTACAGCTAGTAACTCGCTTACTCTTTTGGACCGTCACGAAACATTCAGCTTGGACCATTCGTGTGCCATAGGTGTAGTCCGCCATTTATTGTGCGTATACAGTGCGCATATATTCAAATGTGCGCCAATTCACTTATTCTTAATACGTCGGCGATAGAGTGGGCGTAAGTTTTCCTGCCATTCGGGACTGATGTGTATAGATAACGTGCGCGAAACTTACTATGACAGGAAGCGTGCTACTCCCTTTGTCATTGTTTAACGAGTGGTACTCACTCTTGCCGACGTTCTGGGGATGAAGCCCTTTCTTTGAAGGTTAGCGATGCAAGGCTGGCGGATGAGCAAATTTCTGTATCCTCGAGGAAAGCCGTACATCACGAAGTGCCGGTAACACGTTCGGACATTTGCAGCAGCGGTCCACGAACTTGGCCACACAGATTCATTCTATTCCTTAACATGCCAGTCACTATTTTTGCATCCAAGTACTGCACACATCTTCAGTCCACGTGATTCAATCTAGCATGTGTTAGCGAAAGCTCAGTCGCATTTCCGACAGCTGATCGCACAGAAGCAAGGTATAGAAGCGGTAATGGTTTCGTATTCGTGCGCGGTCGCTGAGGAGAGGCATGGTGCGCCGCCGTGAGCGCCATCTCGTTTCTCTAAAACAAACTGCTCTGCGAAAAGGGTCAATGTATATCCAAGCGACGACAAACAAGATTGCCTTGGTTCTGTCCAGCTACGTGGCATTTGCATATTTTTATTGTTTGGCTCAAGTTACGTGGGACGCCAGGTATGTGGTATTATACTGTTCAATTTGTCGTCACTTTCGGAAGTGGAACTTCCTTCATCAGGGGCATATATTGGCTTGTGAGCTTCTTGCGAGTATACAAGTATACAAAAAGAAGAGGCTCTCCTCAAGAAGAAGCTCTTGTCATTGCACGCTGAAGCAATCTACTGAGGCAATCTCGGCAAACTGCCACAGCTGGGAACTCTCTAATTTTCTTACGAACAGTGTTTAAATACAGCACCTAAGCAGAGAACGCGTGTACCTGGTGGTTAGTGAATATTGTCACGAAAATACAATTGAAGATGCACCCGGCGTCGGCGAGACAGACAGCTGGACAAGATGGCGTGTAAAAACTCAAGCCGGCGTCCTCAGCCTCTATGTATACTTCTTCAGCGCCCGCCTCTTGCAGAGCGCGCGTCCCAGTCTCAACTTATTTCTTAGCGCTGGCTCGCGACACCTAGCGGCAATATGGCGCAAATCCCACATCATCGCCTCGGGGATTAGGGTGACGTGGCGCCACCCTAATCTCGGAGGACACGCTGAGGGGCCGCGCTGGTTCTCAACGTCCGTTGTTCTGCGTGATCACTTTTTCAGGTTACCGCCAGCAGCGGTTCCTCTTTTTTTCTCTCAGGACATCAAACGAAGTTCACAAGTGGGTTGAACGGGTGCACTTAGAACTGCTTGAACAAGAACTGCTTGCGTCGATTTCGTTGCCGCCGGAAGGGAGCCCTCGCGAGATGACTTTCGCAACAACTCAAAGCATTCCTGCTCGATCGATCACTGGAAAGCGTCCCGTAACACGTTTGAAAAAATTAAATAAGCGCAACTTTCGCATTCGTGAGACGAAACGAGCGAAATGTAAATGTACCGGAAAGAAGGTTTTTTTAGAAACCCAGTCGGCAAGAAAATTTCGCTTTAAAATTATGCATGCCGTTCTCGTGATCGAGACACAAGGAAACAAAAAGCAAGTTTCCGAGAAGTTATACCTCTATTCATTTTTGTATAACGCTCCAGTAACCAAGAACTTGCTCAGAATAACGATTGGGATACATTGAATTTCACCAATAAGCCGACTAGAGCACGCGGCTAGCAGTTTCTCTTTTAAAAAATGCAAAATAGGAATATGAAATTTTTGCCGATATCGCGGTGCCGGCATTCTACAGGTGCGACACGGGCGCCGAACAGACGATACAAATTTGCATAGATATGAAAAAAAGGGGGTCTTGCACGTTTCTAGGTGGCTGCTAATGATGCAACTTCGCGATATCGCATCTGCGAAGAAAAAGCGGGCCGTTTTCGTGCCTGCATTTTTGACAAGTGACGGGGGCCGTAGTCGTATCTAGTATGTCAGTCACGATTTCGGGAATTATCCGATATCCGATACCTCATTCTCGATGAACTGGACTCTGTGCTTAGTTCGATAACTTATTTCGAAAGCCTACTTTACAGAACTTTGGTAATCGCACCGCGCGCACGGAAGATGGCAGCGCGATAACACACGCACACAACCGCACAGAGAATGCATATTAATATGTGTTGTTGCTTTCGGGTGCTAGCAATACTGTATGCACTTACTTGCTTTGCCGTACTTTCGCAAGGATACATTACCGCTGCGAAAACATCCGAAAAGGTCAAAGCTGATGTTTGCTTCGGAGTCCGTATTCACAAAACTTCTTTTTATAAGTAACGGCACTGTTTCATTCGCTGCCGCTTCAACACCCGCCACTTATGACATCGATCAGCGTGATTACAATACAACTGCAGCAGCAATTGTATTAAGTATCCGAGGCGTTATCTGCCTCAATATCTCCATACAAACTCATTTATCAAAGTAAATGCATTATCACTTGTTTCCGCTATTTTCCTCCGCTAATATTTTGGATTAGCTGGCACTTTCAGTGGCCAAGCTGGCCATATTTGCATAGCTAATAAAGAAAAACAATAGCTAAAGCACGTATCTCTTTTGTCCCTTTGTTTTCCTGAGTGGGTCGGTCAAGGGTGTGGGTGAGGGACATGTTGGGTAAGCTCAAGCTAAAGGTAACCCGCACGTATATTTCTTCAACACGCACAAGAAACGTTGGGCGTAGTGGTTTCTGCGACAAAATAGGTGGCTCAACTCGAAGTTCATTCCTCTCTCACTGATTTGGTCGCATCGTAGGGTCGCTAATGGCAGCTTCCGGTTTATCGCTTGTCCGAAGGCTCAAATAAAGTTGATCTTCCACAGAACGTCACTTTCTGTGTAGCATATGTTTTTCTGCGTCTGAGTACATGTTCGCATGTGGATACGCATGACTAAGAACAAATTCCAACAAAGCCTACACACGCACACGCATACGCACACACACACACGCACGCACACACACACACACACACACACACACACACACACACACACACACACACACACACACACACACACACACACACACACACACGCACGCACGCACGCACGCACGCACGCACGCACGCACGCACGCACGCACGCACGCACGCACGCACACACACACACACACACACACACACACACACACACACACGCACGCACGCACGCACGCACGCACGCACGCACGCACGCACGCACGCACGCACGCACGCACGCACGCACGCACGCACACACACACACACACACACACACGGACGGACGGACGGACGGACGGACGGACCTACAAAAATACCAGCAAATAATAAACGACAAGGCCCATTAGGTAATATGAACGGACAACGGATCGAGGGATTTGTTAAAATCTGTGGTTAAGGCAACTTCGTCGGCAAGACCATAAAAAAAATTGACATGGCACGTTGATTCTGAACAATATGAACGCAACTGTCGATGCCCCCGGGCGCTAATATTGTGTTCTAATTGGATGGAACTCCTTAATTGTCTACAAAACTCCAGCAGTACTTATTAGACCCTCTGCGTAGTCGCACAACGAACGGTCGGAATGACCGTGATAACCTGTTAACGTTAAGTTCTTCGCTATGTATAATTACAACTCCCGTTCTCTCTCCAGTTCTTTCTCCACAGTGCGCAGAAATCGAGGCTTCTCTGTCGCAGAACTCCAACTTCGTCTCTTCGTCATTTACCATTGGGTATTAATCTAACGTAACTAACTCCCGGTTATTGTCAGCCCCGCTTCCCTCTCTCGCCTTCGGTCAAAGCGTTCGGCTTTCAAAACCACGGCTGTCGACACGTGCGCCGCTGTTTGGAGAAAACTGCTGCGTGGCGGAGCCAGCGATGGCTCACGCACCATTAATCAACCCGGTTTATCCTGGAACGCGCGCACATATGTCTTGCAGCAGCCGTCGGTGCAATTTCGAGCGAGGCAGCCTTGTGTAACTGTCGGTGTTCGAGCAAATGACATACAGATCCCAGCTCCCGCTGTTTCGTATACGTCGCTGCACTCCTTGTCCACGAGCGTAGCACGTGGCGTCGCGTTAATCTGTTGGGTAGCGTTCATACATGTTCTTGCTTTGTTCAATCGGTAATACTAGAAAAAAAGAAAGAAAGAAAGACATGAATATCCCACCGTAGAGGCTTGGGCTAGTCGGTGTGTCTCCCTTCTTGTCTGTCGTGTTCTTGCGCTGTTCCCCTGTGAAACATGAATATCCACATGTTTTGCAAAACGCTCGGTGTGCATATTCTGCAAACGCATATTCTGCATAAACGGCGGAACAACGTGCAGAACGGGGAAGAAGCGGGAAATACGTGGATCAGGGATGTAAGTGGCCATTTACACAATGACTATCAAAATTAACGATTTGATTAGCTTGTGGAACTTAACGTTCGGACACCGCATGCACAGGGGGTTATGAGCGACCCCTTATAGTGGAGGGCCAAACATAAATTTGGACAACCTGCACTAAATAAATAAATAAATAAATAAATAAATAAATAAATAAATAAATAAATAAATAAATAAATAAATAAATAAATAAATAAATAAATAAATAAATAAATAAATAAATACACCCTTTGGATGGTATCTTTGTCCCCCAACAATATGCGTCATCTGTCTTGGATGCATGCCTTTGCTGTCTTAGTACGTGGGATTTTTGCATTTACATCACCATGGAATAGGGAGCCTACATGCAGCGTTGCATGTAGGTTCCCTACCATGGAAAAGACGGCCGCGCCGCGGCCAGGTCACGTGCTCACAAGAAGAGAACGCCATAGCCGTTCACTGAGCTAGCGCGCCTGGTCAAGGGCTTAGCTAAGCTGCTAACAAGGACGTTGCTGGTTAGTCGGCGCCCATTCATGCGCGTGCACGTCTGCCTTCTTTGCTCGCGTCTTTTCGAGCTGACTTGCCCGTCTGGCCGAGAGATGCCGCACCACGCTGTCAATGACTAATCACTTGATCTGCTGGACGACGCAGGCGCTGGAATCGGTGCGCTAGCCTGCCGCTTGTTGTGCGACATCTCCCGGTGACGTTTGCCAAGGTTCAAGAGGCTGTTCAAGAGCTTCTTTCTCGTATTTGCTCGACCAAAAAAGACCACAGAGAGAAATCTGGGGACTTCGCTGCATTGGGGCGTTTGCTTCTCAAAATCTGCTTTTGGCTAGGTACTATAGGGAAGACGACGTGCTTTGCTCCGTTTAACCACCGCTTAACATTTCGTCCAAATGGGATCATAACGGCTGATACAGAGAAAAGCGTGTCATTATTCATTGGCCTGCGGCCTCTGAAACGCCATCTACGTATACACCCCCCTCTCACCTCCGTTGCGCACCCGGTCGCTCCGCTGTCCTTGGCAGGAACCCTCCATGTCAGGCCTGGTGGTGAAGCATAGGGGAAAAAAAACATGTACTGCAGAAGTCAAAGGAGGAAATGATATAATAATGCAGCAGTACTTCAAAGAAAAAAAAAACGTTTTTTTAATACGCGACTCGAACCGAGGACCTCGCAGTCGTGAGCGCAATGCGCGACTCTACGAAACACGAACGGAGAGCGAGCTTATTCCGGAGTATTTATTCGCTGTCGCGTAGTGCAGCTCTGTTAGGAACAATCGGAGCCAAGCGCGTCCTTCTACGTAGTACCTGGGAAAGGCAGATTTCGTGAAGCAAAAGCCCCCAAATGTCTCTCTCGCCACCCACACATGTGCACGACGGTCGGGCAGATATACATATATGTATACGAGAAAGAGGGTCTTGTCATAGCTGTGCGAGTTCCTCACGAGTTTCGGTTTTTTCGCGCCTACAGAGAGCACTGATTTCTCACGCTACAACTGCATCGATTATCTCAATGTTCAAGTCCTAAACTCTTATTTGGCACGTAAGGACAGCTCGCTTCAATTTGCCCTTTGCGACTGGCTGTAAGTTAGAAAGTTAATTAGCGCAATAATTACCTGGCTCACATATCTTCTGACATCCGCCAACACTTAACACGGCTCCAATAATAATAATAATAATAATAATAATAATAATAATAATAATAATAATAATAATAATAATAATAATAATAATAATAATAATAATAATAATAATAATAATAATAATAATAATAATAATAATAATTTATTATTTCTAGAGAACACAATACATTCGTCAGGCCTACCAAAGCCACATTGGTCTTGAAAACCATAATCGTATCTTGAAAAACCTTTTTTTTAAATATTATTTAAAGCGTTCGCTGAAATACCCGGTATACGGAGACTAAGCGGATTCGTAAATTTTATCACGAATTTAGACTGAGCTTCAGTGGTGTGAGCGTAAAAAACACCGTTTTCCGCCGTAACACTCTGTACTGCTATAATGCTGCGTCGTAGGTAGAAGTGTACAGACCCAGCTGACCCAGCGGCCGGCAATTTACTCTAACACTCAATTTGTATTGAACAAGCAAAATAAAGGTATCGAGACGAACGCAAGGTATCTTCAAGTACGACGCAGAAGCTCCGCAATATAACGCTATAAGCACAGACCCCCGAAAATTTTGCTGGCACGGAAGTCTGGACTCAACCAAGCACCGAGGCAAGATATGTTTTTCAGTCCACTTACCGAACCGCTTCTGCAGGTGTTATGTTCGGAAATGGGGCGGCGTTGACTCGAGTTATATACTTTATACTTGGAAACGTTTCTATTTTCTTTCTCAATTAAATTAGATGTTTACATGGGTTCAGATAACGTTTTCGGAGACTTGGTGAAAAAGGAAACTCGTAAAAGGCCCTCTTTACAGGCAATACACGAATGACATAAAAGAGGGACAAAACACGGCACTTCGCCTAGACGGTCTGTTCGTTTCGTCTACAGGAATTCTGAAATTTTATTTGGCACGAGCCAGCTATTGCACAGCCGTAAATCTAGGTCTTGCTGGTGTTGATGCAAAAGCATCAACACCAGCGGCAGAAAGAATAAAATACGAGAGAGAAAAAGAAGAGAAAAGAAAACAGAGTTCATCATTTACAATCGGATAGCCGGTCCCCAATTTGACGATGTTTAGTGGCCCACGATTTCATCAAAAAGGAACGGAAAAGAAAGAAAGAGAGATAGAAACTTTAATGAATAAAACAAAATTTGAGGTCCCGTGGTTGGGGCCCCTAGTCCAGGGCTCCACTGGCAAGAGCGGCTCACTGGGCTTGGTCCAGGAGAGCCAATTGGCTGTCCTGATTCTAAAGCATGTAACGAAATAAGCGCAACCTTATTTTTTGAAAAGGGAAAGGGAAATACTGCCGTCCGGTACATTAGCCGCACGAGATGTGGTCAGCGAGAAGATTCGGTCTGAGGTGTTACGATTCGAGAAGATTCTAGCTACAGAATTTCAACGGAGTGTCACTCAGTCTTACGAGGGACTTTTTATCGAGATTCGCGAAGTCGATAACTCAGAGGTCCCGAGAAAAAGAAGTGTGAACCGCAAAATAACGACGTTCGAATGAAACAGCTAGAGCGAGGGAATCGCCGGTATCCAGGAGGCGCTACGGACGGCCAGTTAGACTGTCCTACTAAAAATACACGGACGATGTCCTATATAGGGACGTCACGAAAATGGTACGATATCTTGAACGATGGTAGACGCGTGCCTCTGTCAACGTTTGACAATGCCCGGCGAATGCTGCCAAGCTCTGTCCGTAGTTGGTTGCGCGTATTGGTTCGGAAACCAACATATCCACGGAGGCGTAGGATGCCCCGGAAAGGAGTTCGAATCGTTGGGATTGGCAGGATTATATGAGAAAAGTCGACAATAACGACAAACAGAGACTCCTCCAAGAATGAGGCCTCCTGCAGCTCCACTCTGTACGTCTCCAGCGTAGCCGCAGCAATAACGGGTATATTGGCGAGCGTCGACAACGCCGTGTTTCACGTCAACGGCCGTCGATCGAGCGTTGTCGTATGTGGGAGGGAGCGGGAGTGCAACGCGCTTTGTGTACGCTCTACGTCGGTACGGGAACACGTACGGATCTCGCGGTAACAAGGCACTCTCATAACGCAGGGAAGGATCGCGGCCCAACGTCCGTTGTCGCAGGTTTATGTCGCCACAGGCCTGCCACTGGCTGTGTGTGCTGTTCTCGACGAGGCTGTCCATCGTCGAGGAAGAAGCTGGAAACACGGCGCGCAGCGCGCCTTGCGTGTATCGTGTCGTCTCGAGGAAGCTGGGACGATCTGGTATATAGGTGCAGCTTCGAAGACATATGCGGTTTTTTTTTTCAGTCATTTCATGACTACTACTGACTATCTAGCCGCTGTGAAGCTTACGATCGAGACCCGCCGTGGTTGCTTAGTGGCTATGCTGTTCGGCTGCTAAGCACGAGGTCGCGGGATCGAATCCCGGTCACGGCGGTCGCATTTCGATGGGCGCGAAATGAGAAAACACCCGTGTACTTAGGTTTAGGTGCACGTTAAAGAACCCCAGGTGGTCCAAATTTTCCGGAGTCCCCCACTACGGCGTGCCTCCTAATCAGATCAATTAAGCTTAGGAGAAAAAATCTTGACAAAGACGCGACCACCTTCGATCATTCCATCCACTTTCCGACCATTTTCATCATACAGGGACTAAATCTCTTTTATATGGCTTCCAAGAACTTGCCTAAACTTTTTTTATTTGTCTATGAGAAAAAAAAAAGAGTAAAATTCGACGATCTCTACGCATACACTGCCAGAAGAATATTCTCTTTGAAGGAATACATTCCACAATGTGTAATTTAAATCATTGACCCCTTTCTACCTCGTTCGATTATTCTCATACTTCATTACTGCTCACGACATCTGGATCATATTTTGCATGGTATAACATTCAACATTTCGGCAGCGAACTGCCCCACGGTCGAAGCTTCATAACCAAAGCAACACTTACCCAGGCCTAAAATGGTTACCCACGTCTAAAATGGTTCGCGCAAACTACTCCTGGCGTTGTTCTGAGGATTCCTGTTACAGGAATGCTCCTCATGACTTCTTGCTGGGGAAAAGAGGCCACAACGAGTTTAGAACCAGAATGAACCAGACGTGCCCCTGTCAGTCTGCTTACCTAAATTCTCCCATTGCACGTGCTTTAACGCGGCTTAAGTCAACGACGGGCCAGTCAGTGTGCATGGCTATCTTCGGAATGCCTGTTACAACTACAATAAAGTATTGCTGAAAGAACGTAATGGTTCCAAATTTTCCTTTGGTACTCTTTTTTCAAAACTAACTTTCTCTGTGTACCCCCCCCCCCCTCCCCCCCTCCTCTCTAACCTTACATTGCGTAAGGTTAGAGTTGGGACCTGCGCGATGCATAAGCATAAACACTGCGTGAGATGACAAGTTGCCCAGGGTGAAAATAAAGAAAGTCACACGCGTATACACTTTAGATTGCATATCATTTAATTAATTAAACGCTTCACGAAACTTCGCTTCACATGCAGATATTACAACGTGTGCCCCGTATCTACGTGATTACTTTCTTTCCTTCATGACTCAGGCGGTATGTTGTAAAGTGGCAAACTTTCCTTGAGAAGCTCTTCGTTTCTGGCAGTGCCGTACAGAGAGGCTTACTCGACGATATATGACAGTGTCGCAAACTTCTGGCCGTGCCAGAAACCTTAAACGTCATTAATATCGGCCTCGTATCACGCGCTTGTAGAAGAAAAGTCTCCCCCACCCTGTTATCTGGGACAGAGACCACCAGCCTGACGACAAAGCCACCTTAAGCGGGCTTTCTCGCGAGATTCGCCGGCATAATTTGACGACGCATGGCGGACGCTTTCTTTTGCGCGTTCCATTTTTTACGATATTTCGAGCACGTTCTCGTGACGTAGGGATGAATCAATTAACGGCGCTCAAGTTGGACGTGGCTGCTGACGAAAGAAAGTCTGCTGCATGAAGTCTTCGTAAGCAGCCGACAGAAACTTTCTGGCGGACGACGTCATCGTCGTTAATTAGGTAAACTTCCACTTTCTTCTCTAGAGCTCGTTCTTCTTATGATTGCGCCAACCATGCACCGAAAGATGGCAGAACAGCCAGTAAAACTAAACACATACACACGCGCAAACACACACACGCGCGCTCGTGCGTTCGTTCGTTCGATCATGCATGCGTGCGTGCGTGCGTGCGTGCGCACTTGAAGTGAGATAAACCTCACCAAAACATGTTAAGCCAGCTTGACACCATATAATATGTGACATTGCGCCCTGGCTCTGGTATTCCCACATTCTTAATTTACCAATCCGGTTTTAACTTACCATTGTGATTGAGTGTCCGTTTAAAGCGACACGCACCCTGTTGCCCGCGCAGCGGCGGCCATCTTAATTCACTCCAAAATGAAAAGAGGCTGTAGCTGTCGTTTGATATCTGCTTCCTACGTAACGCGCCTGCTCTTTCAATATCCACGTCCTCCGCGCTGTTTATCCGTAACCATGCAATTCTACCACCCCATTCAACTTTCCGCACTTATGAACTTGTGAGAATTGATTATATATGAAAAACAGGTCGGTCTGAGAAAGTATGTGCTGTCCTGTTGTTCTGAGAGGAGGAAGAGGAGGAGGATTAGGGAAGAGTATAATGATAGAAAACGACGACGAGGATAGGAAGAATGGATAAGCATGTATACATGAATGGCGTAACACACTGGCCTCTCTAAAACCTCAAATTACGATCCGCTGTTTTGCAAATTATCCAGATGAAAAGCAGCAAAAGCAGTTACACACACACACACACACACACACACACACACACACACACACACACACACACACACACACACACACACACACACACACACACACACACACACACACACACACACACACACACACACACACACACACACACACACACACACACACACACACACACACACACACACACACGCATTATATATATATGCGCGTTCACGCACTGTACTTAATAGGGATCAAAACGCAGGGCGAACTAAATGCACTGTAATTTTAACGATGCCGTGGAGAGTGACGCTTCCTCTACCTTGGTGGTTTACTATCTTATTCCCTGCACCTCTCGCTGGATCTGCCAGGATTTCGTCGTATATTTTTGGACCACATGCGGAACAGAGCATGGGATTATAACCGACGTCCTTGATTTTCAAGAAGATGCTGTCGCGAAGAAGTGTTCACCAAGGAATAAAAGTTCCGTGCGAAGTAAAATGTTTTTACCATGCCCGCGGGGTGGCCCGGCCTTAATGACGTCACACCCAACTATGTGCGCCGTATGCACGTACACGTGCTGACATCCTGCATACGCATTCTATCGACATTCCCTTACAAAAGCGTTTTGCTGTCTTGCAGATTTATAATTTGTTTATTTAAGGAAGGAAGGAAGAAAGAAAAAAACAGAAGGGCAGGGAGGTTAACCAGAACAACGTCCGGTTGGCCCCCCTGAACCGGGAGAATGGAAAAGAGGAACACAAATACATTGTCTACGGACAAAAAGAGCCAACGAAACTCCAACTTTCTTTGGCCTCTGCGTGGCCCAGAGATGTTGGAACAAGTTGTACTCAGAAAATTCACAGCCATCAGGCGGCAAGTGCATTGGCATATACTTCCACATACTTTCTGAAAAGAAAGATGAAAGATGAAAGGAAGAAAGAAAGCAAGCAAGCTCTGGACATTCCATCAACTCTCAAAATAAATGTTCGTGAGAACCTATACTATGTAGTAGATGCATGTAGCATCTACAAAAGCTTTGCGAGAGCTCGCGCAGTGGTAGCAAAAATAACAAAGAATCTTCACATCAGCCTAACCTCCGCACAACGAGCCATGAAAGTGCCTTAGAGCGTAGAGGTAACGTTAAGTGATCGAAAGAAGATAGAATGAACCAGTGGTGGGGATTTCAAGGGGAGGGAATTGAACTCAGTCTAGGACAGCAGAGAACTATACCAGGTGTTTCTGCGAAGACTTCAAGCAAATTAAAAAAAAATCGCCTGTGACAGATAGCACAATTATAGTCTTTGAGCCGTTCTACTCGAAGCGACAGACATTACTGGCACAAGAAATCGAAATGCATAATCAATGAATAACAAAAATTCACTAATTATATTTTTAACTAATTACTTTCCGGTAGGTATTGTAATTACAAATTGCAGCCTTGGAGCTCTCAAGGCGGATACACTTGGAAAGAATTCTCAGGATGACATCATTTTCGAGATATTATTTTGATAATATTAGATATCATTATTAGATATTATTATATTATGCGAAGAAATACATTGGCGGTCCAGTTAGTTTTTGTGCTTCAATGAATAAAACGGCCTTTTGTTAACGAGTGGAATGATAGCACATTTTTAATGCAAGTTTGATGACGCGCATATTTCAAAAATGGTGTCACCCACAGAATTCGTTTTAAGTGGATATGCCTTGCAGTCTCATCCGCTGCAATTTGTAAATTGCAACATGTGTCTTAAGGTAATTAGTTTAAAACCTAATTAGTTAAATTTTGTTAATTCGTCAATTATTTAAATTTGTAGTGCAAGTAATGTCCACCTCAGCATGAAGACCAACTCATGGATTACAATTATGCTATCTACCCCAGGCGATTTCAAAAATTGCTTAGAGTTGTCGCAAATCAACCGGTATATAGACGGTGTGATGAAAATGCGAAAATTTTCATGCATGGCCAGTTGACGCAAGACAGGAGAAAAAAAAGAGAGAGAGAGAGAGAGAAATGATATGAGAAAGGCACGGAAGTTAGGTTGGAAGAGAAGCTTCTGCAAGCTTTGTGACCTTACACTGGGGGAAGGGGAAGAAGGAGGGGGGGGGGTGAGGAGAAAGATGAAAACAATAGCAGAAAAACACGAAAAAAAAACCAACTTGGTGGTAGGAGATCGCAGGAAGAGGCCTTCATCCTTCAGCGCATATTACATAGACTGATTACTATGGTGGTAACGGCGGTGATGATGAATCTGTACAAAATGGGGGCTTCTGATTTCTACACTGTTTCATCTATACGTGCTTCCCATAGAGTTTTTTATGATAACGATAGAGAAAAGTGGCGCACGTTACATTATGGGGTTTTACGTGCTAAAACCACGATATGATTATGAGGCACGCTGTAGTGGGAGACTCCGGAAAATTTCGACCACCTGGGGTTCTTTAACGTGCACCTAAATCTAAGTACACGGGTGTTTTCGTATTGCGCCCTCATGGAAATGCGGCCGCCGAGGCCGGGATTCGATCCCGCGACCTCGTGCTAAGCAACTCAACACCATATCCACTAAGCAACAGAAAAGTGGCGTGGTGGAGCTGCTGTACGCATGGGGATGACGGGAAGATGATGCTTGGTAATACCACATTTTCCGGGAAGTGCAGGCCACATTGCAAACGTGTTCAATGCCGTTGTTCGCCTTCCAGCAATGTTAGCTGGGTAAGATGACGCTTTGAGTGAGATCGATTAGGCAGGTTGTCGTGTGACGCATCTGTGCATAACGAGGCCTCGCGGCATACGGCGTGCCAAACCAGCGCAAGTGATGCCTACGTCATTTGCAGGCATGACTGTAATCTGGCACTCCGTACGTTGAGATGACGGCTGGACGGGGTGCGCAGGTCTCAGTCGCTTAACGAGAACGCGCCGCGCAGCACCGGCGGCCTTCTAAATCTCCTCCACGACTGAAATATTCCTTGACGCGTGCCGCTGCATCTGGGAAAGTACATAGGCGCGGTATAGTTAACTGCACGCTTGCATTTTGAAATCCTACAGAGAAAAACCACCTGGTTTCGAGTGCCGTCTAAACAAGGGTCTGTGAGCGGAGTGACTGGGAATTTCGAGTGGTCGGATTCGAGGCGGCGATGAATAAAGATCAAGAAAACTATAAGAACAGTAATAATTCTGTAAAGAAACTAGAAGGACACGACAGATGCCTCTATAGCCTTAGACAATATACCAGGACCGTACTGGATGATCCATTGGCAAGGGAAAGAAAGCTTTTATATATAGAAGGCCTTAGTCTTTTCCATGCCCTTCGCGTAGTTTTATTGTTTTGCTAGTTATGGTTGCTGCGTAGAGCTGTTGTGGTCGTCGTCGTCGTCTGTCAGCTGCGACAGTATATGGGAAGTTTGGCTACGAGTCCGCTATTTCATAACAATAGCTTCAAAAAGAAAAAAAAAGTGAGAGACGCGGTGCTTTGCTGCGGAATCCACGCGCCGACAGGTACTATTCTAGCTACCGTACGTTGGCTACTACGTGTGGCAAGACGATGTCACAATGAAGCCGACAGAATCTGCATGGTCTGCGTAGGCTGTTTTGCAATTCGTTCCAGCAAGCAAAGTTGTCTAACCTGAGGTGTTAGAATACAGCTTCTTCAGTGCACCAGTCTCTGCGATTGGAACACGAACACAAATGGAGACATCTTTCGCCACCTAGCCTGAAAATTAATTCCGACGCAAAGGGAAATCGGGCAGTTTATGTGAGTAATGTTCTTCGGAAAATATACTAAAACTAAATGAATCAGTATTTTTACGTGTAATTATTGATGACGGTGAGAAATCGCGCTGTGTGTTCAAATACGCGCCAAACGTCTCATCGTGCTAGCTTGCACGCGGGAAATACTTGAAGATGTGATATTCCGTTTACTGAGGCATGCACCGTGGCCTCATGGTTAGAGAATCGATCTATGCTAGGGGTCCTCTGTTTGATTCCTTCCATCTGAAAATTTCATTTATGTTTATTAATTAAACGCAATGTTTTTCTTAGCGACTTTATCACCCCTTATCTATATCGGGCATGTTTCAAATCTCTTTCGTGGGCCGATCCCGGCGATAGTGCAGCCTGCCGTGCCAGTAAAATTACATTACCTTCAGGTTTGAGTCTTGACATTGTTTCGCATTTTTAATTAATAGCCTGAGAAGATATAAGATAAAAGGCATGCGCTGTCAGTGATTATGTTTCGTGACGTTTGTGGGCTGCCATGCTCAAAATACCGAGGAATAAATTTGTCGAGGATGTATATAGGACTTTGTGTGAGCAGTTTTAGTGATAGCATAGTACCCGCATATATGGCACGTTATATATCATGGCACAGCGTACAGTATCATCATCATCATCATCATCATCATCATCATCATCATCATCATCATCATGATCATCATCACCATCAGCCTACATCTATGTCCACTGCAGGACGAAGGCCTCTCCCTGTGATCTCCAATTACCCCTGTCTTGCGCTAGCTGATTCCAACTTGCGCCTGCAAATTTCCTGACTTCATCACCCCACCTAGTTTTCTGCCGTCCTCGACTGCACTTCCCTTCTCTTGGTATCCATTCTGCAACTTTAATGGTCCACCGGTTATCTATCCTACGCATTACATGGCCTGCCCAGCTCCATTCTTTTTCTCTTAATGTCCATTAGAATATCGGCTATCCCCGTTTGCTCTCTGATCCACATCGCTCTCTTCCTGTCTCTTAACGTCAGGCCTAAAATTTTTCGTGCCATCGCTGTTTGTGCGGTCCTTAACCCTCACGCCGACGACGACGGCGAAAATTCGCTTGGAGTGTTCATATAAGCTCTATCGCAATAATATGTGTTTCGAGTTATCGCCTAGAAATGTGTCGTGCTAGCAATAACGAATAATCGAGCTCAAGGACAAGAAATATGTTATCTGCCACAGACTATTTTTAAAAAGTTGTCGCAGGTTCACTTGAAAGGCGAAGCATCAATTGCGATAGCAAATTTGTAGAGAGCTGTACGGAGTAATGACAGTAGCTTTATCAGCTGTCTAAACTTGGACATGCAGCAGCACCGGCAACACGCAGAACTGTTGTCGACGCCGTTGGCGTTTTGCCCGCGTTCGCACAAAATGCGGGCGGCGTTGGTGACTGTTGCCGGAGCCTCTGATATAAATAGGCACTTCGTGCCGCAGCTACTAGAATATCGGCTATCCCCGGTTGCTCTCTGATCCACATCGCCTCCCTTCTCTCTCCCCCCCCCCCCCCCCCTGGCCTTTCGTGCGTCGGAAGAAGGGGCGTTTGCTCTACATATATGGTGGTTGTAAAGGAGGAAAGAGACGCCTACTTCTGCAGCCCTTAAGGGAGCACGGCGCAGAACGCGCGTTTGTTCTCCGCCGTGGGTTCGCTCCCCGTGAAAGCGCGCGTCCTTCGCGCCCTTTCACTCGCACATACAGCGTTCGGCGGCGCGCGGCGACGATTTCATCTCCGTTGACGTCATACGGAACCTCACGGCGACGGCGACGGCGACGCCGACGGCAACGCCGACGGCAGAAATCTGCTTTGGAGTGTCCATATAATTGCTATCGCAATAAAAGTCTAAAACTTAGACTTAATCACCCCATCTATAACTCATGCGCAATGCAAGGGAGCGCATGGTCTGCTATAAGCACGAGTAATATTTGTCTGGCAAGCTGAAATAGTTCAGTTCACAGCAAAGCGCATGAAAAGCCACTAGCGTTAATTGGTAGCGATTAAATTCTTCGGAAGCGTGCATAGTGAAAGAAGTTTCAGGAAAGGTAAATATTGTCACCCATCCAAGAAACTTTCTGAAACTTCTTCTATATATATATATATATATATATATATATATATATATATATACCATGTGAACTCAGCAGAACTTATTTCCTATATTCAGTTTCCCTGCGATTCGTGCTGTGAATGAATTCGGCCTCGTCCTGCTGTATGCTAACCTCCTGGTTAGCACAGATTGTAGAACGATCGCCCCGTAAAGACGCCCCGGAAAGAACGAATTTTTCCTCGAAAGTTTCGCAGCTGTCTTTCCGAGAAACGCGTTCGGGTTTCCTTAGTATAGTTTCGTGCTACGGTCTTGGATGGATGACAATATTTACCTTTCTGAGTTAGTTCGTGTAACAAGACAGCACAGCGTAACAATACACGTCCGTATTTTAGAGTGCCTCCAAGAGATAAAGGTTTATTCAAATATTGACTCTCCGCGAGGCAGTTCCGTCGCGCCGTTCTGGTTTAGGGATTCCGAAGTGACTTTTCGATTGATCTGCGAGAATGGGCGAATGCACTCGTGATCTCCTTTGCGTCAGAGGCTTCAAAATAAAGAAAGGTGAAATATTCGAAGCAAAATTCCGACTTTTTTTTTATTCCTGAAAGAAATGAGAAAATTTACAGCTCAGAAAGAATTCGTAACGGAATGTGCCACGCGACTTATACCGAGTCATCGCAGGGACAGAGAACGATGTCGAGTACGAAAACAACCCTCGGGATTTATTGACGAGAAATATGATTGCCTGTGAGTCGGAAGTAAAAGGTAAAGTTAAAGAAACTTCGAATGTCTCATATCATCGACATGGTAACAGCCGAGTGCTGTCTCCTGAATCTGGAGACTGTTTATTCCAGGACTTAAAAAAAAAAGTTGTCGCAGTTTCACCTGAAAGGCGAAGCATCAATTGCGATAGCAAATTTGTAGAGAGCTATACCGAGTAATGATAGTAGCTTTATCAGCTGTATAAACTTGGACATGCAGCAGCACCGGCCACACGCAGAACTGTTGTCGACGCCCTCGGCGTTTTGCCCGCGTTCGCACAAAATGCGTGCGGCGTTGGTGACTGTTGCCGGAGCCTCTGATATAAATAGGCACTTGGTGCCGCAGCTAAACGTCGCCTCCCTTGCCTCCCCCCCCCCCCCCCCCCCCCCCGCCCCCGGCCTTTCGTGCGTCAGAAGAAGGCGCGTTTGCTCTACATATATGGTGTTGGTAAAGGAGGAAAGAGACGCCTACTTCTGCAGCCCTTAAGGGAGCACGGCACAGAACGCGCGTTTGTTCTCCGCCGTGCGTTCACTCCGCGTGAAAGCGCGCGTCCCTTGTGCCCTTTCACTCGCACATAGAGCGTTGGGCGGCGCGCGGCGACGATTCATCTCCATTGACGTCATACGGAACCTCACGGCGACGGCGACGGCAGAAATCTGCTTTGGAGTGTCCATATAATTGCTATCGCAATAAAAAAAAGTTGCAGTGGCTTAGCTCGGCTATGCCAGGATATACGTAGCGTTAGCAAAGGTTCAGCTGATTATTCTTAGCTTATTCTTAAGATTATTCATAAGATAAGATTATTCTTATGAGTCAAGCTTCTCCGTTCTTCTGCCCTGTTGAGCAGCATTTGCGCTCTCCTTCTCCATGGCTATACCACACTGGCAAACGCCAGTCAGAAGCGCAGCGGCTCCAGCGCAGTGTCAGACGGCGACTGCACAGCGAGCGCGCGCCGGCGCCAGTGCGTCTACCACGGCTACGACGTCACTCCTCTGGAATGCGCAGACCGCCGGCGGTGAGTCGCGCGCGGCGGCGGCGCAGTGCGCGAGAGGTGCCGGCTCCGGTGGCTCCGGTGCGCAAGCCGTGTGACATCACTGATCCTTGCGCATGCGCAGCACGGCTCTTGATGTGCCGCGCGAAACGGGCTTGGCTAGGCCAGTGTAGCTAACGCTACAAAAAACACCGCATATCCACGAAGTGAATGATGATGAGTGGGCGAAGCACCGGGGGATCATTCGGTTAACCGTGAATCCCCCGACGCCGGCAAGCGGACCCAGAGGCGGCGAGAGCGCGGGAAGCGGCGTAAAAACGCCGGAAGCGTTCTCTACCTGAGATTGGTGGCGCCGATGCTCGGTTCAAGCGCGACGCCGGTAAGCGGACTCAGAGGCGGCGACAGTTCGGGAAGCGGCGGCAAAACGCCGGAAGCGTTCTCTACCTGAGGTTGGTGGCGCCGATGCTCGGTTCAAGCGCGAGCTTCGCGAGCCCTCAGTTCCGGGTCCGCTTGCCGGCGTTGCCGTACTGCTGCAGCTTCGCGAGCCCTCAGCTCCGGGTCCGCATGCCGGCGTTGCCGTGCTGCTGCAGCTTCGCGAGCCCTCAGCTCCGGGTCCGCTTGCCGGCGTTGCCGTTTTGCTGCAGCTTCTCGCGCCCTAGACTCCGGGTCCACTTGTTGTCAGCGTCGCCGTTCTGCAGCAGCTTTGCGAGCCTTCGACTCCGCCTGCAGTTGAGCCGCCACTCTCGCCTTTTCATCCATAGCGGGCGCGCCGTTATCAGAAGCGAAAGTTATCATCCATGGCTGAATGGAGAAAGAGAGCGCACGTCGGGAACAAACGCCCTTATTCGCCAACCGTTATCATCCATGGCTGAAGAGAGAAAGAGAGCGCGCGTTGGGAACGAACGCCCTTGTGCACCTACCGTTATCATTGATGGCTGAAGAGAGAAAGAGAGCGCGCATTGGGAACGGACGCCCTTGTTCACTGACCGTTATATCATTGATGGCTGAAGAGAGAAAGAGAGCGCGCGTCGGGAACGAACGTCTTTGTAAATGATAATGATGATAAGTGGTTCTTGAGGGAAAGGGAAAGGTTGACGCTATCTTCTGCAGCCCTTGAGGGAGCACGGCTCAGCGCCAACGGGGAGGGGTAAGTGGGAGCGAAAGAAGGGATAGAGTGGAGTCGCCATGGCTGGGCGAAGCAAAACCGGCAGGCATAGGCGGCACGTATCAGGCCGAGATGGAAGGCCTTGGTGTGCTGCAGAGTCTGCAGGGGTGTTGTGCCAGGCCGGTCAGGCCCGGGGTGGGATGGGAGGCCGTGAGGCCTTCCCGCTTGTAGAAATGTCCTTAGAGGCGTGCGGAGAGCCCTGACGAGTCAAGGAACTCCACGACGCCTCGAAGTGCAGAAAGGTGGTGTCGGCCGGGGAAGAGGAGATCTTCCTCCTTGCCAGAGGGGAGGCCCAGGCGGCGGAACTCCTGCAGGAGTGGGCCCCGCTGCTGGAGGTACGCCGGGCAGGCCAGCAGGAGATGTTCGATCGTCTCCGGCTCCCCGCAGGAGCTGCAGGCCGGGGACGTCGCTCGTCCCAGTCGGTAGCTGCGTGCTGCCGTCCAGCTGCAGCCGATGCGGAGCCGGAGAAGGAGCGAGGTCTCCCTGCGAGCCAGGCCTCGCTGGGGGAGTGGTCGTGGGGGGCATCCCAGTGCCACCCGTTTGTCTGGGTGGTGGGTCGCCAGGTGTCGCCGCAGCCTCAGTCCAGTGAAGTCGCCCTCCGTCACGGCCCGACTGAGGGGCACAGTGGTGTGGTGGGCGTCCTTCGCCAGGGTGTCGGCTGCCTCGTTGCCCGGGATCCTCTTTGTAAAGCCCCTATATATAAAAAAAAGTTGCGACACTCTCCTCCTCCGCCTTCCCTCCTCCTTGTTTCTCATCTCTTTCGTGCTCCTTTTTCGACCGTTGCGCCACCTACACCGCTTGAAACACGTGCACTTGTTTATCTTTCACCGCTGATCAGATTCGACGATCGCCGACTGTGTTCGTCGCTATCGTCGTGCTCCTCGCCAGTCGGTAGACGCTTCTCGGGCGAAAATGGCGATGGAGCGTCATCGTAAACAAACGCAGCCAGCGCTCGGGGGCTCGACGGTCCACGTGATGCCATTAGGCCAATACCGACGCGGCGTCGGCCTCGGACAGGGTGCGCGAGGAGGCGGCGGCATTCTTCAAAGCGTGACGCTACTTTTTATATATAGGGGCTTTACGTCTTTGTGCACCGTTGCGCCCCTAGTGGACTCCATGCACACCAGAGCTACGGACGACGACGACGAGGGGGGGGGGGGGACAAGGCTCGGCCCTAAGGTGCTTCGCCCCTTAAAGAAAAAAAAAAGATGATAGCAGCGCTGTAAAACGATACACCCGAGAAGACAAGCAAAAAGGTCGCACAAGCCCTTCAGCCTTCGGTCATGTCCAAATCAAAGTGTGAGTAGTTATAGCATTTTCATGCGATAATACCTGAAACGCCGTGACTTGACTTATCAACTGTCTCAGACATTTCTAAGCAATTTACATCGTTCAGGGTTCATATGTTCTTTCTATCTTCTCTTCTGTTTTAGTGAGTCACGACTACTTGAAACAACGGTTTGCGCGCGGACCTTTACAACCACACACGAATTACCCATATCGAAGAGTGTGTGGCTACACCACCCAGCGTGAACAAAGACATTGCACGAGCTGCTATCTCCGAGGGCTTGTCTCGCGTCGCGCATTTGCTTGGCTTGCTGCCGCTTATCACTACGCGAACGACCAAAAGCGAACCGTCGTATACGACAACGGCATGGCGGCGTAATTACTATTCACAGATCACTTTTGGGCCAGGCGCCTTCTGTAGGTGTCCACCCAGTGGACCTGTTCATTTCGTCTGCTGCTGAAGTTCTGACCGGCTGCCTGGGCTGGGGTACGCGTCAGAAGGAGACAGACACTCCAACCAAACAGCACTTCGGCAGCAGATGAAATGAACTTGTCCACTAGGTGGACACTTACAGAATACCCCCCCCCCCCCCCCCCCTTTTCAGTATGTTTGATTCTTTTGGCTCGATTCTATTCCTCTCCTATTATCCTTCATTCCCGACCAGCTGATCTTGGTGATAACGTGGGCGCGGCACCGCTTGGACCACTGACGGAGCACAAAGAAATTCCGGCCGAACCCATCTCACCATGACTGTCGACGTTAATGCGATTAGCATTCAAGCAATGCCGCGACACACCGTGTTGCCATCGCCCGATACATAACCATACATAACCATCACAACCAAGATACATAACCATCCTACCGAATCCTCTCTCTTCGCTTCCATTAAAGATCCTCTATCTAAGGTTCAGAAGCTGTAGTGTCAGCTAAGTTGTCGATATCTCTGGGGACGGTACGAGCGTTCAGGCGTTAGTGCGGAAATAAATGACTCTCCAGATTGGGTCGGAGTGTCTAACCCCTACAGGCAGTACGAGAAAGTTTCGTGCCCGTACACGCGCTCAGGGCTGAACCGAATCGGTCACGCTTGAAGAAAAGTTTACTCTTACAATCGATGGAGGTTTTGTACATATATACGAACGCTACATGGTGAGCTACTGGGGAGCGCCTTTAAGCGGAGAACTCTGTAATAATCTTGACCAGCTGGGATTCTCTAAATTGCCCGCGGATGTATGCACACAAGCGGCTGGCTGGCTGACTGATTGATTAATTAATTCACTGACTTACTGACCGATGGAATGAATGAATGAAAGAACTGTGTCCAGATTCCCAACCTGGAAGTATCGACCAAAAAATAAGACGCTAAATAACTCTAATTTAACAGGCTACGTTAGTTTACTAGGACAATCATCCTTATCTCGCTTCAGCATTCGTGCTTATTACTATCGCATTTGGGCTTTTCAAGAGACGTTTGGCTGAACACCCGGTCGTGACGATTCACGGGTCATTTAAACAGGCCCTCTTATATGTAACGGCCTTTTGCAGGAACGTGTGAATACGTATTGTAGCTTTCTTAACTCGTCTTTCTATGAATATACGTTTTCGCAGTTATACTTTCGCGTAGCCTCTGGCTTTCACTGCGCTTACTTCAGTGAATGTACTTGCACCACGTGAGCATTACACACGAAGCGCCATCTCATTTTCTGTGTGGACTTTTTCTTTATCTTTTATCGCAGCTATTGATAAATGTCTCGTACATAGTAATATAAAGCAGAGAAGCGCGCACGTAGCTGCCATACAGGCTCGTCTGTCTTTGTCAAGCTCGCATTTATAAATTAAAATATATAACCAGCTTTTCTTACTCCCAACGTCAAGGGTGCCCTGTAAGGATCATCAATGAAGACAAAACAGAGAAACTCGCAACGTTGATTGTGCCTTTACATTACGCACATTCGTTTAGAATTGCTAAGATAAGCCTCATATATCGTTCATTTGTTATTTCTAAACTTACCCAACTCGCGGATATCCAGCCGTCAGCTACTTTGCAGCCCGCGGTACTATTTTTGTTTTACTTGCGCTCGAGTGTAAATTTCAATCCTTTCGTTTTTCTCTTACTCGGGTCCCGCTTCTGTTAGGGGAACAAGAAAAGTAAGATTGTCTCGGAGGACCCCGAACAAGCTGACTTTGTGCCTCGTCTACGTTACGCATGCCCCTTACCACAGTATCTGTTAACCAGCCCATTTTACCTTCTAGTCTTTCCATCGTGCGTATATTTGCACGCACATTGAAATAAAAGAAAATATCACGTTCAGTTTTTTTACCGCTGTTATCGGATTCGTTGCAGGTCACGGGGAAAGAAAAATCAATTTCTCCCCGTTGCGAAGGACAAGTTCAGTTTCAGAGTTCGCATTTACTCTCTCACACTCCGACACTTCGTCTATTAATTTTCGCCCTCTTCGATCGTCTGAGGTAACATATTTATTTCGATTTTCTTTATTTTTTAACGTTTATTTTGACGCGCCCCAGATAAACCTCTCCTTCAACATAAATTGGTCGCAGAAGGGTTGGAAATTGAGCTTGGTGGTAGACTGTTGGTAACTCTGGAACAGCGCTCATCGACGAAACAAGACAGACAGCCACACGGGCGCAGACTAACAAGTTTTATTTCAAAGAACATATATACTGAAAGAAGATGCCCAAACAGTTAGGAAGCTAAATAACTGGTCGGTCGATCGACAGTGAGCTGCCGCCACTTTAAACCACATACGTGACAAGTAGGAGTGGCCAGTGACGCCTTCGACCTCGCTGTTTGTAGAGAAAGAAGATATGTTGCTGCTCGGAGCGGTGATAACGTGCAAGTGATGCTTCTTTCGTGCCACGACTTCCTGGCCCGCTTACCCAGTAACTTTATTATTGTTAAGTGGCAGGAAGTAAGAGCGAGCTTCGTGTATCTGCGGCTCTTATCTTTCTCAAGCAGGCGGCATTCCTCGATTATACCATCAACAAACAGCACATTGCCACAAACAAACAGGCTAAACGCGTAATTAGCGGTGCCTTCCAGCACGGTGGTAACTTCGTCGGACTTGTCCATCTTACGACACAGAGCCGACACATCCTGAATGTAGTCTAAGTACGGTTATATCGAAGTCTGTCTGGACGCGGGTCGTTAGATCCTTTTACTTCTTTTATTATTTTTTTTTTCATTTTTTTATCAGCGGCGAGCTTGCACTCAAAGGATTCGCCGAAGAAGTCACGCCTACCTTCCGTTTAAATATGTGCCATCTGGTAATGCGTTCCTCTTGGGTTTTGAACCACAAGCGCGGTGTTCCGCCGAGATCAAGTATGACGTTGACGAATCACAAGAATCTGATCTCAGCGGTTGTTGGCCCTCACACGTTCGCACATGCAGAGCCAGTCGTAGACTGTCAATGCCGTAGACGACACCGGGATCACGGAGATGAGATACGGTGATGCGGGTAGTAGCCGTAGTATAGGAGCGGGGTCCGGTGCAGACGAAGTCTCTTGGCGGAAGGCGGGACAGAGCGTCAGCTGCGAAGCGCATCCGCGGGGAACCTAACACCTCCACCAAATATGTTACGTAGACGGAAGAACGAGCGAGTGGCTCTTTCTTCCGTACAGCATATATTTGAGGAAGAGATGCAGCGCTGATTGGGGGGTTGCTTGGTTGGTATCAAGTGAAATGACTCTATCCTCTACGGGGTATAGGCTATGAATCGGACGGCATAGTTAAAAAAGAAAAAAAAAAAGAAAAAGAAAACAGAACATACAAAAGGGATAATTATTGTATACGTTAATGAATATTCATAGTAAAGCATTTTGTGGTTCGTGCAGCACTCACCACACATGAGCGCAAATAAAAGAAATGGCGCTGCCGGATGCGTACAGCTTCGCAACCTTTCCAGTTGTTCAAACCCGGCGGTTGAGTGTTACCTGATGTCTTCGTTTCTTCTTTCTCTTTCTTTCGTATTAGCCTCCAAACTTACGCTTAGACTTTGTCGGTTGAGGTCTACAATCATTTATATTAACTTAAAGGTCATCTCCAGGCGTTTCAGAACTGGAGATCGCAGCTCTATGACAAGTCACTACTGATCCTCCCACCTAACCTCTTCACATCTACCATTTAGCAGTCACAACAGTGCAATATTTGGTATTAAGTGTCATTATTCTTTCTTTCAGGCCTTCGTCGTCAGTTCAGACGCCAGCGCATCGCCGTTATTGCTCAGATCGGCCTTTCCGCACGACGAATAACAAGAAATAAAAAAAAATAATAATGGTTCGTTACAGAACACCGTATCAGTTCTTCATGGCAGCGTGAACTATAAGGATAAAATTTCTGAATGTCGTTCTCGCCCTGTCAAGCCTGCACAAATGTGCAAATATGGAGAGAGAGAGAGAGAGAGAGAAACAGAAGAGAGGACAGCCAATGAGGTTAACCAGACAACAGTGCTACAGACCAACCACTGTATAAGAACCGCATAACCCACTGTCCATCAAAGACAGATAGTTTCCGAAACTTGTGTTGAAAAATGTCTGGACTCGTGACAGCCACTCATGAGTTTGGGAACGTTCCTAGAATGCCCACGAGTTCGGCTATGATCCTACAATACTCGTATCCACTTCCTATCAAGCTACCGACATGCGCGGGGGAAAAAGCTTCTTTTTCTTCAACTTGAACGCCGAGATTCGCAAGGCATCGAGCGGCGCCTGTGCCATTGGTGCGAAGAATAACATCGGAACGAAGAAAAGTGACAGTCAAAATGATTGCTCATCGGCACACTGCTCGTTTCGATGGGAGGGGGATATAGTGCCCGCTTTTCGAGAACAATCCAGCCGCTGACAGATCGCTTCTCGGTGTCGTCACAACGGAATTCGTAGCCGCCACTCGTCGAAAGCTTCACTTTCGGGTTTCCTGTCATAGAGCATTTGCACGCGTTTTTGTGTGTGCGCTTGTGGTGTGTAGTGTCTGTGTGCTTATGTTTATCCTTGTCTAGGCATTGCCACAACAGTAAGCGCATGCCACCCCGTTCTCACTACCATGCCCCGTGAGCGACCGACATACATTGTGTACGAGTCGGTTACCAACATCGCATCCGCATGCGCACAAAACTCTATAGACGCCTTCGACGATGGGTTATGAAAGCGGCGCCGAAGCGTGCGAGGCAGTCAAAAGCGCGGCCGACGTGTCTCATTTCCAGACGTCGGTCGGAACAGCTCCATTCACTTCGAGCGCGGTGAAACGCGCCGCTTTACCGTCGAGGTCTGTTTTTGACGCGGGCATTTCGAAGTCAGTCTCTGTATAATCTCTCAATTTCTTTAGTTTTGCGCCTAGCCCTGGATGCAGGCATGACGCGGGGGAATAGTTCCAACGCAAAATTATTTCAGGTGCCACGCTTGTGCGCGCGCAAGTCATCACGCCATTGCGGGCTTGAAGATATGAGCGCGCCTGCTATCTAGTATCGATGATGCGCAGTCTCATCGACGGCTTCTGTGAAATTGCGACACCCTATGTCGCCCTTCGTGTCAAACGAAACAATTTCATATCACATGAATTTTTATTTGGTAAATTTGTCACGCATATCTGTATTAATTAGGAACGAAGAGCTAATGGACAGCGAAGGCGAAGACTGGTCATTGAGAGAGAAAGGGAAATACTCTTTAATAATTCCTGGAGGGGTTTGCCTGCCAGCAAGCCTAATTACATGCTATTACAGATGGGAATGATGAGAAATGAAATTATGCGCACAGAATACACGTCACATACGCACAACATACATAAATAACCACCACGCACAGCATACAAAGTATTTAAAATATCTTGTCGAGGCCTGGGCCTCCCTGAAATGTTGGAAGCACCTCCGTCGCGCGGAGCGCACAGGTGGCGCTATTGTCTATACAGACCTAAAGTCCCTATATAAGAAAAGTACCCTCATCCTTTGATCAATGCCGCTACACTCTCTCCTGTATGTCCTATTGGACGATTATAGCGCGCGCTTTCACTTCTTTATATATATATATATATATATATATATATATATATATATATATATATATATATATATATATATATCTCGGTTCACAAAATATATATAAATATATGTATATGTATATTTCCGCCTCAGAGCCATGTTGAAAGTCACTCTGCGCAGTCGCCTGCGGCAGCGGCGGCGCGCGCCCGGCCTGAAAGCTTCAACGTGGACTTTCTAGGGGCGCCACCGTCGACTTGCTTTCGCAAGCAAAAAGTAAAGAAAAAAAAAAAAACAAGCGCTTTAGGAGAGGAGACGGTGGAGGAAAGAGTAGATGGCGGTACTCTTTCTATCTAGGGACTTTATATAGACCAAGTGACCAAGTGGGCTATGAGAGACGGCGTAGTGGAGGGCTCCGGATTAATTTTTGACCACCTGGGATTACTTAGCCTGCAACTAAATCTTTAAATGCACAAGCGTTTTCACATTCTGCCCCCGTCGCAATGCGACCGACGCGGCTGGAAAACAAACCTGCGACCTGGCACTCAACAGCAGAACGCTGTATATCCGCTGAGTCATGGCGGCCGGCTAAACAAGAAGCAAAGGCTGGTGCCTCTTCGTCTCGTAGCCACGGCTAAAGTCCCTATATAAGAAAAGTACCGCCATCCTTTGATCAACGCCGCTTCGCTCTCTCTTGTATCTCCGATTGGACGATGATAGCACGGGCTTTGACTTCTTTACATTTTTTTTCCGCCTCAGAGCCATGTTGAAAGTACTTCTGCGTAGCCGCAGTCTCCGGCGGCGGCGGCGGCGCGCGCCCGACCTGAAAATTTCAACGTGGACATTCTAGGGCCGCCACCGTCGACTTGCTTTCACAAGCAAAAAATAAAAAAAAGCAAGCGCTTTAGGAGAGGAGACGACTGAGGAAAGAGTAGATGGCGGTACTTTTACCATATAGGGACTTTAGCCACGGCTCGTATCTGACGACATCTGTGGGCGATTTGGGGACTTATTCTGCGACGATCGCCACGGCGATACTATCGCCTTCGCATGACGTAGTGCTCAACCACCCAATCAGCTCATCCGATTTTGCTAAACCAGCCAATCAGCGCGCGCCTGACGGTGATACTGTCGCCGAAAGTGATACGTCCCCTACGCCCCCTGGTGTCGCTTGCTGAATCAAGTCTGCATCACGGTGATGTCGGCGGATTAAAAACGGCGCGCATCACCTCATGGGTGTGCGATCGAATTTCATAGCTGTTTTTTTTTTAATTTGTGTTAAAAGTACGCTGAACAACTTGCCTTCCACGGAAAACGAGTTGCAGCATTATTGTGTCGCGAAGTGCCCTGGATACCGCACGTGAGCGAATATTAAATCGGGCTCAAGCAGGTGGACTGTTCTGCCATCAGACAAGAATATCAGCCGCAATGGAAACGCGCTGAGAGAAAAATCTCATTGAGATGCCACAGTTTGAAATACGTATATTGAGCTGTTCTGCAACGAGTGCTGACATGGTTAGCTGCGATGCCAGAACGACAGACCAGCCGACTATGCAATTCCGGGCCATTGCAGCGCGAGCACGTTTCATCGCATCGCACATCATGGTTGACTTACAGCATCTGCCATTCTGGCGCATTTGGCAACTTTTTATGGTTAGAGAAAGAACACAGCTGACTGAAAAGCCTGCGTAGAAGTGTTAATTTTTTTCCTTCTGCCTTAACTTTCTTTTTATCGTGCAAGCGCGAATTAGGTATAAGAAGTTTGGAAACAATAACATCTACTGCAACACTCAAACTTTTCGGTTCCTAGGCGCACATACTAATACTAAGAAGCATGGGTGCTTCGCTGTCTTCGCAAGCCCAACAGCCCGTTTCGCGTTTGAATTCAGGACGAGAAAATTAAGTTTTGTGTTCGTTTTTTCTTTCGTTTTTTTTTTTTTGTGCCACCTTCATTCTCGCGTTTCGGAAAAGTTTGTATTTTCTGTGCATGATGCACGATCTTTACTTTTCTTCTCTGCATGAACGTTCCTAGTTTCGCTTTTCAGAATGGCTCGAAGTTACCGACATGTCCGATTGCAGCAACCGTGCGGCACGACTGTCCTCAGTCGTTCCGTTTCAGGAGGCGCCGTCAGTTTATGTTAGAAGCGCGATTGAGATTTTACACCCCGACCCCCTTCCCCCCTTTTCTCGCTGCTTTATTTTTGCTTTTCTTTTCTCGGCTGCCATCGTCAAACAAAAACGTGAACCCGAGATTCTTCGACGACTAGTTCTCAGTGAATGCACGCGGTGACTTCTTCAGTGGCACATTTTGCGCCTTTTTTTCATGTAAGCCGCTTTCTCGAGCGTGCCAAAGAAAGAGGTAGGACCTTACATTTACGGCATTTCATCGAACGTTTCGCAAAAGTGCTCATAAGTTCTCTGCTTAGCTTGTGGGTGTAAAATTGCGTAATTTTCGTTCCTGGGCGTATATACAGTGGCGCTGCGTATTTTGTACGCAATGTTGCAACGGCGCTCCTCAGCATGTGCGCTGCAAAAGGTCAATGCTCCGGCCTTTGAAAATGCGTGCAACGAGTTTTAACAGGATGGCGGCTGCTGTAAAGCATTGCATTAAAGACATTGCTACGCGAACGAAGTATTTGAAATAACGCACTTGCTTCCACCAAGACTTGGTGGGCGCTACTTATCACTATAAGTTCCTGTAAGTTTGTGTACCCTTGTTATTGCCACTCGGCGGGGCAAACTAAGGCAGAAACGCTGCAACGTTAAGAATCTGAAAAACGAAAAGTGAAGAAGGACGCTTAAATAAACGCCGTATTAATCAGATAACGATGATAATTTGTGAGGGCTTTTTCACAGCGATAACTGTTATGGGCTCACTCCCTTATAGCCATTTTGATGCGTCCGCCCCCAGTGTCGCCGCTGGAATCACAGAGTGCTTTGTCAGACTTTCCCGAAGAGTATCGGTACTCCGTACGCAGATATTATCACTCGAAGAGTCCACCTTTCAGACACTGCGCCCCTTTTTCTTTTTCATGTTTTTTTTTCTTATCACATGAGAGAAAATTGGTGGTGCATCCACCTTTCGGGAATGATTGGCGATGGTAATGCGATTAGCAATCTTAATTCTTATTCGTTTTGGCGGCGTAGCGCTGGCGCGACGCATCTCGTCGAAACACCACAGCCACTGAGCCATTGTTTGTGAAGCAGGCGATACAACAGTTGCCAACATTTACAATTTATTCCAAATAAATCAGTTGTATGCCCGCTAGTACGCAGCCAGTGTGTGAAGTATTTATCGACGACATTATTTAGTGATTTTCATATCTTTAAACTTCGCTACCTGCCATCATTTAAATATTTATAAATATCCTGTCCCGGGCAAATGCCAATAGGCGCACGCCATTTATACTACGTATTACCTAGCTATATCGTACCTAGCTCTTAAGGAAAGGTTCAATAAGTGAGAAAAGAGAGAGCGAGTAAATGAGTAATATTGAGTCAATGAGAGGGAGTTAATGAATGAATGGAACCTTAGCCTAATCGAACAAGGGAATCGTGGGTGTGTGGTGTTAGTTCCTATCTATCTTCATATACAGGCCAACGAAAGCTGAAACGTGTTCACTTCCAGGCCACTGCGGCATCACGGGCAAGGAACAAGCCGATGAAGCTGCCAGGAGGGATCACGAAGATGCCGTGAAGGATCCCATCCTGCTATCAAGAACCGATGCAGCAACAAAGCTTCGCATACTCGCGCGTGATGACACACGATCCATGTGGAACACGCCAGGTTTCCGGCATACTCGTCTGCAACTCCTGGACCTATTCCTCCGCCTCCGCATTCCATCTGGACCATCCGAAATCGAGACAACTGGTATCTGCCGACTGTGGCTTGTGGTATCATTTACGAATGTAGTTGCTGCAGCGAGGAAACCATCGAAAATTCTATTTGTCATTGCCCTCGCCACAGCTTCCAGAGACAGCCACTCGACTCGTGAGGCCATTGGCACGCCTCGGCGACCGGTCGCTTTTTGAGCGAACGATCTTGGAGTGCCGTCTGATATGGTCTTCACACCAGAAGCCATGAAGGCGCTTCTGAAGATTCTCCGGTGGAGCGACCGATAGTTGAACAACTGTGACACTCATGCGTTCCTTTGCGTGCCTGTGTGTGCGTGTGCATATATATATATATATATATATATATATATATATATATATATATATATATATATATATATGCCTTAACACGCGCTCCGCCGGCGCGTTAGGACATGTCGTCAGTTGCTCCTCTGGGTGTGGTAGGAGAAGGGCATGCGTTAACCTAAGCTCTAGGGGCTAGCGCCACAAAAGACACTCAAAGGGAACATTAAGGGCGTCTGAAATTTTTAATTAGTTTATCCTAATGTTCGTCCTTTCAATTTTAGGTAGCACTAAGATGGCTACGCAACCTGCCTTCACCGGAGGCTCTTCAATTTTCTTTCTGTTCGTCTAGGATCTGGCAGTGAACCAGGAAAGCTCAAAAGCCAGCTTGGAAATAGCAAGAGATTTAAAGAGAGAGACATATTAGACAAGTTTATTTCATTTACGGCACAGGAAAAAAAATAAAATAAAAGCAAATCGCAAGCTTCTGAAATCTGCACAGATATACTTGCGCGCGTGGGCAAAATTCCGACATAAAAACTGCAAATAACGACAATCGTCAGGGATAAAACGTTTGCATCAACTTTTAAATCCTTTGTGTAAGCATTCTCGCTTTCACATTCGTTACATTGCACTTCACATTTACGATCTTGCAATCTCCACTCAGCATAACATACGCATATAAACTCAGAACGTGTGTATAATGTATGGTGGTGGAGGCCCAAGTCTAAATAAGCTTTGATGTGCTCAGCAAGCAAAGTCATGACCGATATACCTCTAGCTTATTCGCATTTTTTCCTGGGTTTCCACAGATTTCTCAAGATTGGGGCGTTATACATACTTTTCCCCACGGTAAAAGAGGATTCGAGGGGCTTTAAAGTTTTAGAGGTCATTCTCTAAGCCGCTCCTTCCATGCTTTATTCTGGTGTTTTCTATTTCTCGTTTCAACTCGGGAATTCTGGATTTCTTTGATAGCGCCTCTGAACGCGCACCTGAAGAAACGCAGATTCTTTCCTCCTCTGCTGTCTACTGAAGGGGTGAAAAAAAAAATACAGCGCTGAATACGCTGAGTGCCACTTGTCCAGCTTTACAAAACGCCCCGAGAATAAGGAACGTCCAAAAATCACTCTATGCGCAACAAAACGCGCGATGTAGTTCGTTTCCTGTAAACGGGGGGCTGTGTACAACATTCATTTCATCCGTGGAAGATGTTACATTGGACGAACGGGCCGGCGTTTAAACATTAGGCTCAGAGAGCACCATAGCTTGCTGAAGGGTACCGCGTAATCTCACCTTGCAATACATTGCCGTGAATACGGGTGTGAACCGGTTCTTTCGGATGCCTCGGCTGTTTTCAGGCACGATAACAAGCTAACACGGGAGATTATGGAGGCGTTTGAGACTCAGTTTGCCCCGCCGGGTCGCATTAACAAGGGCACACCAACTTCGAATAATAAATAAAAAGGCAACACGTTTGTCAGCCAACCGTCATTGGGTGTGTTACATGTAGATAGTGAATATAACCTGCTGCAAAAGTCTGGTATCATGCCCCGATAAATTTCAAGCGTATGCGCAAGTGCGCGCGCATGTGCACTGAACTAGCGATGGTTTTTCTTTTTTTTCGATGTGTAATAATAAGTTCCATAACAAATTTCAGTCTGAAGGCAGCGCTCGTCCTGTCTGCTCTTTTCGTCTGTTCCGGTTCTTCGGTGCTGTTCAGTTATGTCATAACGTCTTACAATGTTGCCCAAGCTTTAGAGTTAAAATTTCATATGAGTGTCGGCCCACCCAGTTGACTTATTGATATATTTCCTTGTACACATATCAGCGGCGTTCGGTTTGTTGTGCGGAGATTTCAAAAGGGAGAAAATGAAAACATTACTTTGCATTCCTTCACGTGCGCACCTTAAGAAAGAAAGAAAGAAAGGAAGAAAGAAAGAAAGAAAGAAAGAAAGAAAGAAAGAAAGAAAGAAAGAAAGAAAGAAAGAAAGAAAGAAAGAAAGCTATGTGGCGCCTGGACTCCGATACTCCGACGAAATTTTGCAGAGACATGAAATGTACCACGACCGCGCTCTTATGTTGATATTACTACTCCCCCACAGCACACGTCGCTTAACCGGCGATTCGACCAAGTCCGTGCGGCATTTCCGCTGTATCATTCTACTCCCTCCTGCCTCGTGTCGTTTCTAGGCATTAATGATGACGTTTGATTTATTGCACCGCCATAAATTCCAATGACTTCATACGCATCGCAAGCTATAGGCCCAGAGGGCATTGGACAGTGAACCGGAAGCATCTCGTATTTACTTCCGTACGCGAGTAAATAACGGATGGGTCTGAAGTAGAGTTGAAGAAGCGAGCGGCGTTACTGGCGAGCCAAAACATTGCCAACCTAACACCCAGTGACCTCTAGCGTGAACGCAGGCGGAAGAGTTCAGGCGGGGCAGTCCGTTCAGCAACAACAACAACAACAAAAAGAAAAGCAGTAAGCAACAACTTTGTGGATTTCCTGTTTACTCAAGCCTTTCCACATATATTTATACAGAGAATAAGGAAACAGTGGCAGGATGTTTCCGGGCACTTCACCACGTATAGCTGCGTTAGACGCACGCATGCACGCTGCTCCAGAAAACATCGATCTTAGCCGGTAATGGCAGCATTACTTATTCGTTTCTGCCTCAGGTGAGATAACCTCGTTCCCGCATTTCTCTGCACTCACATTTCTGCTCATTTATTGATACCTCACCACGAAATCTTGGGCAGCGTTTTCCTTTCGCATTCGGACGGGCATGTCGCTCTTTGCCGTGTTTTCCTAAGTCTTTCTACCGCTGTTGCACAACAAATATAGTGGCTCCGTCTCTATATCGCTTTTACAGTATGTTTACACAAGGAAGTAAACTTGAATGTCGTTTCTACCGTTTGACGTCTCCAAATGACGTCAGCCATAATCAATTTTAATCAACGACGCGACATCCATTTCTCATATTTCTCAACGTCTCCACGAGTTAAATAAAGTCCCAAAGAGTAACCAAGGTATGAAGACGGATATCAAGCGTCCACTGTCAGGTACTTTGGGCACCACCGCTTATGGCCCACGTGACCAAACGGTTCCACCCAGAGGAAGCCTCACTACCGTACCGATTAACAGGGGCTGACTAAACGCCACTGCGGCTTTTCCTTTCCTCCTACATTTTTAGGAAAATGTTATTAAGACTTCAGTAACATTAGCCTTTTACTAAGCATCTCTACTGATTACTAAATTCCTACTGACTGTTTACTACTGCCAGAGTAGAACAGGTAGTAATTGGCGCGTTTGCTAGGCGTTCACATTGAATTAGTAATCGTTCTGAACGTGTATTCAATCACAAAATAAATATCGCAAGACGTTCAAGACATTAGAGCACGAGAACTGGTTATTTCGCTTTCGTATTTATTTATTTATTTATTTATTTATTTATTTATTTATTTATTTATTTATTTATTTATTTATTTATTTATTTATTTATTTATTTATTTATTTATTTATTTATTTATTTATTTATCACGTACTCCAATGCACTTCATGGAGATATATTTATAAGAAACGGTGAAAATGTGAGTCCGGAGTCTAAACCTGCAGGAGTATTCTCCAGTACAAATACATATGTACGGAAAAACAAAGCTTAGTTTTGTTCATCATTAAACAAGGCACGAGACACACAACACTTCCTTTGCTCACACCGAAGATAGTGTGTTGAAAGAGACACCCTTTTTAGGAGCCTTCACAAGAAGAGTCTTCCACACACGCGCTTACAAGGCCCGGTGTTATATACAGAAAAGTGCGTCGTATATTCTGCAGAAACGTTATGCATCTCATACGAGAAACTAGTTTGTCGGACGTTTTATGGCGTGTCTTCGTGGTAATACTAGTGACACCTAGATTTGTCTAACGATTCGGGTATCCACCCGCTTTCTAGTCGTCTTGTGTGAGAGAGAAGGCGTAGAGTATATTAATACTAGTAGCAAGCTTACCTGTTTCCGAGGAGTCGATTTCCGGCAAACGTTCCGTGCGCCCTGTTCAATCGTGGACCTCCTGATCACTTCGTTTTACGGTCTGAAATACACGGGAGACGCAAGTAAATGTGAAGTCAAATTTTATCTCCAGTAATTGAGTCGGAAGTCTCTTGGCGAAAAGATGTCGCAGGCATCTTGAGACCACTCAGAGACTTGCGTGCAGTCAGCAGCAGCTCTGAGCTTAAAATTTACAAGCATTACATGGACCGGCAGGTACGAAAATTCGATATAAATGCAGAAATCCAATTTGTGTATGAAATAAAGGGAGCGAAGCAGCTCGCAAAGATCCATTCTCACTGTTACAGGCATAAAGAACACTTTCATTTCAACTCACTTTGTTCGAAGGGAGGAGTCTACAACTCCGATACCTTAGTCTTATTGTAACGCGTTTCCTGCACCGACGAAGTTTCCTCAGACGCGTTTCATTGCGGTGAATTTACAAACGACGCTCTACGCCGAGTATTATAGTCTCGATCTTCGCATTGATGAAGATTCTGTTGGCCAGCGTGAACAGCGATTCTTTTGAACCCAAGACCGCATTTAACGCGGAGAGTTCCCCTTGAACACCACTGTTTCGGGTCTCTGGTTTAGACCGGACAACTGATGTCATTTCCAGTGTCCTCGTGTGTTTTTGGAGGATGTGTTTTGTTTTCGGTGGTATGCGAGGCTGTTCGCAACAATGCATCGCAAATACTTCCACCGAGAAGTGATGCCCGCGGAAGTTCTTGATGTTGTGTGCGAAAGGAAATTGTTGATCGCACAAAAGCAAATTTAGTACAAAACATGTTGACCTAATTAGAGAAAGAAAACAGCCTTTCGACTACGTATTTCAATTGGTGCTCGACAGGAGAGCCGTCTGTTGCGGACCATTAAGACAGCGGAAACAAGCCTTGCACGAAGCCCGGGATACATTTCATCATGTCCAAATGAGCTTCGTGTGGCTGAAACAAAACGGTCTAACCCACACTCATTTGATATCAGTCGTATCTGCGTTGAGTGTTTGTGAGCCGCAGCACTGAATGGCATAACGTTTCAGGTAAAAGCAGGGAATAAACAATCTGAAGGTTATAAATACCTGCCCTCGTATAGTCTTAAATTAAATTCTGGAAATGATGCCAACAAGGAGACTTCTCAGCGTACAATTAACTCACGGAAGGTGAAAAACTGTGCTCTTAACTACCAAGTTGCCAGAGGCACCTGTTTCCTGACTCTGTTTGTTGTTTCACGCTTGCGGTTGCAGTGACAAAGGAATCCGAGCTTTGCTAAAATGGGTCTGAAGTTCTGGAATTCCAACACTATGTATTCAATATATCCGTAGAATATCTTGCTCGGGCTAGATGATGCTTATTTGCATTAATATATTTCGATAAAGCACTTATCAATAACCTTATGCGAAGCTACATATTTCATCGCCGCTATAAGTTATCTTGCCGCAATCATTTCCGGAGCATTCCCGTGCTGTATGCAAAAGGCAACTGAGTAATTCTAATATAACAAGACACCATAACGAGATATGAGAAAAGTATCAAAGTCTCCGATAAACTGCAGTCCGTACTTCGGCAAGTGAGAATGTTCGTACATAATGCGCTCGAGAGGCTACGGGGCGTTGCTACGTTAGAAAAACGGATACCGCACAGCTCTAAGACTTGCACTCACTCATTCCTTCTCTGCGTAGTAATTCAAGGTCACCCATTGGGCGGCTCGCATACAATTAAGTGGCACGCGCAGCGGTGCTTTTAAGCAATATCTTGTGCACCGCTCAATCAAGGCCTTTAACGATTCTCTTAGGAGCCAGCGTTTAGTTTGCGTGGCTCAGGCCTTCGAAAAGATCTTGGCGCAGGCAGTGAGACGTGAACAGATGTTGCCAGTTGTAATGAAGTCGTGCAAGAACTCAGGGCGCAAATCTCCCCATTAGGTGCATGAGCCCGTCTCTGCCTTATTCCATCCAGCCCGCGTCTTCTCCGCGCACTATAGTTGGGCCAGTGTGCGAACAATCTAATTGCTGTCGCGCAACCTGAAAAAATTAATATGCATTTACGTATGCACTTAACGCTGGTGCGTTCTCACCCCTTGTGCGTTCCGTATTGCCGCCGCTCTGTTGAGCTTTATCTTAACTGACTGTATAAGTCAGTGCGCACATGCAGACGTCGGCGTAATTAAAGCATCTTTCAAGAGCGGCTTACGTTTCGTCACGTGGAATTTGTATTTCGGCGAAACGTTTCTCCACTATACACTCGGCTAGGGCCGAGTTCTTTCGGCGCGCGGAAGAAACAGCTTAGGCCCACTTTGTGGGTAAAGACGCGCGAAATGCTGGGAATAAATGAATCCCTCGTTCTTGAGGGTTCACTCCGTTCACTCCGACATAGTTTCAGTCTGCTGAACAATTTAGCTTTTTGAACCCGTTTTTGAAGCCATATATTTTGTCGCAAGTAGGAAAAATGGACGATTTATTGCTGCGCAGACGGTAATCACGTCACAACAGGATCTTAAGGGTTGTGATGGGAAGTACTGAGCTACGGAAGCATGAAGACATCCCGGTATGAAAGCCAAATGCCTGACGATGGCAATAAGAGTTTCCTTTAGCATTTAACAAATGTCTTCATCTAAGCTAGCTTCCACCCTGTACGGAAAGCGAAGACAACGAAAAGAAATTGCACTTGTGGGGTGTAGAAAAGTAAGCCGGCGTGAAGTGTTCTTCCTATGTTGTATTTACATCATCATGGATGACAAAAAAAAAGGGTAATTGTTATCTCTAAGGCAAACAGTATTCCTGAAACAGTACTTAGGACGGTGACTAAGTCTCAGCTTTCATTTTTAGTGGCGAACACGGTACGCCAAATTTTCTACAGGGCGTGAAGCTTCGCACAAGCGTAAACGGCATTGTGTTCTAAGGAGAGGAGTAAATATTTAAGATGGAGGTGTTCCGGCTTCTACTAAAATTTCTTCTTGGCGAAATGATTGTGGTAGTCAACAGGAGAAATGAATGGCGTGCAGCAAATGCTATTGCGTCCTGTTCACATACCCGTCCCATTCCTTGATCGTATGTGATGTTTCGCAATGTGCATGTAACACAACGCGGTTCGAGTTGGCCTTAATCACTGTCAGCCTCTTGCTATAGACGCCCCCAATCATCCTCGCCAACTTGCTCTTCCACTCAGTGGCATAGTATAGACCTCTTGATCGCCCAGTTCAGGAAAGCTTCAGCCAGAGTCAGTTAGCGTTACTTGTAAAAGGTTCATGTAAAGATTCAGACATTAAAACCATACCGGCCAACTCTCCCAAATTTTTCATGAAGTTTAAGAAGCCGGGCTAGTTTTACGATTTTACCAATGTTCACTCAAAATTCACAAAAATAAATTCTGCTCACGGAAAATTTTCGCTTGTCGCTCTCCAAACCTTTCGTTGAAATTATTCTGATGTGGAAAGTTCTGCAAGAGTACTTTCTTCGGGCAAGTTTCTAAGTTCCTGATGCAGGCAAAATTTACATCAGCGATGTCTCTGAAAAACTCGGAGTGATCTAAAAACAATTTGCTGCTTGTCAGTCTTTCGCTGTTCCTGCTGCTGCTCGGGAGCTGCGGCAAGATGCACTTCTTTTTGGGGTTTTACATGCCAAAACCAGTTCTGATTATGAGGCACGCAAGGTGCACATTATTATTAATAAAGTGTGTATGTATGTCTCAAAAGGGAGACATTAAAAAAATTCGAGCTATAACGCTCCCCCCACCCCCCACCCCCTCCCCTCCCCCGTTTCGGTATCACGGTATTTTACAAATGTTAAGCCCACATCTATACTGAAATCCTCGGCGCAGTTAAGCATCTCAAACAAGTAACGAAAACGTTGCGTATTTGTGAGCAGATACACAAAATTGGTAGCCGATATTCTAGTTGACATTAAGCGGAAGAAATGGAGCTGGGCAGGCCATGTAATGCGTAGGATCCGGTGGACCATTAGGGTTACAGAATGGATACCAAGAGAAGGAAAGCGCAGTCGAGGACGGCAGAAAACTAGGTGGGGTGATGAAGTTAGGAAGTTTGCAGGCGCAAGTTGGAATCAGCTAGCGTTGGACAGGGGTAAGTGGAGATCACAGGGAGAGGCGTTCGTCCTGCAGTGGACATAAAATATAGGCTGATGATGATGATGATGGTGATGATGATGATGATGAAGATGACACAACATTCACAATTCTGCACGTATGAACATTACTGTCCACTGGGTGCAGGCACATGGTCATGACCCCAACAATGACCTTTTGGACCGCATTGCTCACTCTTTCTCGACACCCGATAATTCTTTCCCTTCCCTCTGACCCCCGCTCTGATTTCATTGCCCGAAAATCCATCCTCCGGCGTGATACGCGTGCCCTCATCACCCCCGCGTGTCTGCTCCCTTCCCCATAATCTTTATCCGGTGGAGAAAGTCTCTCTCCGGAAACTTCGGGCCGGGGTGGCCCTTACACTAGCCACCACTTGTACTTGGGGTCAACCATACGAAGACATTGTCCAGTGTCCGAAGTGCTCAGCTCCTGCGTCTGCAGCGGATGCCCGCCGTCTACTTTGGACGTGCTCTCGGACGAAGACCATTCGCGAAAGTGTACTTAAAGGTGTGAAATTGAACACTGATCAAAGTGAAGACTACGAAAGATGGATTACGGACAACATGTTTTACAAGTCGCTATTTCAGCATCTCTATGAGACGGAACTGCATGCTTATACTTTGTTCCATACTGACGTTATGTCGCGTGGCAACCCAAGCGGAAAGTTCGCAGGTTGGTAGGCAATGTAAAACTCACAGAGCAGATGTTGTTCTTCACTTGGACTAGACATTAGGCTTATGTCCTGGTGCGTCGATGGGAACGCATGTAATAGCATATCTGATTTTGTAAGCGAAAGAAAGACGGCGATTTCAAGAAACATCTTGTGCACCATTCAACGAAGGCCTTTAACGATTCTCTAATAGCAGCCAGCGTTCAGTTTGCGTGGTTCAGACCGTTGCAACGATGTTGGCGCAGGCAGTAAGACGTGAACAGATGTTGCTAGTTGTAATGAAGTCGTGCAAGAACTCTGGGCGCAAATTTTCCTATTAGGGAGATTTGCGTCAGATAAAGCAGCGCCATGATAATTTTATGCATGTTTTTTTTGTCAACACGTATAAAAAATAATAATAGCACCTATTTTATATTATAGCCTCAATATTTAATATTTTCTCTTTAATTTACAAAATTGCCTTAAAGTTTTCTTCCTTTTTTTACCTACTCCAACCAGATTCATGGTCAATCATCTGTGATGGGTTCATCCATATACCATTATAGGCACCAAACCAAACCAACTCTTCAGAAGATGGTGTCCACTGGTATAGCCTGCTGATGTCGCAGTGCGCGAGTTCACAGCCGGTATTGAGCGAATCGCGAAACTCTGCCCTCATTTTTCGTTACATTTATTTAGGTATTACTTACGCAGTGAGTCATCATAAAAACAAAATCTTCTTTCACGTCTCATTGATAGCCTTATAGAAAGCCTCCCGGGAAATCCCTTCCTGAGTCGATCCACCTCTTCAGCAACATTTGTCATCACGGTGAGAAAAAGAAAGGCAGGTAGAGAAAAAGAAAAATACGTCCCGAGAGAAAGGCCTTTCGTGAAAAATCTTCGTATTCGATGTAGCTTTCTGAAAGCGCCAATTTCGTAGTGAAAAATGCTGTTGGTACGTCAGGCACTCTCCTGATATACGCACTCGCTACATCACAGTCGCCAGTCCCCGTGTTCCAACTCCTTTCACTGTCATCCGCCGTTCGGTTTTGGTGAAATACATATTTGCCGACAAAAAGAGACACATAGAAAGACAGAAACACGGACGACAACACGGCAGCGTTGTGCTTTTCTACCTTCCGTTTGTGCGTGCCTTTTTAGAGGCAAATATGTATTTCAGGAAGTACCAACTCGGCCAAGAAGCAGTAATGAAGCGCCTTTCAGCTTCGGCATCAGTTCAATGTGCCCTGCTCTGAAATGGCCTTGCTTCATTTGCGAGCTTTTTCCCAACCGGACACCTCCACTGATTCCATTTACGATTTTTAACGCGCGCTGGAACATTAAAAGATCAATCAACAATCAACAATCAATCATTCAATCGATCGATCAATTGATCCATCCATCAATCAATCAACCAATCAATCAATTTAAATTAAGTAACAGCGTACGTTCTTGTCGGACGTGTGCGCAAGAATATTCAGTACACAGATGCATAAATTAAAATTGTTCAGCTCAACACGAAAGCAATGTTGTCGCCTCACGTTTAGCCACTTTGAGAGTAAATGACTGGCGTCGAGATAAGCGTTAACCGACAGGAGGCTTATAGGGGGGCTTGACGTCGTCATAGCTTTGTGAACGCGAGGTTGCTGCAAAGCCAGCGGCACCGCTTTATTACGTTGCATTCACTGCGAATTTTAGAGAGAAAGAGAGGGAAAGTAAAAATTCATAGCCCTTCCACTGCTGTTGATGGAAGCCAGTGAAGCTGTGACTGTGGTGGGTCTGCTGTAGTGGATGTTGCTATAGTGAATTTATATATTATCATTATTGACTATATTGAGCGTCTTCGGCACGTTCCGTCAAAGAGCAACGACACCGGCGTCTTGTTTTCGCCCGGCACGATGGCCAAGAAGGGCGGTTGCTGCGCCAAGTCCGCCCCATCGTCATAGACTAGCGTATGCGCCACAGAGTTCATAGCCGCGGCACACTGCACGGCATATCAGGATGCTGTGAGACCTCTCCCGCTCCTGTATGCTCTCGGCGGCTTATACCCTCATATCCAACGCGGGTATGATTTCTTGTGGGCTCATATCCAACGGGTATGAGCCCACCCGTGATTTCTTTCTTTTCTTTCTTTCTTTCTTTCTTTCTTTCTTTCTTTCTTTCTTTCTTTCTTTCTTTCTTTCTTTCTTTCTTTCTTTCTTTCATTATTCTTTCTTTCTTATACCCGCATATTCCTGGCTCATACCCGCATATCCAATGCGGGTATGTGTCACACGTGATTTTATTATCGTTAATCGGGACGTAACTGACGAGCATGTGACTGTTATTGATGTCATGACCTATCAGTCATGTTAGTCATCTGTTTTGACACCTGTGCCACAGCAGCTGCATAAAAAAACAATTATCCAGCGGCCGTACGTGCCTGTGCTAAGGCACAACTGGCGGGAAATCGCCATGCACATGGAGCCGAAATTGTTGTACACGCCGGTCTGTCTACGGTCGCGATCTTCGCGTGGTGCTCGTGCTCGGCAAGACATCCAATGGCACGAGCGCAAACCAAGGGGCGCTAACGAGCCAGCTGCGGAAGAAGACGATGACGCTCGAGCCAATGCTGATGATGATAGTTTTTTTTTTTTTTTCTACACGCGCACAGGATCCTGGGGGAACTAGTCCTTAACAGCTTCGCTCTCAAAGAAAGAAGAAAGGCAGAGTGCTCAACCAGAACCGCATATCCGCTGCGTAAGGAGAGGGAGATAGAAAGATACGAAGGAAATAGAAATAGACACAGAACACGATCACAACACACGTTCACAGCACACGATTACAGCACAAGATCGCGGTTAACATGAGTCATTGCTGAAGTCGTTTCTGCTAGCAGTCTGTTGCCATTAAGAATAGTAGTAACTCCTTCGTCACCCCGAGCTGCGACGACTAGGGCGCTCAGCATTCCAAAATCGTATTTTTTTAAAAGTGACCTGCCATGAAGCAGTAAAACCCAGATTTGGGCGAGTCGGTACGCACTCTGTTAAAACAGAGCGTGACTGGGGCAAAGACAAAATTGTGTCTCTATTCTCTCTTCCAGTCCCGCTGCGTTTTAACCACACCTGTCATGAGGGCCAGCTAGCGCTGTCATGAACGATCCTCTCTGTACACTATATCAAGGACACAGAAGAAAAGGAAAAAAAGAAAAAAGTTTGATATTTAGAGGTACATGCGAGAGAAATGCATTAGCATTACGTCGCATCTCTTCGAGGTCCCGGATCCATGATTGAAACCGTGTGCACCACATTTCAAAAAGTTCTTCAGGAGCAGGAGGAGACCACCATGAGTATATATAGTCTCGAAAGTCTAGAAATTATCTTTTTTGTTCAATTTACTTATTCTGGAGTTAAACACACCGATTAGTAAATTAGCAACTCAAGCCTCCTCTTGAACGCCTAAGTAAATCTACACGAAATAATCAGCTAACTTTTTATATCGCCGACCGCGCATCTCACAGATCAAGGAACTTGCTTTCAAACATATTTATACACTCACATTTAGGTGGTGGGTTGTTCTTTGGTGTGTTCTGAAGTGCAAATCAGAATAAACCAGTATAGCACCACACGGGCAATGGAGTGCGCACACCTATTTCTTACTTTTCATAAAACGCGAGTGACCTGGTACTGATAATATTGTAGGTGCCCTCTAGGAAGCATAAAAACTACTCATACAGAAAAACCGCTTTATAGTTTCTCAAATTGTCTGACGTATTTGTTACGAAGGCAATAAATAATCTAAAGAAAGATGAACAAAAATAGAAATCTTTGCGAGAAAACGATCGCTTTCATTTTTCTTTACGTTATTATGGCAAAATTATCGTTACTATTAGGAAGCGAATGTGCAAGAATGAAACTAACCCATCCGCAGAGCCTCCGCGCGTTCTTTTTGTGTGGCTAAATTACCATAGGCCTTGCATCACTTTTCGGCATACTAAGGGCAACTCCTGGCACACGCGTCTCCCATTACGGTGGCTCCTGCCACAACCGTGCCAACAGTTTACGGCTCAGAGTATTCCTCCTTACAGAGAGCTCATCTCCCTACAGCTGTGTGCATATGAAACACCCCATAAAAGACATTCGACGCCCAAATGGCAACGACGTCATAAAAATGAAAGCGATAGCCGCTGCAGGCGTAACGTGCTGAGCGTAAGTAATCATTCCCCGACGAGGCCTACTGCGTCATGATCCTAGTCCCTTCCCATATAGGGACTGGCACACTTGTCGGTTTCGATAGGCATCACTAATTTTTTTTTCTTTTATATCCTGCCACGTTGCCTCTCCTAAACACATAAAAAAAACTTCTCCGCTACACGGCTCTTTGGCCAGGGCCGGTTTACGACTTTTGTGAGACCACTTTCGACCGCAACGAATAGGGATCTGAGGGATGCGATTATTACTTGCGTATCGGCACACTTTCTTGCTTAGTGGTAGGTTGCTTATCGAGACGGCAAGTGTGATGTTCAAACAGGAAGGTACGAGTCTGCACGTAATAACTATCGATTAAAAGACGGAACGTGTGACCAAGCATCGTCTTTGATTCAGAGCCCGTCTTTTACAACGGAAGACTGCTACGACCACTATCTCAAGGAACAATTAGGCACAGTTGCAGGCACCGGTGTGAAACTCTCTCTAACATTTTTGCGGTTGCAGCGGTCCAGCGTATTTTTGCTTTTTACTTCTCAAGCCGTGCCATCCTCTATTCCCTCAGGTCAATGGCATGACAACGCCAGTCATAAGCGATTCGCAGTACCAGGCACGTTTAGTATCATCATCAGTCTATATTTACGTCCACTGCAGGACGAAGGCCTCTCCCCGCGATCTCCAATTACCCCTGTCTTGCGCTAGCTGATTCCAACTTGCGCCTGCAAATTTCCTAACTTCATCGCCCCACCTAGTTTTCTGCCGTCCTCGACTGCGCTTCCCTTCTCTTGGTACCCATTCTGTAACTCTAATGGTCCACCGGTTATACATCCTACGCATTACATGGCCTGCCCAGCTCTATTTCTTCCGCTTAATGTCAACTGAAAAATGTCACTGAATAGGAAATGTTGCTGAATGTTTCTATGCCCTATGTTTCTATGCCAAGTTTTCTTCTCACTGGTTTCATGCTGCGTCCATACTTTACTGCTTCCTCAATCTTTCCCACGTTATAATTTCTGATATCCCTTACTTTCTTCATGTTGATCAATTTCGACAGTTCAGCGAATTCTATCTGATCTCTCGAGTTTGGCACTCATGTTTTGTCGTTTCTTTATTAGGTCCTTTGTTACTTGGGAGAGCTTACCTACTGGTTGCTTTGGCGCCTTACCTTCCACTTCGATTGCTGCTTCCGAGATCAGCCTAATTACTGTTTCATTCATTACCTCTATGTTGTCTTTGTCTTCCTGTTCTAAAGCTGCATATTTGTTTACGAGCACCAGCCTGAATTGGTCTGCTTTTACCCTTACTGCGTCTAGGTTGGCCTGTTTCTTCTTGACTAATTTTATTATTTCTCTCTTGCGAGAAATGCTAGACCTCACTAACCTATGGTCACTGCACTTTACCCTACCTAGCACTTCTACATCCTGCACTATGCTGGGATCGGCAGAGAGTATGAAATCTATTTCGTTCCTGGTTTCTCCATTAGGGCTTTTCCAGGTCCACTTCCCGTTGCTGCGTTCCTGAAGAAGGTGTTCATTATTCGGAGCCTATTCCTTTCCGCGAATTCTACCGACATCTCTCCTCTACTGTTCCTAGAATCGATGCCGTAGTTGCCAATTGCTTGCTCACCAGCCTGCTTTTCCCCCACTTTTGCATTGTAGTCGCCCATGACTATACAGTATACTGAGTTTGCACCTTTCTCATTGCTAATTAACCATTTTCATAAACTGTTCTATTTCTTCCTCATCGTGACTGGAGGTTGGGGCGTAGGCGTGTACTACCTTCATTCTATACCTCCTATTCAGCTTTATTACGACGACTGCTACCCTCTCATTAATGCTGTAGAATTCGTCAATGTTGCCCGCTATGTCCTTATGGATTAGAAATCCTACTCCGAATTCTCTCTTATCTGGAAGACCTATGTAACAGAGGACGTGGCCGTTAGTCAGCATTGTATAAGCCTCACCAGTTCTTCTAACCTCACTAAGGTCAATAACATTTCAGGCAATACCTGATAATTCTTCAAATAGTTCTGCTAAGCTAGCCTCACTCGATAGGGTGCGCGTGTTGAACGTTGCCAGGTTCAGTATCCAGTGGCGACCTGTCCGGACCCAGATTCTTAGCAACCGTTGCCGCGTCGCACGTCTGACCGCCGCCTTGGTCAGGTGCTCCGCAGCCGCTGGGGACTGAGGGCCATGGGTTAATTGTAGGAGTCATGAGGGAGGTAGTGGCCGAATACTGCACCAGGGAGGCCAATTCTTGTTCTGGTTAGGGAGTGACTTTGTTGAAGCTTAGTGGGCCTTCCTAATTTGGTTGCACGTGGATTATTATAGCCCCACTAGCTCTCGGCGATTTTTTTTTTTGCCGGTGTCACGCGCCACTCCATGCCTGAAAATGCCGGCCATTTAGTATAATACATCCTAATGACTTGTAATATATATTTATATATAAAGCATGTCTCACTGAGGTACAGAAGAAAGCTCATCAAACAATACAGCCGATAACAAGGCAGTTAGTGCAGCTATACGTTACGGGAGACACCATATATGGTGGAACAATAGACTCGATCATCGTCCGCACAGAAGGACGCATTGCTACCCTTTCGACTACGTATTTGTGAGGAAACAAAATCATAAAGGGCCCCTCACCAGGCCACGTAGCAACCCTTGGTTATACGCTGGAAGTTGTTACGCGCCCTCTAATAAGTGTTATACCGCAAGACCTTTTCAAATTAGTTCATTAATAGCAAATATAGAAACATTTGAAGTGCCGCGAACCCATGATTTCCGGAGGCGAGCGTCACCGCCAACATAGACACTCCCTATGCTTGCCCCATCCTACCTCCGCAAACGAAATTCCTTCCCTGCGTTCTCCGGAGATGGAGGATCGCGTGAAGAGTACACCACGGGCCCCACCTACCTTTTCTCTCTCTCGCGCGCGCGTTTTTGCTGAGTGGCGCACCTTAATTTGTCTCTGCCGCATTTCTCTCTTTTCATGCAGCGGACGATTTTGCGCGCTCTCCACGAGAACACATGATCAGTGCCACAATCACAAGCAATGAGGAAGGCGTGAGAGGATGAAAGAGCATGATCGCGGCGCTGTAACACGGTAGAAAATTGCGTAGCTTCGCTACCTAGTCTGCGCACGCGACTGCACGACGTGGGAACAAGCAGACGAAACAAGTAAAGTGCTCAGCGATTGAAACGTGATACTTGTACAGCATGACGGCCGGCGGTTTTTGCGCAACCGGTGATCGCTGAGGGGGCCGAATGCAGTTACGATGCATCAACCAGTCCCTCGCTTTCATGTGACACAAAAATGCGTCATCTCAGTGTCCCCAGCGCCCATCGATGGCGCAAAAAAAGTGCCGGCCGCCATGTTGTCCAAGTATCGCGTTTTAATCGCTGAGCACTGTGCATCTATCTTGCTATGGTATAACGAAATAAAACAAAAACACGCAGGCATTCGTTTTATACATTTTATTATTTCTCTAAACATTAATTCGTCTTTTGAAGCAACAGATTGAACAAATAACTGATGTTGCCTTGAATAACTGTCGAAGTCACACTTCATTATGAGTGACGTCTCAGCAGTGCCATGTACGTATACGCACACTAGCGCGACAGGCGTCGACTCTCTGGCTGGGAGCGCGGCGCCCGCGAGAAGGACAAATGGCGTTTGGTATTGCAAGTTAAGATCTTTCCGCGGCGCGTAGCGATGTAATACGTAGCAGACACGATCGTTAACGCGCACTGTATGCACTGCGCTTGTCAGCTCGGAATGGCCAGACCTGGTGAGGGGCCCTGTAAAGAAGATTCAAATACTACTTGTGGAGAATCCCTCTCGATCACAAACTGTCAGACACAGGATTTCTCAGGTAGCGGTGTATCGTTCGGCGCCGTTGGGCCATCCTGACAGTCCGAGCGCAACGGGAAGAATCATGTCACGTTTATTGAGCAAGGCTTTATATACATGCCTGGAGCGGCAGAGGGCAACACTGATATAACTTGTACTTATCGGCACGTGTAGTACATGCCGATATCACCCGATACAGCGGTACTCTGTCATACAATTTCATTATACGTTGCTTATGTCGTACCGCCTCTTCTTTTTTTTTTTTCTTTTGTGCCCCGTCGTGACGTACTTGAGTGCATGCGTGCGTGCGTTTTTACCATTGCAACAGGCGATTCTGTAGTAAGGACAAAAATCGACGCCATGTCCTCACTATAGCATATGAATGTGGATCATTATCAGCTATGTTGTCGTAGATTATCTTCAGCTGAAAGAGAATACGCCTGATATACGGTGTAAAAAATTATATATATATATATATATATATATATATATATATATATATATATATATATATATATATATAATTAACTATTTAATTGAAGAACGACGTAAAGCGGCTGGATGGATATATATTGCCACAAAGTGGCTGAACTCAGCTGCAATGCTGCTAGTCGCATTAAAAAAAAAAATCAAAATGAACGACAGAGAGCACGAGAAAACAGACTGCTGCAGTCGTGGCCGTGTCATGGTCGAAATATAAAGTCCCCGCCACGAAACTTGAAAGAAAGAAGCAGAAGCTAGCGGAGGCACGGGAACCGGAAAGAAAACAGTGACTTCGCGTGGCGATCGAGGTTCCGACCGCAGTTATTCCTTTCCATCGGTGCGGTCGCCAGAAGCACTCCAAGTGAGAGGGGTAGTTTTGCTTAGCGCTGGGTGTCCCAGCTGCTCTTTTTTTTTTCTTTTCTTTTATTTCGCGCTTTGCCTCGCAGAAATTCTGCTGCAGCTATCACGTGGTTAAGCCCTACAACTCGTCGCGAAAAACACTCCGGGGCGTATGCTCTCGGAATCCGTGGATCTCCCTCCAGGAAATGAGATCGGTGTTACCGCCTCTCCATTTCCCGCGGCAGTGTATTGTTGCTATAGTTTGTCTTTGCTTTTTCGCTTAGTTTTGACACAATCAGCTGTAATCTCCCGATCGTATCAGTTCTATTCCTACGCGTGACCTTCTGGACAAGGCAAGCGCAAGCGTACTTCGGTCATGTACAGTCACCCAGGATCCTCGTGTTAACCTCGCAGTATAAAGGACTTCCCTATGCGTCCCTGTCGCTATTTCCCAGAGGAGCCGGAACCATAGGCTTGCCTGTGATGTATCGGGCACCGAGATTGTCAGAATCGATTAGGCAAGACACAGGATCGCTTACGTCTTGGAACGGGCTCTCTGGCTTATGTTAGCTTAAGCGGCAGTACAGCAACGGGCGTGAAACAACTCTAGCTGGTAATGTACTGCCTAATACTCGCTGCACTTTCTTATTCACATAATGATGCCAAAGGAGTAAGTCAACCCTCAAATTCATCCATTCACTCTCCAATTCTCGTTTCACCGTTGCTTTCAATTAACTCAGAACGGCCAGTTCGAGTCGCTAACAATACTGCTGTAAGTGCCCTATGCGGCGACAAAGAATTTCGCACTATTCATAAATCCTACAGCGATAGCATTCTGCAGTCACAGTGAGTCACAAAACGAAGGACAAAAGAAATTATTCCTTTACAAACTGGCTGTTTATCCAGCCAGTCTTATTCAAATAAACACGATTTTTCGGAACCAGCTGGCTGCATGAGCTCACAATTGTTCACATGTAATAGAACGCAAGTGAAAATAAGGAACACACACGAGCACGCACGCACACACACACACACACACACACACACACACACACACACACACACACACACACACACGTGTGTGTGTGTGTGTGTGTGTGTGTGTGTGTGTGTGTGTGTGTGTGTGTGTGTGTGTGTGTGTGTGTGTGTGTGTGTGTGTGTGTGTGTGTGTGTGTGTGTGTGTGTGTGTGTGTGTGTGTGTGTGTGTGTGTGAACGAGAAAAAAGGGAACCGAGGGGCCCGAGTTTTATTAATGCCATCATAAGAAGCCAACAGACAATGACACCAAGGACAACATAAAGGAAATTACTTGTACTTGCGAATTGCATTAAAGCAATGATAAATTAATGGAAGTGAATATATTTATATACAAACGTGATTCATTATGCAGCCTCATTACCTCGTCATCAAACAACATCGTAGTCTTAACGGAAATTTGGTTAAATTTCACAGTACTTGATTCCGAAATCCTTCCTGATCTACCAGAGTTTTTCGCGAAGATTGGTACGATAGCACCCGTGGCTGATGTCTGGCTATTGCTACCCATTGCCAACTTGAGTGTTCTTCTGTAAATGTGAGAACGCCTTTAGAAAGAATTCGAACGTGCTGCCATACCACTTCAGTGCGCACGCTCATCGGCTGTTATCGTCCACCAAACACTGATAACTCTTTTCTTTCGGTTTTTCACGACGCGTTGTTATAGTTAACAATGGCTTATCTTAACACCGCTATCGTTTTGCTCGGGGACTTCAACTTTCCATCTATTGATTGGAGTAATGTTGCGTCATGTCTAACACAAAAACATGGCTAGTGAATTTATAAACACTCGCCTGCTCTTCGGTTTCTCGCAGCTGGTTACTAAACTTCGCGCATAACTCATCACTCGACAAATATCGTAGACCTCGTCTTGACGTCACGTTCCGATAAGGTGCCTCCGCTCACGTACTTACATCAACGGTCTTTGCGATCACACCGCCTTCCATGCCACGTTTCCTTGCAATATACTCAAGAGTAAAATATCAAAGAAAGTACTAACGATATACGATAAAGCTGATTATACCAGTATGAATCGTGAACTTGCAGTCTTTCACGAGGAAGTTGCCCTTACGTATCAGCAGCGGTCGACCGAGAGTAACTGGGCGCTTTTCCAAACAGAAGTACTGCGGCTAAAAAGTTTTTACATTCCGACTATCACGATAAATGAAAGACCACGTTCGCCCTGGTTCAACACTACTTTAAAGCGCGGGAACTATACGAAAAAAATATTATTTCGTGCTTAGCCAAATCTTCAGGTTCTATTTCGGCCTGGGAAAGATATTCTTTCTGAAGTTTTACGTGCCAAAACCAGTTCTGATTATGAGGCACGCTGTAGTGGAGGGCTCCGGATTAATTATGACCACCTGGGGTTCTTTAACGTGCACTACAACGCAAGCACACGGGCGTTTTGCATAATGAAGCCGCTAAACAGTACAACTCATTAACAGCACATACAAAACGTGATTCCTTTTTCTACTACCGTTCCAAACATGTTGCACTCTAACCCACGGCGTTGGTGGAAAATGATAAAATCCGATAATAACAGCTCTATTTCACTTTAGGATTACTCTGGTTCACCCATTTCTGACTCGGGTGTTCCTCATGCCTTTAACTTTGCATTTTGTTCAATGTTCACAAAATAATCTACCAATGAACTTCTACATTTTCCATTTTTCGATTTTCCACAATTGTAAGGTATTGATTTTAGACCAGAAGGCATTGTTAAGGTTATAGATGCTCGAAAGTGGTCATCATCCTGTGGGAATCAATGCCAAAGGAATCACTGCTGTGGGAGCCAATTCCAATGCTATAGACGTAATCAATGCCAAAGTGTTAAAAAATACGAAGTATGTGCGTAGTTCGATCCTCTGTATCATTTTTCAACAATCCCTGGATACAGGCACAGTTACAAGAGGCTGAAAAATAGAGAAGATCATTCCAGTATTCAAAAAGTTCCCGGGTAACATTCCAGTCTTCAAAAAGTCCCCGGGTAACTATCGTCACATTTCACTCACCAGTGTATACTACTATGCTCCAAAATCATGGAACACGTTATCTACTCTCGTGTTGCTAACTTCCTAAATTCAGTGAAGCTTGTTTACCCTAATCAAATGGCTTCCGGAGAGATCACTCATGCGAATCGCAGTTAGCTTTGTTTTTTTTTAATTTATTCTTTATATTCATTAAAACCTCGACTGTAACATTCCAACTGCCACCCTGTTCTTAGATATCAAAAATGTTTTCGAATAGGTTCCACAGTGTTGTCTTTTGCTAAAGTTATGACGCCTAAACATTCATCTACGTGTTGTTAACTAGATCCACTGTTCTTTAGCTAACCTAATGCAGTTCGTATATACTAACAACCATACATCTCCCGCTTCCTCCGTTCTTTCTGGTGTGCCTAAGGGCACTCTTCTTGGGCCCCTCCTATTTTTTATCTACATCAATGACTTGCCACTTCCTGTAACCTCTGTAATGCGTCTTCTTGCTGATGATCTTGTCCTGCACTGCCCAGTCAATAACCTCACTGACGTCTCATTCCTCCAGGAGGATCTCTTTCATGGTCAAGACTAGTGTGCTATATGGCTGATGTCCCTGAACACTAGTAATACCCCAGTCACACGGGCACACCAAAGGTCCTTTGAAGTAAAGGAGCATAGCACTTTCAAAAGAACATTAGTTCAAGGGACATGTGTCAGTGCTACACGGTCTCCAGATAAAAGCTTCACCAGAGACTAACAGAAACTGCAACGTATCATAAAACGCAAAAGTGACGACGGACAAAAAAAAAAAAAAAAGAGGGACGAGGACAGTTCGATGCGTAGCAGCCGATAACCTAATCTCACATATGGCCCCAATGATGCGTCGATGTTCCTGATGGCGACAGGCCGTGCCGGCGCTGCTGTACCCGTGCATTCATGATTGAGATTGCAGGTGTCACGAAAGTGTTTAGTGCTTAGAAACTTATATAATACAGTGAAACTTTTTATTTAACTGATAAAACTTGAACTTCCGCATTTATACAGAATTTTTGTCTTCTGTTGGACGCCCTCTAGGCTCAAGAGTATTCCTTTGAGATTTCAAAGGACAAACACGGACTTCCTTGACACAAAACTGCCTCCAGCGAGGCCTCCTTTTATGCGCCCATGTTACAGCGCGTGTCTTCCCTTGGAGTAAAATACCTTTGGTTCAAAGGACCTTGAGAATTCCCGTGCCACTGGGGTATAATACTTTACATATTTCATTCCATCGTTGACCTAACTACACCCCCGTGTCTACAGGATTAATAACTGTACTATATCTACCACCGACTCCTACAAGTACTTAGTCATTCACCTTTCCAAACATCTGTCTTGGTCAAATCATGCAACCCATATAATCAATTCCGCTAACAAAATGCTTGGTTATCTTCGCCGCAATCTATTCATGACACAGCCATCCGTAAAATCAGTCGCCTGTAAAGACTCGTACGATCAAAACTTGCATATGCACGTGCTATATTTGACCCACACCAGTCTAATCTCACTAAAGCTATCGAATCCGTTCAGAACCATGCTGCTAGGTTTATTCTTTCAGATTACTCGTACCAGACAAGCGTTCCCTCACTAAAATCTGAACTAGAGCTATCAGCCTCGTGCCTCTCATCGTCGCATCTCTCGCCTCTGCCTCTATCACAGGTTTCTTCATTTCCTATCACGTGACAGCCAGCTGATCCAGCTGGGTCATCGTGTTCGTCGAACAGGCCATCCAAACTTGGTCGTCCCGCCAAAAGCCCGCACCACTACATTCCTGCATTCATTCTTTGCACGAACTGCCCGAGATTGGAATAGCCTTCCGAGACAAACTGCACTTATCCGCGATACAGCTCTCTTTAGATCTGCCATCGAGTGTTTTGACACACCTTTGTAACGTCATCATCATCATTCCTGCCCTTCACGTTCCCACCCCTCCTGTAATGTTCTATTGGGACTCTTGAGGGATCAGTAAATGAATAAAAAATGGAAACAGGTGTGGTACCGAGGCGCTACAATACTACATGGCAATGCGGTCAAAGAACAGAGACATACCCTCCGTTTATAATATCCGCAGCAGAAAAGGAATTCTGGGATAACAGAAAAATCATATAGGTTATAAGCAACCTCGGCAGCTGTTGCAAGAAATATGAACCGCCTTTCAAGTGCAACCACCCGGTAGTTTGATTAACGGCGTGGTGTAGGGTCCCATATGGGCCTCCGGATCGTTTCGTAGCGGACGACGGCCGTCCTTTTAGAGGTCGGCGTAAATAAGTGTCGGGGTCATTCATCACATCGAAACCAACTCAGTGTTGGGCCTCCTGCGATCGGCAGTGGTATACGCAACAGCGAGGTGATTAAATATCGGCCAGACCGCCATATATTGCGATATTTGTTACCGTTATCACGCGTTGTCCGCTGACCTTCATTTACACGGGCGATTTCTCAGTGTTGTCAGGTGCCATACGTAGAAAGTAATGGTGAGTCACATTGTTTACGTCGGCCTGGAAACTTATGATTACACTTGAGCTTTGAGGTGCGTGTGTGTGTGCGTGTGCGTGTGCGGCCTGCATATGGCGTTTGTCTATAAACATGATACTAAATGTTGGACTGTGCAACATTCTGGCGGAACACACAGAAGAGAAACGTGCACACACAACGGTGCGTGTTCTTCTTCCGCGTGTCTCGTCAAAACGTTGCGCAATCCAACATCTGGTATGCAATACCAACACGCCCAGTCGTAAACCTTACAAACAGGACATGCCGGACCTTCGCGACCCCTCTCTAAACATCTCGGCTCGCTCTGCGAGCGCGGCAGTCGTCTCAACCTGCGGGTCGGCTGATTACCGCCGCGACGACAAATGACGAGGAACGCAATTACGTCCTGGCTTAGCATGCGCTCTCTTGCATCTCGCCTCGCGCTCCTCGAACGCTCGGCAACATGGGTCCATTTCCCAGTCCGCAAGCGCACTCAGCAAGGAGCCTATGTTTACTCACCCTAAGGGAAGGGCGTTCTCGAGGCTAACGTAATTAACGCTTCGCCGCGTGCTCTAGAACACGGCGTTTCACGCGTGACCTCGGGTGGAATTCACGTTGTCGCGAACCCCCTTGAGTGTCGTTACTTTGTGGTCAAACGAAGCGACGAGCAACTTTCGGGTGGGCGCCTAGTTGCTTCTCGCGCTCACTTAATAAGTGAAACAAATGCTGCCTATACAGTGCAATAATACGCGTCATTCTTTAATTAGTGAGAATCTGCAAGAATGCGACCATTGCGGCTTTCTGTGTCCTGCCTGCGGACAAACATAGTGTAGGAAATGAGCCGCGTTTCTCCCTCGTGCCCGCTCATGACGCCCTACCCTGTGCGTGTAGGAGTGGCAGAACTGCCGCAATATAATTCAGCAAGGATGGCGGATACCAGATGCAGCGCGTTGCTAGTGTTTTTATCATGCATGAGTAATTAATACACCGGCGTGATCGCGCTACAAACGTGCTCTCCTGTGATTACACCGTGCGAAAAAACAGGGCCTGTAGTCACAAAAAGGTCTTACGCTAGAATTGTTCGTAAGAACAAATTTTAACCAATCCTGACGCCGGACAGAGAGAGAAAAAGAGAGCGGAAATGAAAGTAGGTAACCAAAAGCAGATCTTCGGTGTGCTACCCTGCATGTGGGTTGAGGAAAAAGGACTCAGTGAACGCCTTTAGTACTCCTTATTTAATTTCTTTTTCTTTCTTTCTCTGTATATATCTCCTTCTCATCCTCCCTTCTTACTGACGCCGTAAATATTATTAGTGAAGGCGGCTGGCCAGTTGGAAGAAGCACTTACGTACCATAAACCATTGTGAATTTGGCCCCACACTCCCGCATTCACAACAAAGTTCAAACTAGAACTTCTCGCAAAAGCAGATGCCAGCATATCGGGATGTCGGATCTTTCATATTCGAAAGCGACCTGCCAATAGCAAACAACACTTGCGAATGAAAAGCTTTGCGGATTCCGGCCGACGCTGTGCCGCGAGTGCATTGGCAGTCGCAAGAAGAGTTGTGATATTATAACTCTTTTTAATGCTGGCTTTCAGATATATATATAGCTCATGTTCATGTAACACGCGTGCTCTCAGCCCGCATTGCGGATTCTCCGCCACGACAAGCATCATACTTTCGCCCTTCAGAGGCGACGAGAAGCATCAGAAACTGCTTGCGCCCGGACGTGTAGCATAAACAGAGGCGTGACCAGCGTCCTATAAGAAGTGGGATGCCATGCTGCTGCCATTATATATTTTGTTCAGTGACCCTCGTCGTTCTGTATAGCACGGCAACCTGTTTGCAAGGACCATAAGTGCAAACACCGAAGTGACGCGAGCAATCTGGCAGTCGTTACTCTGGCACGTGACGCACTCTTGCGCATTACTTTCAAACTTCTTTGTGCATATTGTCCGATGGCTTCTCCGCGCATCCATTCTATTATGCCGCTTCATGTCATCCTGGGCGTTTAGTAGATCGAACACGGATACTTTCGATGTGGACTGCTCTTATAGCACGCTTCAGGAAGCAAGTAGACTTTCTGCGGCGTCCGGAAGATCCCTATCGGCATCAGGATGCTGAGTGTCCGTATATTCGCTCAAAAACTCAGAACAGTTATTTACCCATAGAACGAGCGTTTTTGTCCAGGCATTGTCTGCACTTATCGACACACGTACGATAAATGGCCTCATTTATTTGTGCCCTGGATATTCCTTGATATATTATATTAATCATGAAATACTTGACTGCTATCAACAGACGCTGGTGTATGTCGACACCAGGGCTTAACAAGAAACAATAAAATTAAAACAAAAGCCAAAGCGTGCGTTCTCAAAACAAGCCGCGCCAAGCATTAGAAAAATCCATGAAGTACCATCCAAGATATCGACGGCACTCGAACGATTCCAATTCGTTCCAGGCAGCACTGCGGCAGTATTTCTCCGAAACGCGATGCTGCGAGTGACCATTTTGGTACGTCCGATCACGTCCACTACGGGGGTGCGCCGTGTGGGTAACCAAGGCGGAAAGCCAATGCAGCGCCGCCGCGTCTCACTCTGACATCGACCAAGTGGAACGCCCTCGAAGACTGCGTGCTTCCCATGCGCGCACCGCGTACACCGACCGCGCCTTCTCGCGCGTCAAGACGGCGTGGCGACAGACGGGCCGCTGCCCTCGCGTCGTCGCCGATGCATTCTGCGAACGATTCGCCGTCCTCTGCGCGATCGATCCAGTGTTTGCCTACTTCCTCTGTGCCACGCACGGATGCGTGAGCGGTGTTTGGTGCAGTGGTATCGCCGGCATCCTCCGGTAACCCGTGGGCTCTTCGTCATTTAGACTTGCGATCGAAAAAGACACGCGTGCTCACCTCCGCTCGCAACAAGCTTGATAAACGTCCGATTTACGCTTCCATTCGATCCAGGTCTAGATAGTTATGGGGAGTTTAAACGCTCGGCTTGGCCGTTTAATAAAGGCGGTGTTATGTTAAGGGCCATTACCGTAATGCGCCCCGTCGTAAGTCCTGGCGTGCGCAACGAGCACATACTTCTTTGTCTTTACTTGTCTAAGTTTTGCGTCCCGCCGTTGGTAGCGTTCACATTTGATATAACTGCGCAACCTATTACGAGTGTTAATGAATTATTAAAACATTTTTATCAGAAACATTTTTATGTAATAATGGAACGTACACAAAATTTCGAGCCTGACGTCATGAAGATGCAGTGGAGCTACCGTCACATTCAGTGTAGAGTTACTGTATATGCTCCCTACGGGAGCGGAGTTGCGCATAGGTCCGCCATCTTGCCCACCGACGTATCTGTGTTAAGCAGAAAAGCCACTCCTCCTGAATGCAGGATACGGCGCGGCTCAGCTGCCGAGTGTGCTTGCGCGTTCATTCCCCGAGGGCAAGGTCCATGGCGGGGCGGGCGGCAGCGCACAGAGGCTCGCGACAGCGGTGGCGCGGCGGGCGGCAGTGCAGGCCATAGAAACTCTATGGTGCAGGCGCAGCTGTGAAGTTGGCTTTCCCTTAAAAGGATGCTTTTTGCGCATGTGACCAGATTTGGCGAACTGGGGCGTGAGCGGCGCGTTCAATCAGATGCGCAACTCTGCTCCCCAAGAGGGAGCTTATACAGTAACTCTAACTAGATGCAGTCATAAAGAAAATGACGGATAACGCTATCACTATACTCACGTGCTACGTTCTCAGATACTTTAGTACAAAAAGGCGAACAGCGAAGAGAAAAGGAGTTTCAACATTTATAGTCATCTGCTCGTCTATAGTTAGTGCATCACCTGTTTGTTTAGAAATGCAATTGCCTATTGCGAAATCAGCGTCTTAGACTATCTTTAAAAGAATCTGTTGCGGTACACAGAAAGATAACTTTTCAATTCGATGGAATTTTTAAATATCACCTGTGGCAGATAGCCTAATTCTAGTCATTGAGCTGGATAATTCGAAGAGGCGGACATTACTAGCACGAAAACTCGAAACACATAATCAGCGAATTAACAAATATTCGCTAATTAACTTCTAATCAATTACTTAACGGTACATATTGCAATTTACGAGTTGCAGAGGGTGAGCTTGCAAGACGTATCCACTTGAAATGAATTCCCAGCATTGTTCACCATAGGCCTATCAGATGTGCCATAAGTTTCGATTTCTCGCGCAAGTAATATCCGCCTCTGAATAATCCAACTCAAGGACTAGAATTATGTCATCCGCAAAAGGGCGTTTTTAAAAATTCCATAAATCTTAAAAATGAGCCCCCTGTATATGAGGCACTGTTCACCATAGGCCTATCAGATGCGCCCTCAGTGTGTCTCCGAGAAAAATGTCAATCCGAAGCCACCGCTTCCCGGTATTTCAATGCACGCGACACTAGTGCGACGCCACTTTTCACTGAAGTATATTTTTGCGAGCTCCACGGCACTGAAAGTACAGGTACAACCGGCAGCACGAACGTTGCTAAGTCAACGAATGCCCATCGCTAAAGTGAAGTATGGGCCAGAGCAGTGTGGTAAGTGAAAGCATAGTAGAAAGTAAATCATAGTTGTTGAAATATGCAGCATCAGCAGCAGCATTGCTCACCCACTGTGGAAAATGGCCGCTTGCTGAATACGTTTGAAGAAGCACTAAGCGATAGAGTGAAGGCTGCGTGGGCTCGCGTTGCACCCTGCGCTGGGGACTTCGTGGTGGAGGGCACCCGATTTGCTGGAAGTCAAACAGGAAAAAGCGAGAAACGTGTTGTTTGGTTTGCGGTTCCTTCTTTTTGTGTGCCCACGTCAGAAAGTAAATGCATATTGCACACACTTGAAGTACAGGGCACCTACCGGTCCAAAGTTGCCACTGTGCCGTTCCGTTCGGAAACCTTTCCTTGTTTATGTTTGCGACGACCATTATCATCATTTATTAAGACCTTAAAGGCCATTCTACCGAACTATAGTTTCCTAGAAAATTACTATAGACAAATATGGCGCTTCCTTTCTTACCGCCACCAATATCGGTCAGAACATGGATTTGTCTAAGCTTCGTGCTTGTGGCTTCAAAAGTATTTGCGAGGTTATTTGTTACGATTTATGTTTCTAAATTTCCAAAGCGGTCACAGTTTCTTTAACACAGCAGGGCAATTTATTTCCACCCACGTGCCTGATTACTGCGAATTGTGGCATTTCTAACTGCAATTTAGCATAAAATAACCAATTTGCACAGGAAAAAAGCCATTTGAAGGCAAAAGGACGAAGTTTAGGCAAATGCATGTGATGAACGTGGGCGCTATTCCGGACAATGTCAAATTCCGCCGTATTTTCGAATTCTGTAATGGTGGCATTTCGAGCCAATCAGAGAGGCAGTAGCAGCTCTCTGGGCCAATCAGAGATGATAAGATGGTGAATTCAACAATATGGCGGAACTTGACAATGCACAGAATAGCCCCCATTCCTCCATATAAGCTACCTTATAGCGACACTAGCGACAGAGTTCTCTCTAGTATTTTTTGCAGGAAACTCTATGGAGCCAGAGGTGTTGTCGCAGATGACACCCGCCTTACTGGAAGCGCTGCAGAAGAAAACGAAAACCGAACCGTCGCCTGGCTTACTGTTCTTTTTGTGTGTGTGTGGGTGTCTGCACGAGAGAGCAAATGCATATTGCACGCAATGTCAGGAACTACAGGATCGCCTGCCGATCCAAAGTTGCGAGTGGGCCATTCCGTTCGGAAACTCTTCCTCCCGGCTTTACGTCGGCGACGACAGTCGATCAGCACCGCCACGTGCAGCAAATGTCCGCCTTCGCGCAGCTTTATCCGAAGCGACGTGCTCGAACTGTTCTCGTCTCGCAGCAAATTGTTGAGCCCATATGCCGGGAATGCGTGATTTGTGCGAGCGACACAATACACTGACTTCTCGGGTGATTATGGGAAGTGATGCCACCGGTTGCAACAAGAAGTGCGAAACGTCTTTCTTTTTCTTTTTTTAGTTCAGTAAGAACTACAGGCCTGTATAGCCTTAGGAGCGTTGCACAAGCCCGAGTGTTGTTTGTTTTCTGGACAGCGTATAAAACATCTGCAGCGACGTGAAACTATGCATGTCGCTGAGTTTGCGCCAAATCCCGACACGCCTGCACCCGAATGATAATATTTAGAGCTTCTGTTGGCGTTCCCCGACAGAAGATCGTCTGTTTTCACAACGACTAGCGCTTGACCTTAGGGACGTATGCTTTCTCGAACTAACGTGAAATATCTTTCCGATCCCAGACAGCTCACGAGAGCATTCAGAGTCGCACAAAACTCGCGGGGCGTTCCAAGCTCGTAGAAAAGCCTCCGTCTTGTTCCTCCCCCTCCCTCCCCCACCCATCCCCCCTCCCACTTGGTTCCAGTACGTATTTATTACTGCTCCGAACGGCGGACAGCTTGCTCGAGCTTTTACGTTTAAAGTCTTGTTGGCCATACACTGTTTGTCCTGGGAAGTCCCCTGAGACGAAGATTGGAAAGAAAAAGCGAAGTGACACAAAAAAGGAAGAAAGAAAGAAAAAAAAAAAAACGGCAACTTATACCGATGCGCACAAGAACTCGTCCTCCGGAGGATGCTAAGGAGGCGAGCAAGACGAGAGCTTGACGCCTGCTTTTTTTGTTTTTTTCTCTTAGTAAATGTTTTTCCTCCTCCTCCTCCTCCTTGACAACAGTTGAAGCTCACCACAGATCTGAAGCGCTTCATCTTCCTGTCCTGTCCGGTTGTTGTCGTTTTTGTTAGGCTCGCGGAAAGCAGATGCCGTTCTTTTAGGAAGCGGCTGCACTACGTCTCACTAAATCCAGAGCGGTGTACTAGGCAATGCTGCCTTCACCTTATGAGACGAGACAACGCGTCGACGTGTGGTGTTCGTTCCGCGCATGCGCACCCGTGGCAGCGCCGTCTGCTTTCCATAACGGAGGCAGACGACAACGGAAACTAGGCCAGTATAAGGGATACCCTAACAAAAATGTACTGAAGCCTTTCGAAGTTAAATTCCCTCAAGCATGCTTATTACCGAGTTAATGCCTTTGGTGTTCGCCAGCTGCAGAGAGCGAGGTCGCGGGTTCCTTTGCCGGGGGCGGCGGCGGCTGAATTACGGTGGTGGTGAAATGCAATGGCTATAGGTTTACGTGTGTGTTAAATAAACCCAGCGGGTCAAATTTAACCCCCTACCTCGGCGTTTCTCGTAAAACAACTGTGAAGCTTCGGAGCGTAAGCTACATCACTCAGCTGAAGACCAAAGAGGTTTCTCCGAAACGCAAGCTTATACGGCACTGCAGGAAAATATATAAAATATCCACATAATTATTCCATCGAATTATTGCTGACCAGGCTTCAAGCTCCATTTTTGCTAGGATCCGTCAATCTCGTTCACCGGAGCCCGTGCTTACAAAAAAATCTTATGTTAGAACTCTGTCATGTATGTGATAACGCCACGTGCTGTCGATAGCACCAGCAAGTCAAGCTTCCAGGTAGTCACATGACCCGACCGCGATTGCTTATAAGGCTAGCATGTTTCTCTTCTGGTCACTAGCATTTTGTACTTCCGTTCTTGCTGCACGATGTAGCAACAAACTATTTGCTACTGTTCTTCGTTCGTCTCCGGATTCCTACGACACAACAAACTTAAATATGACTTTGGTAATTCAGTTCGACCCAGTCTGACTTCTCAGTTATACACATTCTTGTTTCTTGTTATTTTCTTCCTACATTGTCTTTTTTTTTCCTTTTTTTTCTTTTTAAGGTGCTCCTTTGTCTCACGCGCCCTCTCACCACCTGATTCTAGGCCAATCCTCAGATAAGCGTAAATCCACCGTTCATCATCATCATCATCAGCAGCAGCAGCAGCAGCAGCAGCAGCAGTAGTACTAGTAGCTCTGATTGGCTACCAGGGCGGCTACGCCACCTCTGATTGGCCCAAAATGCCAACCTGGCGAAATTTTGAGTATCCAGAGTAGGCACCACAGCTTGGGATATTTGAAATGCCCTCTTTGTTTCGGGTTAGAAATGACTGTCACTACAATTTTCTATCCTTGGGGGCATCGACTCTTGACCACAGCGATAGGTATGTTTGCGCTGCCGTATAGGATTTCTTGTAGGGTCAATGCGATTTGAACTCTAATTTCTGGCCTCATTGGTTTGTTTTCTTCCTACCAACTTTATTGCAATTTCCGTTATTTTAATATGTTCTCATTCGTTCCTTCATTTCCTTAAATTCATACTCTCCAATATCGTCCATTCGAAACATCTTGAGAAGCGCTAAATGACGGGACAAAGACAACACAAGGGCGTGTTTGTGTTATCCTTTTCTGTCCCGTTTGTTCGCAGTTGTCCCATCTTCTATATCTCATCTTCAAGTAATTCGTGTCGTTAGTATAATTATGTGTGCGTTTCCTACAAGCACGACGAATCATTTGCCCACACTCCACTGTGGGTACGTGCAATGTTTAAAGAGGCCCATCATCATCACGATCCTCGGCACGTGGCACGCGTGCCACGAGCATTGAGAAGAACAGCGCAGAACCGAGGCGACGCTCGTCTTTCACGTCTCTGCAGCGGAACTTGCGAAAGGTACGAATCACAGCTATTTCGCCTTCTTCGCCAGATGGCTCTCCCCTTATATACACTGGCGCTCGACACGGGCGCGGACGCGACGGAGATCTATTGCATAATGGCTTGATTTGCCGCCATGGAGGAAAGACAAACTAGGTGCTGGAGCACGGCGTCAGGCAAGACAAGCCACTTTGATGCCGTCGCCTCCCTGCTTTTACTTGGGGATTCCGCACAGCGCGCGTTGAAACAGCCCGCCGCACGCGGCTTGGTTCGCGGTAGGTTTGTTGTGTGCCACCGGACACGTACACAGTTGCCGCTGCTTTCAGCAACTTGCGCCGCTCGCGTTCTTGCTCGCCGAATTTGATGCGTTGTTTAGTTAACTCAGAATTATTGTTGCCGTTGCGAGAGCAACGCTGCCTCCGTAGCGTGAGCACGATTATCCATGCGTTATAACTTCCCGTGCGGCCATCAGGGATCGAATTCGCAAAGTTTTTCGATCGTAAGTGCCGTTCGCCATTGGCTAGCCACCTGCACTAATATCAGTAACATCACGATTGGCAAGGATGTTCTTTTACAAAATAATTTAGCGTAAGAACCTCTCGGCAATCAGGGCACAGACAAGCACGTACGCGCCCGGTGACAAAAAAAAAATTCACTATTTGTCATTACGTGCTGGGTGTTTTCCCCGCGAATCCTGCTTTATTTTTTATGATTAGGCTTCATAATTGTCACGTGATGCCACCTCGCACTTTTTTTCTCCATGTGTGCAGCCCCCAGCGGACTTGCGGCAGCGGTGTGAAGCAGCCTGCGTTTGCACCGTCTATAGGAACTAGAGGTCGTTGGGCAGTGTCCGGTAACTTATCGTGAAAGTCGATAGACTTGGTAAGTTCTCACTTAATAACATTGTTCATAAGAGCAAATTTCAGCCAATAACTATGCTGGACATATTAGTGAAAGCGGCCGGCCAATGGCAAAGAGCATTTACGAACTAAAATCTTTGTAAATTCGGCCGCTGTAGACGGGGGGAGGTGCATAAAAATGCATAATGAAGTCTGATTTGGCATCAAACAGAATCCAATGCTTGGACGTATAATCTCGCAAACGAAAGGAACTTGAATAGAATCGTTTGAAGAGAATGTAATCAGAAAGAATTGGAATGTAATATCCCGGTCCAACTATTTCTGCGGTCTGGCGAAATGTGCTGGTGATCAGCGACTAGGCCAGCCGGTGCTTTGCCTGCAGGACGGAATGACTCTGACGGTAAGAAAGGAATGGAACCAAGCATAATTTTTCTTGCACCGGTCCTAGGTAACCATGAGGAAAGGCGGCGCCAGGTACGGCCGCGGAGACTCTTACCGACGGAAGGGAGACAAGCCGGACAAGCGCGGGCCGAAAGAATCGCAAAGTGACCCGGGCTCTCCAAAGCCTGTAACAGAGGGCGACGACCCGAGAACCCCTGCCACCAGTACCTCTCCCGCAGCCATCACCACCGTGGTGGAAGACCAACCCGCGGGGCCTCCCGGTGCTCCTGAAAGGCGCACTGTCGTATACGTAGAACCGCCGGCGACATCGCTGCCACCCGGAGGCAGGACAACCGCGGAACCGGAGCCTCAAGAGCATTGGGAGGAGAAGGAGCAGAGGGAATTAGTTCCACCGGAGATTCCGTCCCCGGCGATGCAGCAAGCGAACCAACCGACGGCAGTCCAAGCGGTGACGAAAGGCTTGAAGTCCCAGGTTTCACGGCTACTTTCATTGCGTTCAATTTGATTAAAGGGCCCCTAAAACGCTTCTGTTAATTAAAAATCAAATATTCGTGTACTCCTCTCCTTTCCCGGTCTTCGCATGACCTGGCGTAAGCGGGGTCAATCGCGTGACGCTACCAGGGTAAAAGCTGTCGATTGTACCATTCATGAGAGAGAGCAGTTAATATCTATCTGCTAGCATGCTTTTACAATGAAGTCGGACCTCCACTTTTCGTTGTCGTCTCGCTTGCCTGTCGTGCGCAGTCAAGTGATTTCCCCTCATGTATCGCGTTTTCAAACAAGAGCGCTAACGAGACGTTTGGTACTGATGTATCACGTGCCTTCCAACGAAGTATGCGATGAGGAAGACAGAGTGCCCGTGGGTGAGGGTAGCGGAGGCGAGAGTGAAACCACTCGCTCACCTTCGAGATCAGAGTGGGTTAGGGGCCTTTTAATTGATGCTACTAACTATACGCGCCTCTTTTCGACGGCCAATTCAAACTTGAGCACAAGAAAGAAAAAAAAAAAAGGGGGGGGGGGGGGGAGTACCGGTGACACCTTTCTTGCGAGACTGCTTATCGCCCATTTAACGCTTATTATCCAGAGGTCATTCAGTACGCGGTGAGATAGGTTTACTGTATTTCACGCTTTCAAGAAATGTATGCCTTCTACCGTAATTCTGCCACACAAGATGAAATTAGAACTAAAGCCATCATTTTCACAGAACCTTATATTTCTGATGGGACATATTTGGCCTGCTAAATTGCGCGCATGCACGCCCGCACACCCGCTATTTTCACCAGCTTGCCACGCCTAACTCTGTCTTTCGTATTTCTGCCTACATTATCACAGAAATGACCTAAAGGTGATGCTGCTAGACTCGATGTAACAAAGCCGGATACGAAGGAAGATTTTGGCACTTACGTCAAGAAAACGAATAAGAACCTGCATTCCCGATTGTTTCACCAATAGATAACTCGTATATCCCGATCTGTGTTGTAAATACTTTGCTTTACATTACAAATGGCCAAGCTGTTGCTGAGATTGGCTCTGACTGCTGTAAATAGATGTCGAAATTATTCAAAATTCATATTTCAGAGCACAGATTGGAGCAAATGGAAGGAGGCTTGCATTCAAGCATTACTTTCGCAAACGTTTACACATATCGCTGGTATCTTACACATGTATCGAGCATGCGAACCAAAAATAAAAAAACAAAAACAAAATTATTTCGCTATGAGCGATACCTCGTCCAGGCATGCATTTTGAGTTTCCCTTATAACTACTACGCTCATTGTAATTACCCGTGGCGAAAAAAATCTCATACGTACATTGCTGTACCGATAATTATTATATCGGCACTCATTCTATTAAGGATCGGCTGTGTTTAATGCTGCTCCATTCTTCCACGATGGCACCTGTTATGCACTCAGGCTCGTGGCTCCCAAGCCGGGTTTAGGATCAGCTTTGTAAAAGAGAAATCGAGGACTACAGCACGAGGTGAAGCGACCTCTGCAATTTTGTGGCTACTTTCGTATTGCAAGTATGTACAGCGCAAGCTTACGCAGAAAAAGCGAGCAACGAGGATGGATGGTATGCTATCTCCATATGTTCATGTTGGATGTATACGTGGGCCGCTATAACGTAAAGCTATTCCATTTTGATGGTATTCCAACCTCCTGACTTCTAATTTACGCAATCCTCGACATAATCACGAGCTTTGACACATAACCTTTTTTGAACAGCCCGATCAAACGTTCCCCTCGTTTATAGGCGGTGACGTTTTTTTGTTAAAGCCATGCCAGATTTTCGTTATATAATTGGCCTACGAGAGGTGAGGAGCGCACAGAAGTAAAGAGGGTTTCAATGGGACCGAGCTACTACAGTGAAAGTAGATAACCGGGTGAGGAAAGTGGTGCCGGCGTCTCCGATTGGTCCGCTTCCCCTTGCTTAACTTGCGGTGGCAGAAACTCACGGTGACGCGTAACTGGGTGTTAAAGATGCCGCTGCAACGGGACCTCTGCGAAGTAGAGTTGGCAGGGTGATGTATACGTGTCGAAAGGTTTCAATAGCCTTATATTCTCAGGGAAAATGTTTATTATACGCCAAGATATCCATTCTTACAGACAGTCGAGTAGCCAACACGTTAGCCATCGGGGGGTAGCCGTCTTCCATTCCTTTCTTAACGGGGCAGTCACCGGTTATTAAAAAAAAGTTTTGTCCGGAATAATAATAATGCATCTTTAGTACATGTTGACGTGGTGAGCTTTCGCGGTTTTGTGACGTCGCGTGACGCAGAAAAAGCGGGCTTGGCCCAAAAGTCTTTGATCAGTCGCTAAGCGCAAATGACGGAAATGGCATAGAAACAGATTGGAAAAGCTTTACGTTATAGCATCCTTGCAACCCACCAACTTTAGCCTCTTAGAAACGTATGTGTTAGCTACCTCCAGATGGCGCATGCGCGAATGGTCGCCCTGCATTGCTTATCCGAGACGCCTGGCATATTGGGCGCCAAAAGAGCTCACCACCTGGACAACGCGCTCACAGGTTGCAGTGCCGCAGCCAAGCGCACAGTCCCTGGCCTTCGAGAAACATCGGAGTCGGCGCCGACGCTCGGTGAAGCCGCGCGTCGGTACCAAGAGCGCGCCTGGCGCTTCGCCGACATCCACCGGCAGCCCCGTTAACGTTCTCCAGGGACGTGACGCTGGAGCGCGCAACGTACCTGGCGCACGGCCTTTCGATGTTGGAGCGCCGTCACTGGCCTCATCGCCCTTGCGCGCCCCGGCCGGAGAAAAAGAACCGCAGTGGGGCCCAAGCGTGCCGTACCTTCTGGGAATGTCTCCTGACGCCACGCCTTCGCGACCGGCGGGACCGTGGTCGAAGGTTCCTTCCCCTACTAGGTCCCCGCCAGAGGAGGTAGCGTCAATTCGCTTGTCTTACTTTCGTGATTTATCATTTTATTAGGCAGAACCGCGGTGCGCTCACTGGCAGTACTCTGTCGGTCAAGATTTCTTGCTATATGCACAAAACCTAAGCTAAGGACGACACAAGAACGACACGCGAAACCCAGTGGAAGAGAAAAAGAGAGCTTCGCTTTAATAAGTTTATTGAAAATGGTTGCGACTTTGGACGCTTCAGAAACATCGAAAGCTGCAACGCCGCAACCTTCCGCCATAACAAACGTATAGATGGGAGTGGGAGAAACAACATGAGCACGCGGTCCGCGCAGGTATGCATGCACGCATGGCGCCAGCTGATATACCATCTTATGCTCCTTGAAACCCATTGTCGCGTGATTACGGGTCGGATATCGAAACTACCAATGCTGTTGTGCAAAATATGCACGAAAAAAAAAGCAAATGTGGAGGTTTAACGTCCCGAGACTGGACAGTGAGTTATGAGGGACGCCGTAGTGTGGATGTGTCTGGACTTAGAACCCGTGACCTCTTACTGAGCAGCAGAACGCCATAGCCACTGAACGAGTAGAAAGACACTAATACGCGGCAACTTGCAAGCGACGAAAATCTGTAGAAGAGGAACTGTTTCAGACGAAGTCGAAAGGAAAAAATTGTCATCCACCCGACTGCAACAAGAAGCTACAAGGGAAGAAATTTCGCAGTTGAAGAACAATGAATACTCATCCGGGGATTGAACCCAGAACCAAAGCATTTCCTACGCGGTTCCTCTACCGTAGGAGCTAACCAGGAGGTTAGCAGATGGCGGAGCTAGGCCGAATTAATCGAGAACTCGAAGCACATGGACGCAGCACAACCTTAGTTTCTGCAGATAGGAACGGTCACGCTCGCAGCACAAAACATTCTTAACAGACGCGCATGCGCATTCACGTTAGTGCTTCGTACTTATATGTATATTTAATGATTTCGTGCGGAGGTGACGCTCAACCACATCACCTCACCTTTGACAAACAGATCTACAACGGTGTCCTTTATCCCCGCGGCGTGACGTCAAATGCGGATTCTAGAATGCTTGGCTGCGAATCATGTTTGTCCTGAACGATATCGGCCATGCATGCTCTTGGCCACTCATGTTGTATACGCACCTGGGCGAGGCTTGAAGCGCAGCTCAATAAAGATGTTGGATACTTTGTTTGGCGACCCTGAAAAAGATGCATAAGCACGGCTGTTAGCAGTACATTAATGACACCGAGCGTTCCACTCTGGCCTGTGGCGCGTGCAGCGCTGCTATCGAGCGGTTTTCAAAACGACTACATGCAAAAATGTATAACTACCTGTGTTGACGTGAGCATTGTCAGCCAGCAGATTTCGCCGTGAACACATTCTCGCAGGGCAAACGAAGAAACCACGAATCCGACGTTCGGGCCAAAGGCCTGTCACCGAAATCTGCGCAGCGGAAGTCCGTGGCCACCACTGAATTGCTCACTTCGTACGAAAAACTCCAGGACATGGTAAGTGGGGCGCAGCTCTGCACTCGAAAATACAGGCTGCACACGCTGTGCTGCACCAAACTCCGTGTTTCTGAAATACCATTGCCTAACCATAAAAGCTCAATCGGGAGACCATGTACGCAGTGAATTTCCAAAATGAGGCCTGAGGGTCCTCGGCACACTTCGCTTTCCACTGCTACGCGTTTGCCAATATGTAGGCACATGACATGTCACCTGAACATTTGTTAAGGCTATCCAGTGCTGACGCACCAGACCAATCGCAAGGATTCAGGCTGGCAACGTTGAGTTTGCTTTTGCAATTGTCACTTCAGTAATTTACTGTATATTTCCCGCAGGCAAAGTCGAGGACACCGGAGAATGTCATGACGAAAACAGCATTCACGAAAACGTCATTGACGAGAACGGGAACTGCAGGAAAGGCCGTATGGACCCCGATCGCCATAACCCTCGGCATCTGCGCAATGGTCTTTGGCACCATTCTCCTCCTGGCTACGCAACGCTACTTTAGTCACCTCAGACTGTGCCGCACCGAAGACTGTCAACGCCACGCGACGCTGCTCACCGATCGCCTGAACACAACGCTCGACCCATGCGACGACTTTAGGGCCTTCGTCTGTTCCGCGTGGCAGATGTCAAGAATGCACCGTGAGCAGGCCAAGTCGGTGATCGACGACCTCCGATTCACTTGGTACGACCGCTTCGAGGATACCCTGACCATGGGCCGGCTGAAGATACCCACCGGGAGAAAGCCGCTCGCTATGTACCGCATGTGCGAGCGCTATTTCCCTTCCAACGCGTCGCAGGTTGCGCTTATGCGCAAATTCTTCGATCACCACAGGCTTCGCTGGCCGCAGGCGCCCGAGGAGCTACAGCCACCACTCACCTTGCTCGTCGTGCTAAGCTACAAGTGGCTGTTGCCGTACTGGATAACCGTCTATCTTCTGCAACCTTCCGCCAGTGGCAGGCAGCGTGTGCTGGTCACTCCGGGAATTTATGTTCCCATCCTTCGCAATCATCATCAAAGCGTCCAAGAGGTGTACGATCGCTACTGGCAGCTGTATCTAGAGCTCTTCTACCCGGACCCCAGAACGCGACCGCCTCCGTTGAATAAGGAAGCCATCCGAGAGATTCGTGACATGGAAGGGGACGTGCTCGACAGCTTACACGCCGCGGCAGCCTCTCCTCGAAAGAGGCCCGCGAAGTTTACCTTCGGCGAAATCGACACCCACGTCCCGAACGCGTCCGGCACCGGCTGGACCGAGGCGTTCCAGACGGGCATGTCACTCCAACCGAGTCTGACCATCGACGACGAGATTGTCACCACCGACGTCGCCTTCCTGAGCGTGGTGGCCGAGCTCTTGGTCAAGTACGGCACGCTCATGTTGAACAAGCACCTGATGTGGTTTCTTCTGCAGTACTACGCACCCGTGACCAACTACGCTTTCCTCGTGGGCTATTACGGCAGCCACGAGAAAGCAGCCGCTTACATTCCGGCGTTTTGTGCGCACAAGGTGGAACTCTTGTACAAAGTCCTCGTGCTCGCTCTCGGCGTCGTCACCCGGTTACCGGTCCACGACCGAAAAGTTATTGACGCCGGCTTCCAAAGTCTCGTCTCTGCCGCTTTCGGGAAGGTTCGAAACTCCATCTGGATGGACGAAAAGGACAAGATGCGGATGATCACCAAGCTTGCCGCCATAAAGATGGACTTTTTGCCACCCGAGACGATTCTTGACGACGGCGTGCTGGAAAGGCTTTACGCCGACTTTCCGGAGAAAGAGTCGTCTTTCGCCGATTACTGGCTGAAATCGCTGGCAGCCACGAACGAAATGAGCAGGACGCCAGAATACAACAAGGCGTTGCGGCTGCCGGGCAACAACTTCCCGGGCTACGTTCGCTACGGCTACGTCTCAAACACCGTTCAGATGGCGATCGGCGCTGCCGCAGCGCCCGCGTACTACGGCAACGGTACCCACGGCATGCTGTATGGTGGTCTGCTCTTCCTGTTGGCCATGCAGATGGTAAGGGCGATCGATGACGAAGGTATCAGGTGGGCCACGAATGAAACCGCACTGAACGACACCATGCTGTCCGATGCTTCTCTACAAGCGTTCCGCCAAAGGGCTGCGTGTCGTAATGGCGCCGGACATGAGAGTGCATTTCCAGAGGTGCCAGCCCTTGAGATCGCCTATTCCGCCCTCGTGGAATCTCACCTGGTGGACAAAACCGAACCGTTGGCACTCAGCGAGCAGCTGCCGGAAGACAAGGTCTTTTTCATGACGCTTTGCTACATGACATGCGACAGCACGGGTGTCAGGAATGACATTACAGCGGACTGCAATAAGGCAGTGAAGAATTTCGACGCTTTCGCCCGTGTTTACAGCTGTCCGAAAGGAAGCAACATGAACCCAGAGAAGAAGTGTTTGTTTTTTGCGTAACATTTCGTCCGTATTATTAGAGTCCCAGTGTAACAGAAACATGCAGACTTATCATGCGAATGCTCGATGTGGTACGATATTTGCTTTGCCTTTGTGTCCCACTTTGTGTCTCGCAAACATTAGTTATCTTACAAACACGTTTCAATCTGTTCTTGTGCCCTCGATGGTCGACAGTGTGCAATACCCTGAGAAAGTTTTGCGCACCAGCCCTCATGCCTTGCTTCTAGATTTCAGAAAGAACCTCAACATTATGAATTATCTTAGCCTTTGACAGGCCTCACTATCCTGAAGTGTCCCTGAGGAACTGCCTCTATAATTACGCGGCCATTTCATTATGTTGTTTCATTACGATTGCTAGTTGCACTAAATACGGCAAAATGTTGACCTGACTTGTCATTTAAAAAAAACTATAACGCTCTTACGTGTACTAGTGAAGTGTCTTCTGCGAACATGAGTGTGGCAGTTTCGTTGCTGCGACAAATTTTCGTTAGAATTTTTCAGTGGATCGCTGCGTATTATTTAAGCTTGATAAGGTATTTAGTGTCATCTCTCGCAATGCTGCTAATTTTCTCTGGCGTGTGTGTGTGTGTGTGTCGGGAAGTGCACAATGGTCAAATTCCGCTGGCCCCAAAACATGCTAAGATAGTGGACCCCAGATGTTATGTCCGCACATGTATTGCTTTACGTTCCTCCGATATATATGTAAGACTGGAATACGCCCACAGGACATGCGTATAAGACTCGTTGTCTTGCAGGAGGCACAGTTACACGTCGTGTACTGACTTATTTATGCACATTTAATTAAAGCTTTCTTTCATACTTTGCTACATTGTATCATTGCTTACTGTACGGGTTATCTACTGTTAATTCTACAGCAAAGAACTGCATCAACCCTGTCTTGTTCCATTCATCGGTATATCGGGAACGATATGCTGATCCGAATAGCTAATTCGCCGACCAATCACCGGTCATTAGCGCATTGGTATAACGGTTTTCTATCCAAAGGCGCCCGTTTTCACATTCTTAAGACGTTCAAGTAAAAATCCAAGTTTTCGTGTTTTACTGATTATTGTTGAGTCGGAAGAGTAGTGCACGGGACTGAATTTAACGTAGTATTTCACGACGTGCGCGTCCGATAACTGTAGTAAGCGTAGACATGCGGACAGATTAAATAAATTGCCGCATGTATGACGGGCACCATTTTCAGGCTTCCCTGCATAGCACCAAATTAGCGGGACATAGTTTATTGCGAAGCGGTGTTCCGCGTCCTTTATGTATCTCGTTGAAATCTTCAGGAGGTGACTACTCGAGATGATGGTCGAGCAGTCGCTGATACTTCTACCAATCCACTTAGTATTCTTCATCTTTTACTACAGGGCAAGCGCAACGACGCGGGGTACCGCCTTTTCCGGTTTCACTTCCGAGTTATTGTTGACGACGATCAACCTTCCTCCAAATTGCCTTCGGCGTAAGAGAATAGTCCTCGCGATGAGCGTTGGTATGTGCTAAACGTGAAAGTCAACGAAGAGAGAGAACTGCAAAACTGTAGGGGCACCTCAGCCATTCTAATGTGCAAATGCGAGAGCATTACTTGTCGCTGAGTGTGTCGCTAGGTGTGACGTCCGTTCTAAACCACTGTGTTGGTAGAAAACAAGCAAAGTTATATGCAACGTCTGGCTAATATCTGTGGACAGGAAGGCGAGAATTTAGGTCCTGAAATTTAGCGTTAAGATATCGGGTGTAATGGTACTCAATGAAAACAGTGAACAGCCAGTGTCAATAGACGGCCAGGAAATAGCTCGGGTAAAAGAATATAAATACCTTGGTATATGGATAAACGAAGGCAATAGATACGTATATGGAAACACAGGAAAAAATAACAGCAAAGGGGAAGAGAAATGCGGTCATAATGAAACACACAGCGCTATGGGGATACGATAGGTACGAGGTGCTCCGGGGTATGTGGAAAGGTGTCATGGTTCCTGGACATTTGGAAATGCGGTTGTTTGCTTGAATTCTGGGGTACAATCAGGACTCGATGGCAACCAAAGGTCAATGGGACGCCTCGCATTGGGCGCTCACGGGAAGACTACAAATGAAGCTGTGCAGGGTGATACGGGCTGGACATGTTTGAAGTGAAGGAAGCTCAGAGTAAAATTGATTATGGACAACGACTGAAGAATATGGAAGAAAGTAAATGGGCTGGGAAAGTGTTCAGATATTTGTACAGGAAGAACATTGATTCACAGTGGAGGAAAAGAACTAGGAAGCTTACCAGCAAGAACGCGATCGGTACGGTGAGCAACATGGCAACAAAGAACATCAAGCGAAAAGTCAGAGAGGCTAAGATAATCTCATAAGGGGGGGGGGGGGGGGGGCAATAGGAATGAAACCTGCTATGAGTAACTACTTAAGAGGAAAAAACGAAATCAGGAAAGCAACAATTTATGAAAACTCTTTACTTTTCGAAGCGAGATCAGGATGCCTTCGAACAGCGCACTTATAAAGCGAGATACAACAAGGAAGAAGCATGTGCTTGCTGCGGTGAAGCTAGGGAAACCAAGGAGCATGTTTTATTAGAATGTGGAAATATCTGCCCAGCGGTCGATTTAGGTATCATTGGCCTCTATGAAGCCATTGGGTTCATGGATAGCAGGGGTAAAGTATACATGTCCGCAATAGAGATTAGTAAGAGGCGATTGGAAGATTGGTGGAAAAAAAGAAGTAGAGAAATGACAAACAACGGAGGCGTAAAAAAAAAAAAAGTTCCCAATAGGGGTTCAGCAAGTTGGGTGAGGAAAATTCTTCGCGTTTTTTTTTTTTTTTTTTTTTGAAAATGGGTAGGACATTATGATAACAAGAGCTTGGTGGCGCAACCCACCACCCCGTTCCAAAGGGGGCCATCCAATCATCCCATCCCATCCAATTCCATCCACCGTGCCCCCCCCCCCCCTTTTTTTTTTAACAGCCGAGCTGTTTATGCCGAGCGTAATCTGTCTGTCGTAGTCGTAGATAAAAAATGTGGGCCGATCCTGGCGGCTAGTGCAGAAAGGGTCCAAGCGCAATGGCACATAACCCTGTGAACTAGCGAAGCTGAGCCTGGCTAAGTCTAGCAAAGCATGGTTGGCACTACTTAAGCTTAGTCAGTCATCAACAGCCAATCGATAGCCAATCAATAGCTAATCGATAATCAATCAATAATCAATAAATTTCGGGAAATGCTTGGGATAACTTGGTAGGAGCTTAGCCTTGCCCAAAAGCCAGGCCAAGCTAGGTGGCCATCAGCTCCGCTATTTCTTTAGCATTGGGCCTCCAGTGCAAGCTACGCTAACTTATTTTCTAATTGTTCTTTATGTTTTTTTAGTTCGATGAAGATGACGTAATTTGTGTGTCGTTTTTTACCATGGCTTTCTGATAACGGCGGGGTCACCACAATGAGCGAAGCAATACTCTCGCATTAAAAAAAAAATTCAGAGAAAAATTTTGTCTGTTGCATGAGTCGATGAGTCGGTTGGGCAGTCCCTACAAGGTTCCACAGTCATTTCGGTTCCTCTGTCTTGTTGTGCTCTGTTCGTTGTTCACACGCCGAATTGTTCGTGTCTTGCCTCAGGCACCATTACTAATTTTCTTCATGCTTTTATTTTTACTAATTTACTTTCTTTATATGCGCCATTCGTTTCCATCATTCTTCTTTTTCCTCGAGCATCAGGGTTTACCTTGTTTTCACACTGATTTGCTCCCTTTCTTTCTTTTTTTTATTTTCGCGTCATATTCGAGTCATATGACAGGCCAATATCACATGACAGCTGCTCGCGTTTCCTCGCACTGTAGTGCGAAGAAGCTTCTTTGCAGCACTGCTCTACACTGCAGTAAAGTAGCATTGCCGAGAAGAAACTCGTTCTTGCGCATTCAATGTGCGCACGTATCGTTATGTCGTTCCTTTAAAATAACAATACTAAGAGGGGGAAGAGAAACGGAAACTACTGAATCGAGCGAAATTGAACCAGCGTCACAAGGGACAACACTCCGACGCTTTAGCAGTCTGCACCGCTTTTAATTAAATGTCTTTCAGACCAACGCTTTAGCGAGTTGCGTCACGAATGCACAGGGTATACGCTGCTCTTCTATGAACCTCTCGGCAACATGTGTCACTGAGTATGTGACAATGGGTGTGCGGCAAGCCAGGAAACAATTTTCTGCGTTCCCACGCATCGCCGCGCCAGGCATTTCGGAGGTCACGCACAGAATTCGCGGCAGCATCACCAGATGGCGCGGAGTGTTCTTAGGGACGAGCGAAAAAGGAGTCCCGCTGCAGCACACGCCTCATGCATAACTCGTTTCGGCGGTGGCAATATGTTGTGTCACCGTATTGATTCAATACTAAACGCACTACCGTTGACAGTCACCATGACATGGGTTCTGCCGAACTTTTAAGATCTGACGGTACCACTGTTTTCTCTCTTTACTCATTCAGCTGTAATGACAAATTGTATTAACAACTGTTACACATATACATATTGTTACGGGCTCTGGAGAGGATTAAGGGGGCTTTTAAACATCAAGGCACAAAGACCATGGAAATCGTTGGAGCAACGTTGTCCTCCTCTTTCTCTTCTCTCGCTTCCCTCACTTTTCACTGTCAGTGACACGTTGTAACATTCCTCCTCTCCCAGACGAAGCCCGCCGGGCAAGTCACTCCTGCTTCCTTCGCGGCTTCAGGCGGGAGCCATGCGTCACCTCAGTCTTGCATGAACGGCGGCCATTTGAAGTGAGACGTGCACTTGTGTAGTTAACCTCGCTTAGACGATCGAGGATAACGAACGGCCCGGTATAGTCTGCAAGTTGCTTTTGGCTCAAGTCACGTTTGCGTAATGAAGTCCACAGCCACACGAGGTCTGTCGTGTGGTTAGACTATCGTAGCGTGTTTTAGAGTGGTCTTGCGTGGGCAATATACGTAAGCGAGCAAGTCGACGAGTCTCTTCTGCCTGACAGAAAGTAGCCGCGATAGACAAATCGCCATGGAAGACAAAAGGAAAGATAGTGTTCGGCGTATGACGAGGTTGGCGCGCGTAAAGAACGAAGAAAGGGCTGAAACCGGTCGTTTCGTGTTCCGCAGCGTTGAAAGTGTACGTGACGAACGATAATACTCCATCCCTTGTTCTTGTGGTCCGAAGTGACGTACATTGATAACATGTTGATCAATGTTCCGTTTGTGCGCTCGGTGAGGCCATTAGTTTGTGGATGATAAGCTGCTGAGTGTCGGAACTTGGAGGCACATGAACGCAGTAATTGTTCCACAACATCGGCAATAAATTGGCGATCACAGTCACCTATTATTACGCGAGGCGGCCCGTGTCGGAGTATGATTCAATGCAGCATAAAATCAGAAACCTGCGCTGCAGTGGCGGAGGATAGGGCTGCCGCCTCGCAATACCACATCAAGTAGTCGGCACACAATTATCCAACGGTTGCCTCTTGAAGAACATGGAAACGGTCCGATCAGGTCTGACTTTTTCAAAAGGGGAAGTGGGAGGGCTTTACTGGTTGTAGGTGACCGACTGGAGCTGGGGTAGGTCGCTTGTGGCCCTGGCACTGTGTATACCACTGGCCACATAGGTGTTAATTGTTTTGCGCATTTGAGGCCAGTAGAATCGTTCTTTGGTGCGACTAAGTGTTCGCGCGGTCCCCAAGTGACCAGAGGTCGGGTCATCGTGCGTAAATTAAATTATAGGGTTTTACGTGCGAAAACCACGATATGATTATGAGGCACGCCGTAGTGGGGGACTCCGGAAATTTGGACCACCTGGGGTTCTTTAACGTGCACCTAAATCTAAGTACACGGGCGTAACGCGCAGAACAGATGTTTGAAGAGACTCCGGAAACACCAGTAGAAAGCGGGCGCCCGTCGTTGATAAGTTCCTCTTGTAAAGAAAACCATCTCGGGCGCAAAATCGGCCTTCGGTTATAGGCCCCTGTGTGGCAGAGAAAAGAGCTTTCAAGCTTGGGTCTTTGCGCTGCTATGCGGCGAATGTCAAGGCATCGGGAAAGTCAAACGACAGGGAAGCGATAAGGTGGTCTTCTTCTTATTTCTGGGGTTTTACGTGCCAAAACCAGTTCTGATTATGAGGTACGCCGTAGTGGAGGGCTCCGGATTAATTTTGATCACTTCGGGTTCTTTAACGTTCACTACAATGCAAGCACACGGGCGTTGCGATAAGGTGGTCAAAGTTGTCGGCGTCACAATCCGTCGTACGTAGTGGCATCCTAGAAAGACAATCAGCGTCAGCGCGTCGACGACCACTCTTGTACGAAATAGTGAACACATATTCCTGTAGACGAAGCGAAATGACGTCGTCCACCTCTCTTTCTTCTCTCGATACCCTCACTTTTAACTGGCAGTGACACGTTGTAACAACAATATATATATATATATATATATATATATATATATATATATATATATATATATATATATTAAAGGCTATAAACTAATTTATAACCTTTTGCAGTTCTTCAAGAGAGAGGCGGGCCGGGATCGGAAGCTAAGTGAGGTAATGGTAAACACCAACTACGACGACAACGATGACAAAGTACACAAATAAAACGCTTTATCGTCTCAGTAATCCTTGGCTTTTTCATAAAGCAAGCAGACCTAATTTTTGCAGCCTGTTAACTGTAGACTGCTTCGAGTCCATTGTTTTATTTTACTTTTTTTTTCTCTCGTAATGAGCCTCCCCGCAGTAGTGAATAACGAGGCGCAGTACTCCAACCGCAAGGCTTTTCATGTCGCCGGCACGTCGGAATAAATGACGCACGCCCACTCATTTATTTAACGTGCGCCTGACCTCATTAGCGTCCCTTTCCGCTGGTAATGGGACTCACGAGGCAAACACAGGTGTCATCGGCGAAAGAGCTCACGGGAGTCGCCTCCCGAAAGCTGACTCCATTCCCAGTCGTACTGTGATACTTATAACGTAGCGGCCATGCCGGTGTCGTAAACAGTGTGTTAGCTACGACACAAGGTTCCATCATGCCACCCCTGTTACTGTGTGCTCGCTATAATAACTAAATTAGTGCTTGCAATGGCAACTCCCTTTATGCAGGAGAAACTTGTGTTCTCCTGTTCGAAAGCGACGAGCGTCAAGAAAGAATCACACAGCTCCTTCCTGTAAACACGCAAAAGTTTTCTTACACATTCTCTTACAGCAAGGATACCGAATGCGCACAACAGCAAAGGCTAAAGTGTAAGACTAACACGAGAACGCTTTTGCAAAACATCCTCATTTCCTAATGGTTGTCTTTCTGTGTTTTGCTTCCGCGTGCGTGCGTGCGTGCGTGCGTGCGTGTGTGCGTGCGTGCGTGTGCGTGTGCGTGTGCGTGTGCGTGCGTGTGTGTGTGCGCGCGCGCGCGCGTAACGATTTACATTGGCGATAATCACGTTCGTTAAGTTTAAGAAGCTCAAACGCACACGTTTACGACGCGCTCGAGACTTTTGCGCACTGCTCAAGCTGACCCTTCCCAGTTCTCCCAGTCGATCATCACTAGGTGCCGGAATTTCGCGAATGGATTCGCTCTAACTTCGTCGCTGCTCTATTCGTAAAACTTTGCAGCAAGCACTGACATGACAAACGAGTGATAGATGCGCCCAATGGCCGCGTCCCGCAGCGTAGCTTCTGGGAACTTCTTGTAACGTAGAAGAAACGTATTTCCTTTCGTATAGCCTCGAGCGTCTAAGTGCCGCCTACTTACCCTGGACCATCTGTTTCTCTCCCGCTAGTCGACACAATTTATGGATGAAACTCTTTCTCTGCCTCTCTCTGTTCATCTGCATAAACCCGTACACAGCCTAGTGCTGTTTACTTTTTATTTTTTTTATTCTTTTTGTTTATTTCGACAAACACGAGGGCGGCACCTCGCTTCAATTGGAGCCAGCTGGCTGCAAAATTCCTCCAAACTCAACAGCAATCAGTCATTGGAATAAGCATGAGGAGAACACACGAGAGATTTCGATCGATCAGCTATGAGTAATGGAGGCAACACTCACCTTGCGAAAGCTGTTTTCGCAAGAAGCCTGAAAGAGATCATATGTCAGCGACAACTCGTCCAAATCCCCCCGTGACTGCATGAAGCGTTTGGGCCTCCATGTATAAGCGCCGTCGCCTCGTCCAAACGTCGAGAGGGTTCGAATTGAGTCTACTTCCTTCTTCGCGCCTACTCTCCGTGTTCGGAGCGATCATTACATATGCATAGACCCGATCCACTCCAGGACGCAACCTTACTGCACGCTGTTCATCATATTTCTCGGAAACTTATGCGTAGATGTGCAAAATCTTAAAGCTTTCTATTTCTGTGGACAATAAAAGAAAAAAACAAGAGACTTGCTCCGTCATAGATGTGTCGAAAAGGAATTGTTTTTCGCACGTCCATCCATAGCCTTTATCTTTAATGTAGAGCGCGTGTTTTTTTTTTTTTGTCGTACTTATGTGGTACTCATGAACGAGAAGAAAGGGAACCGAGGGGCCGAGTTTTTATTAATCATATCATAAGAAGCCAACAAACAATGACACCAAGGACAACATAGGGGAAATTACTTGTACTTACTAATTGAATTAAGGAAATGATAAATTAATGGAAAATGAAAACGGATGAAAAGACAACTGTCCGCAGGTGGGAAACGAACCGACGTCTTCGCATTACGCATGCGATGCGGTACTAAAGAGCACTAAAGATCACAAGCAGCGTGTTCCCACGGCATCTGAGATCGAATGCATGGGTGCACCGAAAGACGCGCCGGTGTAATCTCGGACGCACCAATGTTCCACCCCAAACATCTTGTACGCGATGGGGTGTAGGTATAACGTTTATACTAACTATTTTACATTCAATAAACTGCGTGTTTGGCCGGTATCGCAACTCCGCCTTTGAATACAGCATACTTAATTACCGACGACGTGTATCACACAAGCGGGGCTCAGTTTGAGTTCTCCTTTTTTTGTTTGGGAGCTTGTGTCTAGCTGAAGTGTTACTATAGCAAAAATTGTCACACACACCAAAGTCATTCATCAAGTGCTGCTGTATATATAATGAACTCTTGCGAGTCTATTTTGATATTCGCCCGTTGCTAGTTGTTCCCTGTCTCGTACGGAGCTTGCAAAAATAGTAAAATATCGATGAAACGCATTCCATGATGTGTCGCTCAGAGGAATCGCATACAGTATATAAGAAACATTGTTACGTGAAACTAGATATGATTAGCAGACAAAAGAGGCACTCGAAACTGTGGTCTGAACTAATTGCACTGCATTGGGGAGCTCGAGGTGCATCAAGATGCTGCGACGCATGCGAAGGACGAGGAATTGAATGATAAACTTCAGAACGGTCGCATCTGCGTAAGGAGCTACGCAGATGGGGTGGTAGAGAAGGAGCGCGATACTGCTTGTGCGATTGTTTCAGTGGCCTCCCACGCAGCTACAACACTTGCATGAGGAATTCACGAACAACTTTCAGACGTATCCGAAATGCTCAAACTCGGCTACTTATATAGTTGCGCAAGTAGGTTTCGAAAATGAAAATGTTACGTAAGAAGTGTCAGAAGAAGATCCAGGAAACCCAACGTTTGTGGAACCTACACGATATTCGAGAAGATCGATTGCTATTTCTTTCCCCCCAGGCTTTCTTTTTCCAGTTTCTTCTTATTTTTTTTTTTGATAATACCTTATAAAAATCGTACGTTTCTTTTTTTCTGGTACGTTCCTACAGCTTTATCTCTGCAGGCAGAACACATGTAACCTGCTTTTAACGTATAAGCCATGTTTTATAACGTACGCATGCCAAACGCCACATAAAAATATAAAAAATATTTACTCGTCGTTGTTGCTCCGCCCTCCGTGTGCAATGGACTCAGTGAGCAGAACAGCATTTCCAATGGTCATGCTTACTAGAAAGAAAAAAAAATCAACCTCTATTCCACCCTGAAAAAGTGGATGGACAGCGACGCTGTTGACGACGTTACGCAAGCACTATCACCGCAAGCGACGTACGTCACGCACGCGTGCGGAAGTGCAGCATACATGCTCATTCTTGTAGGCCTTCCGCCAAGTGCAAATTCCATATTGAACTAAATTAATGTTTAAAAGTACACTTCGCCAGAAAATTCGTGAAGTACGACTTACACACAACCTGCAGACATGATAGCATCGGATTGCAATTCCAATATACGCGAAAAGATAATTCTGTTACGCGGAAACTCAAACGCAAACCCCTTTTCAAGCTTCCGCTTTTTGGGTGAGCACGCCACGAGAAATTCCAACCAACCAGTGGCTAACAGCTTCGCTGTAAAAAGTGCCACTTAAATACGCATTAATGCTTCTTCCGCGCGGATCAACAGGCACATCGCTTAACAAGCACAATGACGTAATGTTTGACGCCGCCAAGGTTAGTCGTAAATCGACAAGCTGACCCCACCCAACCCTTCCCGTGCAATAAGGAAGCAATAACTGCATCTTCTCTTTTCGAACAGCAGAATGTCGAAAAGTCTGACACAGGACACAGAAAAGAGGCAAAGGCAGAGGCAAAGGAAGATAAAAAGGTTTGGTTCTTAATAATCAGCGCCCTGTCCAGCGCCTAGTTTCTATGTCCTGTTTCGCGCTGTTCAAAATTTTGCTGTTATACAAGATGTACCAACCAACCCAAATGAGCACGCTTTCTCTCTCTTTATTTCTTTTGTATATTCGCACCCGCCTTCTTCTGTGGCCTCTCCTTGATTTAGTCCTATTCCCTGTAGAATAGCATGTACGCGAATGTACGCCGGTTAAACACTGTGCATTTCAATAGATAGCTTTCTCTCTGTTTTTGCTCTGTTCTGGAAACCAACCCATTCCCTTTTGGAAAGTTGTTGTCGTTGCCTCAAAACATCCAGCTGATCTGTCTCCTCGTGGCACTGTTTCCTCTGTAGCGAAGCCCACCCCTGATGGTAGTATATGCTACGAAAGCCTCGCCCCTGGTCTCTGCCGTCGCGTGATTCTGTCCATCACACGAACGAACATGGCGAACGAAACCTTTTCGAGGTCACCGCCACAGCCTGCACGCGATCACGTGCTTGATAAAGCAGGTGTGTCACTCGCTTCGGGTAACGTTCCGACTTCAGTTAGGTTAACTTTCGTCCCACGCTAACCAGAACGGTTGTAAAAAAAAAAAAAATCACTCGAGTTTCAAAGCATACTCTCGGCGTTATGGAAAAGCGAAAACGCAAGGACAAATGCTTTTTGAAAAGTATATTCCACGTTATAGTTTTCATTCATTCATACTGCAGCTCTGGAAATATCAGGAGTGGACAAGTAAAAGGACACACACAGACACACGCACAAACAGAGAGACAGAGAATCCGAATGATGCGAAGGCAACTAACCGCGCAGTGCACAAGGTTATTACAAAATACAAATAAGAGACATAGAAAGAAACCTTACATAAGAACAATAAAACAGCGCGATCCACACGCAGGAGTGATTGATTGATTGCTTCGCGGGGTTCGACGTCTCAAAACAACACTGGGACTGTAAGGGACGGGATCGACAGTGCGAGACTCTGGATTAGTTTAGACCACCTGGAGTTTTTTTAACATGCACCTCAGTACACGAGCGCTTTTTATATTTATTTTGCCACATATAATAGCATGCGACCGTTGGGGCCAGGAATCGAACCCACGACCTCGTATTCGGCAGCAAAACGCCATAGCCACTGTTCCGTCGCGGCCGGTTACATGCAGGACAGGGAGCGAGACGAAACAAAACAACACAAAGCGATTACTTGCAACTAAAGAAGGGTTTATGTAGGCGTAGCTTTTTCACAGAGTGTGTGTTTATGGATGTATCTTTACTTGCAAATTAACGCTCGCGTTGTTTCATCTATATATAGCTTTCTAAGCGCCACGTTTAATCCCCGAAAATGCTACACCAACTGGCGTGCTTTTCTACACTTATTGTTGATTTGCCCCCCGCTGTCACAAATGTGTGCGTGTTAGTGTGTTCCGGGGGGGGGGGGGGGGGGGGAAGGGGGAGGCGGGCGGCAATGTATACCCTTTGCCGTACACACACACATACGCACGCACGCACGCACGCACACACACACACACACACACACACACACACACACACACACACACACACACACACACACACACACACACACACACACACACACACATATATATATATATATATATATATATATATATATATATATAGAGAGAGAGAGAGAGAGAGAGTGCGCGGGGGAGGTGGGGGGAGGTAGGGGGGGGGGGGTCAGGGTGTTTGCGGATTGCTAGTTCGAATTGCAAATAGCGTCCAGCTGCAATATTCTGCTGCCCAGTGCACGGCAGACAGCATAATGACTCACCCGTCATCCTCCATCGAACAGTAGCGTGAAATATGCTTCATTCGTGCCACGTTTCTCGTTAAACAAACGTCAATCCTTCGTGGCGCTATTACTCGGCTGGAGACACAGGTAAAAAAAGGAAGAAACGACTTCCTCTCAGTCGAAAAACATCTGACCGCACGGTTCTCTGCACTTGGCGTGACTCAGACAGCACGCCGGCATGACCTCACTCGATGAATGAGGAAAGACATCTGCTCGATTGCTGCAACGCAAGCGAAGAACGCCAGGGACACTCACGACACAGTGCTCGGGTTGAGTGGTCTCCCTTCCGTCCCAGTGCAATTTTTGCGCTGAAAACTTAAACGCGAACAACAATACGTGCCACCAAATCCTAAAAAGAGTAAGCGCATTTTGATCGGAGCGTTTTCATTTCATTTCAGTTTTTTTTTAATGTGTACGATGAATTGTCGTGATGCGAATAAAGAGACAGTAAAGAGGAACGTTAAAATGGGGTAAGTTGGGTTAGCAAGTTACGCTTCTGGAATTGCTAAATGGCCAGTCTCGCGAGTTACCGTGAGACGAGCCCTGTTAAGCCAGTTTCACTATCATACGTGAGTACCGGCACCATATACGCAGTCGACTCACGATAACTGAAGGTCGACTTATTCGAAACTCTGGTTGATTCAAACAAACATGTAAATTCTCGGACGGGCTTTTTCGTCTGCTTCAGTAAATTTTGAAACCACTAAATTTAAATTCAGCGGATATTGCAGCAGCAGCACGCATTACGTGGCGACGGGCAGGCGAAAGCAACAGAGGAGAGGCGAGACGCTGCATTACACGATGGCGAAAGTATAGCCGCACAAGCTCGTAAAGCAGAAGACGTGATACCACTGCCGCTCAGACAGAGTTGCTTGTAAATAAAGTCGATCTCACTCGTATTTTTGTCTCTCTCATAGAAACGTATGGGGTATGCCTGGCATAGCCTGCATGCTAAGCGCGCCACGAAATAGCGTAAATGATGATTGTGGGTAATGTTTGCAGGCGCGAAAACCAAATATGGCAAAAGAGCGTCAGACGTCGACGCAAACATGCACCGTAAAAATGTACATTTAATAATGTCCACTTAATATTCAGCGAAATCCTGCAAGTACAAGGTGATGAATTATTGCCCACACGCAATATGAAAGTGCTAGGCACGAAAAAAAAAAAAAAGTACGTTCTCTCACTACAAATGACGGATGCGCGAGCCCCAACATGGAGCGTCCCGGACAAGAAAGCAACAACGATTCATTGTTGGTATATATATTAAAAAAAATATGCAGATCCAACGCACATCTTGGAATCTAGAAGCGAAGCTTTCGTGGAGCGGTTAATGAAACGCTATAAATTTGCCCATTGCATTCGTGCATCTCTGGCGTAAAGGAATCTGGCAAGAGCATGTGCACCCCTGCTACGCATTGTGAAGAGCTCCTACATTGGGTTGTATTCCTCCATTTCTTCTTATCTATTTTAAATGTACCGCCCCGCTCTTGGCCAATTCCCCCCCCCCCCCCCCCCCCCCCCCCCCCCTCTCCCGGTCTGGGTCACCATCAAAACTCATCGATCATCTCAAATAGCCAGTTGGCGTTGGCACGATAAGTATACCACAATCCCCCTTTGTGGGTATGCGCCAAAGCATAAAATTCATCATCATCATCATCATCATCGACACGCGGCGATCGGTCATCTCAAATGCTAGATGGCGTTAGCACGATAAACGTGCGATTGCGGCCTCACGGTTTTGTTGGACGGAACATCGTACTGCTGTGCTGGAGGGCCGAGTTTCGATCCCAGCATTGGGCACGTATACGTAATTAATATTTTTTTTAAATAGCATCACCTAGCCAGTATCCACGGTCAGGAAAGTCCAGGGGGATTCGCAAAGAATGCTATATACAGAGTTATCTGTAAACGAGATACAAACCACTACTCAACCCCACGCAAATTCGCGTGCCATACCACCGCCGAAAGCAAAACCAGCATCGTCATCGATGAAATAACGAAGACGATGAAAGAAATGCGAGAAGGGCACTCGTCAATCTCGGAAGTTGTAATAGTAACGGATTATTTGTCTTTATGTTCAGCTCTCTCTGCAAATAGTGGCTCACATATTTCACGTACCTTTCATTGTCTAATGCCTTCTCACTTAACACTAATTAGATTGGTATGGGTGCCTGGTCAAAAATGATTAGTTATCAATGAATTAGCAGACAGCTTGGCGAGAGTTGCCCTTAGTCGTCCAATTCTCGCGATCGTTCCTGTATCATCTTTATAACTGCTGCTAGGTTCAGGAGATGGGCAGTCATGCAAGACTCTTGGAATCTACCATTAATAAATTTAACTGACTATCGACACCTCATATTTCCTTGGAACAGACACTTCTGCCATAAATCCTCTTTACCGAATTCCGATGTCGAATTCCTGCATTAAACTATTATCTGCATCGATCTGGTAGGGCGCCCTCCTCCTTTGTGCTTATACTGTGGTGTAGACGAAACAATAGAACACTTCTTCCTGTGATGCCGCCGTTTTTTTTTTTTTTTTTTTTTTAGACACACTTTAGAAGGAAAATTTCACAGTGCTGGATTGAATATTACGATTCCCGATATTCTATCTTTGGGAGCCTCTTCTCTGGGACATTGTCATAGGGATGCTGGTGCAGCTGTTGTGGGGTATATGAATGAACCAGCACGATTTCCTTGCTAAATTCTTAAAATTTTATCTGACTTCATTCCTTTAGCCATTCAAAATTTCTCATTTGTGATTCTTTTTAGACTCGACTAATTTTTTTTCTTAGATCACCGGATCCTTGGTCAATCCCCCATAGTGGGTATGAGCCACTCTCGAAGGCAAGAAAGCAAGCAAGCAAACGAACCGCCCCCTATTCCACGCGTGAGCGTCGACCAAATCGGGCGCAGAACCCATGGCGCGGCCGCAGGACTCCTAAATTCCCGATCTCAACGATTTCACGGCGCGCCGCGGGGCGTCGCGCCGTGCGGCGACTTTGAACAGCTGGCGGGGCAGCAGGCGGCGGTCGAGGCGGCGACGCCGGCGCGGCGAGGAGGTGGCCCAGGCGAGGCCGCCACACCCGACGGGCGTTGAGTGCGTGTTCGCCAGAGTGCCGCTGCTGCAAAGCCCGCCTGGCGGCTCCTCCGCTCTGCTTCTGTTGTCGCCGCCTCCGCTGTACGGGCCGGCGACCCTCACCGACAAAATCAGCCCGTCGTCCCTGACCGACCTTCGAAGAAAGCCAGCACTTCGGCGGCGGCCGCTTGCCTTTCCCTTTTCGAGACGGGACTTGGCGCCGAAATCCACGTGTTGACCCGACCGCCTCGGCGCTTGCTGTGGGCTTACTAGACGCGCGCGGACCCGTCTGCAACTGCGCATTCCTCGCCGTGGCGCCTCTGTCATCTCGCCCTGACGCGAGTGCCGCGCACTTTGAACACGCCGTTCGGCTGCCGGCCCCGACCGTCGTCGCAACCACCGGTGGAGGACCATGGAGGTGGCGCCGTACTTCTTGCTCCTGCTCGAGCTGTTGGTCGTCGTGGGGCGCTGCGTGTTGTCGGTGCTTGTGTACATGCTGCGACTTGTGGTTCCCGCGAGCCGCAAATCACTGCGTGACAAGCACGTGCTCGTGACCGGAGCCGGACACGGGCTGGGACGCGAGATCGCCCTGCGCTGCGCGCAGCTCGGCGCTAAGCTAATCCTGCTCGACATCAACAAGGTGAGTGCAGAGAAACTGAACTTCTGCTTTGTTTCAGACACCTTACAACCGGCACTTAAATAGTTAGGCACCAGCTTAACACCTTCGTTTCGTGTTTCCGGGGTTTTGTGAAGGTTTATATCTACCGGTTTTTCTACCTCGCGGCCTTACCTAGTCGTCATGGCATATAGACTTACTAGGTAACATTCCCGATTGCGTTTTCCAAATGCCTCTCGATATTCGCACGGTTCCCTCGTAACTTACCTATTGGCAGACTCCCCCTCTCAGACAGGTGTTTGAATTTTGAAGTTCACCCAGAGACGTCGAAGACTTGAAAGCACGGGCGTTTGCTCTTGCACATGATCTACACAGGCGTCACAATGCTTGTTCCGAGCCAGATAGTGAAGTTAGAATAAGCGCGCACAGAGCGACGCTCGCTTTGACACTGGGTCAAATACCATCAGTAATGGTCACACAACTATGCAATGTTGCACATTATTCAGCGGGCTCCATGACTTCCGCAGTTTGTGCGTTGAGATCTGTACAGCAAAAACTTGGCTTAGTTCTGTGATTAATAGTGTTAAAATATAAGTTGAATTAATGTCATGACTTTCTTGGCCAAACTTGTTTTAGCAGCAAAGCTCCGATGTCTTGAATTTTTTATTTCGTGTGGTTTCGGTGGACGAATACTTTGCAAAAACCAGCGGCGGGCGACTTAATGACATCATTTGCTTAATTCCAGTCAAACAAAAAGAAATTAACCCCACAAAGCCCGGATGCCATTCCGCATCAAAGAAAATTAAAACAGCTTATTCACATTTATTTACGGCTATAGGGGGGTATATTGGTACAAAGAAAACATTGAAACAATAATTGTGTATACAATAATTAGCACGGTAATTAACTTAGTAATTGATTTGCTGAACTATCTACAACTGAGAACTCCCTCCGGTATATCAAAAACACTTTTATGGGCCCTGCATAGGGTTTCCAGTGCTTAAATCAGAGTTTTAGGTGCCAAAATCAGCGTATCAAAAATGATACATTGGGCTTTGTGGGGTTAAGTAAAGCAGAACAAACTAGCTCTTCTACATCGAAAACATGACATCGTATTCGTTAGCTTCCTTCTCGGCGATCTCAAAGCCAGCGCAGTGGGCATTACGCAGAAAGTACGGTAAAAACGCTATTACTTCTCGAATTCTTTTATTGCTTCACAACTTTGAGTCTGCCAGCTAAAAAGTGACTCACATCGTGCGCTTTCGCTACAGAAGCCAAAGTCACGCACCTACTTCGAAATCGGTCACGCGAACGATGTTGCCAGCAAACTATACAGAGTGTTTCACTTAACTTGGGCCAAACATTAAAAATATGCATATACCACGTAGTTGGCCAGAACCAAGGTAATGTCGTTTGCCGTCGCTTGGAGATGCTCAGGTATTTTTTTGCATTCCGCCTAATTACATAATTAGTCCTAATTATATAAATAAACTTCTCAATTATTATATTTAGAGGAAAAGTGTCAATGAGACAATTGTAGAGCGACATCAGAAACTCTCTGTTGCTCAATGTGTGCTACATAAAAGTGGTTTTCTGAGCGTGAAAATGCCCGCAAGTACAAGCAAAGTGCCTCGAACTGAGTATAAGCGGACTAAGCGTGTGATGGCCAAAGAACGACACGTGGTCAAAATTCCAGAACCCTTCACTGTGGCGTCCCTCTGCCCACTGTACGTTATACCCCACAAAGTATAGTTTAGGTGGAATTAAAAATCAGGAAAAGAAAACGCAGACTCGGTGCACATGATGGAATCTGTGAGGCGAAGCTTTCGTGAATCGGTTGGTTAAATGCTATGCAACTAAATCCGATGCGTACAACGGTCGTCCTCACTTGTCGCTCGACGATCCGCGCTCAACTAACGCTCTGTTCACTTCTTTCGGCACACACTCGGTTGCTTCTGCTGCCTCCTCCTCCTCCACCACTTTGTCTGTAGCTGACTTCAATTTTCTGTTAACGATTTCGCTTCTTGCCTCGTGTTCTGTTTGTATATTCGGGCACACACACTCACACACAGCGGTACGCAGGCTTTCTGCGGCATTGGCCAATAATGGACACATGTTCATGGGCTCAAGTTGTCTATTGGGGCACACCCCCTGTGCCCAAATGGTTTTCGACTCGACAAGAGAGCAACCCGCACAGTGGGAGGAAGAGGCAACTAAAGCTTCACTTTAAAAGAAAACTCGGCGCTAGCTTGATGCTCTCTTGCAAGTTCTTTTGTATCGGAACGGCAGCATTTAGCAGGCTAGCAGCGACCGCGCACTCGTATAATGGGCACCCCTCAACCCCTGCATTCCGTTACATACCCCGAGACAAACCGGTATACTTCAACTTAACCCTGAGTTGTGTATACGAGGGAGCAATGTTTTGAAGGTTGCTCACGGAACACGTAAACAGCTACTTATACGACATGAGGAGAAAATGTACGCGTTTACAATGCGGTGCGCGATGGTGGTAATGTAAGTTGCAGTTGAACAACCTTCCTGGTTCTTTCTGTGGAGGGGCCGAAGAAGGGAGTTTTCGCACTTCATCCAAGCATGACTCTGCACTATCCGATGATCCGTGAGAACGCGTGTAAAGGACGGAATGTCAAAGAAAAACCCGAGTTTTTTTCTAGATCGATCGCTTTGATGTCGAAGCTGAGCGCAAGGTTGCAGTTTTCGCATGGATGGCGTCTTCGTCAAGGTCGTGGCCACGGCTTCACGTCTGGCCGAGCGACCGCGAGGGAGCGGAGGCAGAATTTGCAGGTCTCTGAACACACTGCAATTCCGAAGGCATCTATACAGGCCGCTTCGAAAATCCGGATGCGAATGACTTATAACTCATGCCTGACATATAATTACTTGTAAGCCCGTTTCTGAAGAAAGTACGACCGTGGTATCAGAGATAACACGGGCGCGCACTTGTGATCTCGGAGGCCGATGTAGAGCTTTCCTCAAGCTACGCTGCATGAGCGGCACCAGAAGTCCATATTTATCGCATACCTGACCTAACCTAATTCGATCTGACCTAACATAGCTCATAATCGACGAAAAAAAAAAAGCACTTAAGCAATGACAGCTGCAAGCGCTAGCTTTCCAATTAGCTTTCGGGAAATGGATTCATGCAAGACCAACAAGCGCCCTCTCGGCTCAATTGCGGCGCTAACCCAACCCAAGGCGCTAACCCTTCGCGCTAACCGAATCCGAAAATGGCTGACGTGATACAAGCTGTTCGTAATCAACTGACATCGCAATCGACACTTCGTAGCCTCTGCTTCATAATTAGAGTTAACGCCACTGCATTTCCCGCCGCAACTGTAGGCCTGTCACAGATAAGCGTACTCTATCTCTCTAGGAAAATATTGCACCCTTTGCACAGTAATCGTCATCTACGTCTTGCCTGTTTTTCTCTTTATTTAAAAAAATTAAAAAAATTAAATTATGGAGTTTTACGTGCCAAAACCACGATCTGATTATGAGGCACGCCGTATCGGGAGACTCCGGAGTAATTTGGACCGCCTGGGGTTCTTTAACGTGCACCTAAATCTAAGTACACGGGTGTTTTCGCATTTCTTCCCTTTCTTTAACGCTGCAAGCCCGATACTTTCAGGTCACGAACGACATGTACCCATATACGTGACACAGCGTTCTTGGTAGGAAAGAAGTGATTGCAGAATTTTAAAGAAAGGAAACGCAAGCAAGACAGATGAAGATTATTGTTTTGGGACAAGATGCGGCCCAGAGAGTGTACACTTTTTTTTTTTTTTAGAGTGCGCGACAATTTTCGTGGCACTGAGCTATTTTCGTAAATAATTCAACGCCTAATTAGACACCCATGCACTGCTTCTAAGCTTATCTAGGAAGCATCGCAGTTGAACATTTGGGCGTTTTCTTCTACCGATTGAGGTTCCGTAATCCTTTTTGGGGGGAGGTCCTTTTGGAGGGAGGTTGCAAATGGGAAAGTCTACTAGGACTACGACATGTACTGTCTGGCGTTCTAATGTAATGCTTCTTGCGCCGTTTTTCAAACTTGAAGGGGGAAAGTATAAACCCCTGTCTTAATGTTAGGCTCCCCGCTAATGCAGTCCACTTGTTGCACATTTCAATATGTCGTGAGCTGCAATGCGCAATGCAAAATTTTACCATGTGTTAAATAACCAAAATAGAAAATTGACCGTGTCGGTATAAGTTCACCATTTTGAAGTGTAGCGCGAAAAACGGCGCATAGGACAAGAGGAGGCAGACACATTCACGCGATCGTGCGTGTGCCTCCTCTGAGACTCAATTGTGCTCCGTTTCTTTTTTTTTTTTTTTTGCGCTACAGTTTAATATGTGTTAAATGAAATGAGTCAAAATAATTATCGCGGTACTTGCTGTAGCTCACTAGTTCTAGCATGTCAAAAGCCCGCAGCAAGATATTGTATTATAACTCGTTGTACTCAGCCCCGTTGTGCTGATATTGAACCGACGATCTAGCGTTCGGAAGCGCTACAGCTGACCGATTCACCGGGGACGTTGGGAAGAATTGCGCTGATCAGCACACTGGCATGGCAGAAAATGTTTACGCGATCGGGGAAGGTTTAATACACCGTTTATTTGTGTCTCTGTTCGTTTAACATTTGTCATTCAAATTCGTGCCGGGGGCGACGTTAATTCAGTTACCTATTTTAACTAGACTGTTCTCACTTGATTACGGAACTGTTGTTATCTAAATGATTATTCGTCGCAGCTGGCGGAGAAGACATTGCTATTTACATATATTCCGTAATTGCACTGAATGAAGACAACACATTCCTTTTCTAAAAAATTTTATTTTGCTGTAAAAGCAATCAGTTTGCCGTCAGCAGTCCTTAAAGAAAAACTCTTCGTCTCCCCCCTGTTGGGCAAGGTTTTAGCATGACATTATACCGTGAAGGTGGATTCGAGTTCTGAAGCACGCGTACACAGAAGACCCATGTACACAGTGAGCATCGCATGACAAGCAGGACTAACACAGAAAAGATGACCTAAACAAGTGATCTTGAAAAAAAGAAAGTCTTTCAGCGGCGAGATGTGACGTCAAATCTTTTCGAACTTCGGAAGCGCCTATACTGCTTATGTAGAGGCCCACGTGCCTCTGTAAGCTTCCCTCTCCTGACGTCACCTATGTTCATTTAACGACTCTCCCCACATGCACCCACAACAGCGTCAATTAACGCGCGAACGACCGCGAAGCAGACCTCGACGCTCCAGACTGTGTAACAGCTAGCGCGAAATGCGCCTGTCCTGCTTCTTTGGAGAAGTATCGTCGACGTACCTTTGCTGTATCTCGTCACTTTTCTTCCACCTCCTCCCTGTGCCGTTTTTCTTTGTGCTAATGACTTCTAGATGATCTGGAGTCAATTTGCGCACGCGAGCATCGGTTTTCGATGCGCGGCGCAATTATTTAAACGCGTCTTGTATGCGCTGCACGTCGCATTTGCGGTTTGCTTCCTTTGGGATGCGTATCTTGGTAAGCAATAGTCTAAAAGTGATAGCTGTTCGCTGGCAGCTGTTGTGTCTCGAAAGCGAGAACGCAGATAACGTAGGCTCGCTCCCCATGCGAGGTTATGAAATCTAACGTTATGGGCGAGTGGCGACAGAGCCCTGCTTAAACGCGTTTTATGCTCGTAACTCGTAATGCAAGAAAGGGTTTTCCGTCTGTTACCGCGAAGACACTGAGGTATTTCGTGGATGAACAAAAATGTGCTGCGTTTATAAGTGAAGCTTTCCTAACGCTTAGCATTGAACTGCGCGGCGACAGAAATCATTAACGCACGAACTCGGAGATAACTGGGCAATATCAAACTGTTCGCCTTTATACAGCGATCGTAAACCATTATGTACGTGGCTGTGTATTGTGTTCACATAGCGGACGCCGGGTCGCTTAGTTGAATTACCTTTACAAACACTCGCTGACTACAGTGTTGTTTTACTGAACGCGATCGTTTCCGTGCCCAAAATCCTCAGTGTCTTAAGAAACCCGAAGTTTACGGTCGTGTATCTCTAATTGCGGCATTTATTATCGCACCGCTGCTTTGCTGTATGGAACGCTCATTTATCATTCGAGGAACACTATACTTCGAGCTTGCGAGCACGCATTCTTTTTCCTTATTCAAAGGAAGAAGATAAAAAAAAAAAACTTGCGGAATATATTCTCACAGAATGTACGGCCCATGGCACACGCTACGCATATTGAAAGCATTGAATTTTGTCTGAATTTATGCCTTACTGTTGAGCGCACATTATCCGTGTTTATTCGATTATCTGTGCCCCATCTGCTCCTCTTCTCGCTTTCCGCGCTGTATTCAGTTTTATTTATAGCTACTTATTTCAACCTAATCCAGAGTTCGACGGAAACCCGTCTGGCGAGGAATGAGCATAGTGAAATAAAACGAACACTCGCCAATGGAAATACATGTATTGGAAAATACATGTTTTATTTTCCATTACATGTATTTCCATTGGTGAGTGTTCGTTTCATTTCATTATTTCAACCTGATGAAAGCGTCGAACTTATTTCTGCGCATTCAGCCTGATGCGTTACATCTACGCGATGCAAACTAGAGGGAAAGGGAAATAAAGGGCAGACACAAAGATGGAAGCTGAAGACGGAACAGCAGCCCATGCACTAATGTCTTCGTCGCTGTGTTCTACCTAGTTTGGCCGGGTATAGAAGAGCTCTTATAGGCCGTATCGACGGGCCCGAACCCGGCTTGAACGTGGAGATTGGTATATTGGATGACCAGCAGCTAACCATCTTTCCCGTCATCAGGCAAGCGAAGGATGGGAATTGAAGTGACGAGTCGTATATATAGTACAATGCAAGATGGTAACCAATAAAGTAAAGACAAGAAGCTTAGCCGCTCGTTGCTTTCCGTTGCAATGTACTGTACGGCTTATCATGGGCTACAAGACACCTCAGTTGTACACTCTCTTCACAGTTTAGTCGGGTGCTGCGCGGATGTCGTCGAAGCTGTGTACAAAGACGATCACTCGCGACTGCCCTCGATCGCTCGGGTTGATCACAGACCCATTTTCACAGACCGGACAAACCATTTTGTAATGTCCACCTCATAAGCAGAGAGTGTGACTATACGTATATACGGCGCTGCTATACAATCCCCAAGGAAGATAAACCGGCTCAAACGGCTTTAACTTTATTGATGTTTGTTGCACTGCCATGACCTTGTACTGTGATAGTGTATACGCGCTCTCTCTCTCAACTTTACCCGCCGTGGTAACCCAGTGGCTATGACGTTGCACCACTCGGCTCGAGGTCGCGGTTTCCATCCCGAACGAGGCGGCCGCACACCGATGGGACCGGTAATGCAATGACGGTTGTGTTTACCGCGCATTCGGTACACGTTAAAGAACCCCCGGTAGTCAAAATTAACCCAGAGTCCCCACTACGGCGTGCCTCGTAATCAGATCGCGGTTTGGGTACCTAAAACTGGAGCAATTTTTTAAAATCGAAAATGTTAAGGGGAGTTTCGCAGCCGTTATTGTGCGGCGGGCGAAGGCCAGCGTGCGGTGGGCGTGCTCGTTATCAAATGTCAAGGAACAGCCAGCTATAGGCAAACTGCGTTGGAGTCCCGAATCATTGCTCTGAAACGTAATTATATACGTGGTTATAAAATAAAGGTCACCGTTCGTATATACCTCATTCGAACAGACTTATTAGCGTGGTTTATTTAGGCAGTAATCCGTAATTTTTGTTGCTCATGTCGCGTTTTACCGGCTCCACGTTAGAGCTCAGCTAGGACCGAGCTTACACGGTTGCGGAGGCGAAAGCTGACGGCGCGGTCCAGCAACGCAGGGCAGCCTGCGTGGGAGCCCCGGAGCGGCTCTATATTTTATTTATTTTTTACTTAGAAAGACCTCTCAGGCCTACGAAGAGGCATACGGTTTTGGGGGCATACGGTAGATTTTATAACGAAATACAATCGGTAACAAGATACCGATGCATACAAGGATTTAAGAAATTGGCACAAAATGAAGAAATTTGCATAATACAGAAACCAGACAGCCCTTTAAAAAGAAATGAACAATTAAGCATTGCATAAAAACGGCAAGATAGAAAGTTGCAGTTTCGCCCGAAAGGCGAAGCATCAATTGCGACAACAAATTAGTATAGAGCTATATGGAGTAAGGATAGTAGTTTTATCGGCTGTGTAAACTTGGACACATTCGCGTACGAACTGAATTAACAAGCATAGTGTCAGCGAGCCCAAGCAAACATGAATAGGTCACACTCGATGACCGCACACAACCGCTGTCAAAACGCTGGCGTGAGCAAGCGCGCCAGCAGCATCGAGCGAAGGTTCGTGCGGTCTATCGCTTCAACGGAAACTGAGCGGCGAAAGCACAGCGCATACAAAGCTAGCAGCCGTGTTGCAGATCGCTTTCAAGATACCGTGCGCGCGACCGCCCGCAGCCGCGCAAAGTACAAGTATACGCAGTTGCTCGCAGAGCAGAAGCCGCACCCCCTCCCTCCCGCGCTGCCTTCCCGCTTTCCACTTTTCCCGTGCGAGTTTCCAGATGCCCTTGCGCCCGGTCGCAAGATACGCATTTGGTGCCGCAGCACAACGTCGCCCCCCCCCTCCCTCCCTCCCATACCCCCACAGCCTTTCGCGCAACGGTAGACGTCGCGCTTGCGCTTCGCCGTGCGTTCGCTCCCCGTCAAAGCGCGCGTCCCTCGCGTGCTTTCACGCGCACATACAGCACACAGCGTGCGGCAACGGTTTTAACGGCCTTGGACTTTATACGGAACCTGACGGCGACGGCGATGCCGACGGCAGAAATCCGCTTAGAGTATCCATATGATTGCTATCGCAATAAAAGGAAAGTTACATTGCGTCGGGACGTTATACATTGCGTAATATTAAAAAAATGGCGATGGCGTCTGTTATGAATCGTCTCTAAGAACAGCCAGCACACAGGCCACTAAGTATTCTTTGAAGGGAGCGAGAACTCGCTTACACAGCTTCGCTGTCTATGATGTATCAGTTGCTCAGAAAGACATAAAACCTTCTCTCTCTCCCTGCTTTCTTCGTAACTTTCTATCCTCCACCTTTCCCGTTCTCGAGTATAGGGTAGCAAACCGCATTTGCAATTCTGGTTGACATTCCTGCTCTTCTTCTTTCGTTAACTCTCTCCTCGGTGGCTGGGTTAATGGATAGACTTCTTTTTCGCCACTACAGGCAGCCACGGCGACGGATGGCACGTGCCGTGCTGTCGTATCTAGGTTTCGATCTCCGCGTGCTTTTTTGCACAACTACAGAAGGTCGCTTGTGTGCGTGCGAGTTCAAATAAGTTAGGATATCTCCTGTTGATCTACGCACGCATATCGTGCGTAATCGGCCACGGAACGGACCCGTACGAGCTCATTTAGACTAATTGTATACCCCGGCATGGATTCGTCGTTTCTCTTGCTCTCTCTTGCCCTTGCGCCACAAAACCGTATACATCATCATCACCATCTCCCTCGCTCGTTCTCTTGCTTTCGCGCTCGTTGCATGACGATTTCCAAACACGTTTTAAAAGCACATTTCTAACCAAACATAGACAAAAGGCACCTGCAAGCAACGAGAAATAAGAGCACCCCCGAATGAGTTCTGAAAGACACACAAAGATATTCGAACGCTAAAAACGCCTTGTACCAACAGGCGCCGGCTAATCACGATATCGAGCATATTCGCGACGGCAGCCTGTAAACGATTGGCAGTGTTTACGAACGAAAACTTTGCGAACCCAGCCTCATATTCTTTCAGAATACTTCGTTACGAAAGACGCACTTAACACGAACTCGCCTTACGATTGCAAGTAACTACGCCTGGTAACATATGTGTTCCGTCGGATTTCACTCATCATTTTCGTTGCCATGATTGTTTTCTTCTTTCATAGTTTCTTTCCAGGTTTTTCCGTGATTCTCAACATATATACAACCGTCGCACTTTTTATTTATATTTTTTTAAATAATCATTTAGGTGAAAGACAGCGTTCGTGTCTACCCTAATCTTTTCCCTGACTGTCTGTTCATTGGCGCTGTATACATTACGAACACTCCAACTTACCCAGTACTTTACTCCGGTTCCCATACGCATATTTCAAGGACTTGCGTATGTATGCACCAGTGTGCGCAATTTGCATGCTATTATTTTGCTATCAAAAGCACCTCACTAGTAGGTTTGCGCTTGGTCTCTTTCCGTTGTCCTTGTCCGTAGTTTCACTCACAGGTGCAGCGCAACGTTTTCCACGTCTTGGTGGCAGCCAGGCCCGCCTGTCAGCCTCGACGTGGACGAGCCTTTGTCACGCTACGCTCAGATGCCGATCAAGGTTGTCTGTATGGGTGGCAACGCACCCGTACAAACCCGTGCATTACCCAGCGTGGTGGCTCAGTGGCTACGACGTTCTGTTCCCGACATCAGGTCGCTGGTTCGATTCCTAACCGCAGGGGCAGCATTCCATCGGATGCGGAATGAAAGAACGCTTGCATACGTAGACAGATTTCGGTAGACGTTGAAGAAATTCAGGTTGTAAAAGTTAATTCTGCAGATGCACTTCGCAACGTCCCCCACAGATTGGGTACGTACACAAGTTTACGATTAGGCGCCATTAACCGTTATCATATACAACGTGCGCTTTAGTGGGGAAGAAGACCGCGGTATCAGCACTACGAAAACTTGCAAAACAATTCGTTTTTCTCCGCAATAATCGCCCCCTATAGCAGCCTCTTGCAGCAAGACTGAAAGCGGGGCCTGTTAGTATGGATACGTGCTTAAGAACATTTCAGTGCTTGCGTTGTCTACGCTCCTCTTCGCCTCGTGTTTTTCGCACTGTTTTGTTATTAAGCGCGCCTTTAGCGTTCGACGGCGTCGCAGTGCACCGTAGACGTAAACGGGCCACGACAAGGCGCTGCTGATAGTCCTGAACGGTTGTCCACACGTCTTCACCGCCTCCTCCGGAAGTATAGCTGGCGGACCCGGCAGGGTCCTATCTCGTACTATACTATACTGTACGCTTCCAGGAAGTCGGGGCCTGACGCCCCGTGACTGCCTTCTGCGCCCTCCTGGCGCTTCCTTCCTGCGATTGGCGGCTGAAGTTTTAACAGGGTGCCCCGGGTACGGGCGATACACGACCGAACGGAACATTGCCGTTGGCAGGCGGTTATCTTCGCTGTCTGCTTGTATGACTCACCCGCGACCTCAGCACTTCGTTAAGGCGACCCCGACGCTGATAAGTTGCGTGAGGAAAGGATGGGGTGTTTTGTGCAGAAGTGATCATTGTAGATGTCCTAACTGCTTTTTTTTTTTCTTTCCGTGCTTGCCGGTAGCATTTTACGCGTCTATGTTGTGGATGTAATGGGTGAACTGCGTTCTTTTTGGTTTTTTTTACGCTGTCGGCATGAAATGTTTTTATTGTATATTCACTCTTTATTCATGCACTCTTAACATGGCTGTTCAATGGTATAGCTGGTAGTATCTGATAAATGAAATAAGGTAAAGGTACATTAGCGGATGTATTTATAACGGAATAGCTGCTAAAGGAGCTTCATCGAAATTTTGCGGCGTCTCTATAAGTTATCACCATGTTTCTCATTATCGCCTTTCCTTGCAGAAGTCGTCAGACATCTGTTAGTCCGCCACCTAGCATTCCATCACGGTTGTGGAGTCGTCATACGTGGTGTCGTTTTCCTTGTTGTAGGTTTCGTTGCACAAACTGCCGCTTTTTTTTTTTTTTTTAGCGTGTAACTTAAAGGGGCACTGTAAAGAAAACTTCTAAGCCGGTTAGGTTGTGATTCTGGAATACGGGAAACGTCCGTCTTTGTCGAGTCCAGATGATATTGGTAAGCCAGATAAGACGCACATAGGAATTAGACTTGCTTGAAGTTCCCGTTCCACAGCATATTGATATACATGCACAACGCAGTTCTTACAAGAAGTTTTCGTAAAGTGGTCAGTTACATCTGCACGGACCTCACATACGCTTTCCATGCGGTACAGCCCCATCGCGAGAACCAATATGTCAAGCTGAGAAGGGAACGACGTGTGAATTGCTGGTGTTCCTGAAGTTCACAGGCTTTTAGGCGCTGAGCCGTGCTCCCTCAAGGGCTGCAGAAGATAGCGTCAACCTTTCCCTTTCCCTCAAGAACCACTTATCATCATCACAGGCTTTAGTGAGCAACTGTTGTGCCGATGTACACTTCCAGGTGTAGCGACGCCATCAGCGTTCTTTCTCCTAGCCGGCGTTATTTTCGGCTCTTATAGCCCCATTTCCCTTTTGTAGGGTAGCAAACCTGACGTGTGTCTGGCTCACCCGTCCCTGCCTTTCCTTTCTCTTCTCTCTTCTGTTGGTCTGTGGTTAGTAGTATCTAATTACCACATGTGGGGGGTACACGGCACAGACTAAAGATTAAGCAAGCGGAACGAGGCCTTCAAGCATGTATTTTGCGTGAGTGCGTAATCCATACATGCGGCGCGGCTATTTTGAAGGCGTCGTCGTACACGAAATGATCTGCGCGCCCCCTATGTACAGATCACATGCATTCGTGGAGCTCGAAAGCGAATCCGGAACCGACAGAGGAAAGAGAGAGAGAGAGAGCGTGCAATAAATCAAGAAAGTGAATAGGACATTGTCGCACGCTCGGCTGCGTCCCGGATACAAACAGACGCGCCGCAAGCGCGTCTATATAGCCCCTATAGAATCTCTTGGCCGTGGCTTCTCGTTCCAGCATTGCTATCTCCACTGTGTTTTCTTTTTCTTTGTTATTTTTCTTTTATTTTTACGCCGAGAACGTTGCGCTAGTGGGACACTGGGAAAGCAAAAATGATAAGCATGCACCGAGTGCGGCTTTTCGCCGCGCGGTTCAAGAATGGCTACCAGCGCCGTCCCACGAAAGTGTCCTCGAAGCGCGCGCGCGCGTTGGGAATTGCGCGACCGTCCGCTGTAACTGCTGCTTTTGCTGTGTGTATGGTCAGAGTATATTTTATGTTGCACGTATATGACCGTGTTTGCGTTCTCATTTCGAGCTCCCGGGTAAGAGCGTTTTGTTCGCGAACCGAACAAGTAGCTCTGGCCGAAGAGATTGGGCCCGCCACATCCGCGGGCGTGCTGTCGCGCTCGTACGAAGCGCCTCGTATACAGACTGCTGCGCCTGATACGAAGGCTGAAAGCTGCAGGACGCGCTAAGCACACACACACACATAATGTACAGCGCGCTTTCGAAAACTGGCGTTCACCGCTTTGCGTGCAGATGGGGGGGGGGGGGGGGGGGGGGGGGGGGAAGAGGCCGGGGGGCGGGTAGGAAGGGACGAGTGCTGATGTTCCCGAATCGGGGCACAATTTTATAGCTGGGTTGCAGCGGGGGCGTGCGACCGCGGTGGTTGATGGAAAAATGGGGAAGTAAACAGTCTTCGATTTTGCTTCGCTGTCCTTATTTACTGGCCCGCCGCCTCCTATATAGCCACTGTTTGCAGTTATAGTCAGCGACGGGCTACTCTCCGTGGCGCCTTAACCCGCGGAGACCCCCGAAGCAACACGCTGAATCACGGGTGCGCTGAGTTTAAGGAATCGTCGAGCCTGTTTGGTTTGTAAACGATGAGATTTCAGGTGTCCGTTGTTCTCACCGGTTTAAAGCCACGTAGCGTTTGCTGTTTTGTTCGCTCGCAGACGTGTCTAGGTGGCTCAGTGGCTACGCGGCGTTCTGGTGCTCAACACAAGATCGCGGGCTTAGTGCCGGTGGTGCTGGAATGCAAAATAGCCCGCGTAGTATACGGGCGTTGGGTGCGCATTAACGTATCACAAATGGGGCAAATTCGCGGTGATTACGCACGTTCTCAGCAGAGACAAATTACATTGCAATGTTTAGACAATGGTACGGGTGCTTCAAAATTTGGAAAGATAAAGCGTAATAAATAAAGTCACAAGAACGTTTTATATCGCAGTCACGAAGTTTAGACAACGTCGAGTGCTATCCACCACCAACATGGTATAGCCGAATGATCACAGTGCCACAGTTTTGTCTGGCAATATTTTGCAGGAACCTCTGTGCTGTGGACAAGCGAAATTATCGAAGCTGCGCGCTGAAATGACGCAACGTATAAGCAACCTTGCGTATCGAGCACAGTCGCCCCTCCTACACCTTTGCCGGCCTCGAAGACGCTTACGCGTTGCGCGGCGTTGCGAGTTTTGCTCGTCACTTTATTTGGCGTTGTTATCGCAACTCTTAAACCGATTGTGTGTGTCCGGGGGAGAAAAGTGCTAGCGCGATTGCTATATTTGTGGTCCGTTTTCGCCTACTGTCGCGTCAGATGCGGTTAGTGGCGCGGCGAGAACAGGGAAAGAGAAGCGCATGTGCTTCGTCGTTGCCGCTCGTCCAGTTACTTATAGTGAAAAAAAAAAAAAAAAAGCACGTCGAAGATAGGCGCAAAAGATTAAAGAAAAGGCGCACCGAGGTCATTTAGGGCCGATTATAGCCTATCGCAGTCACTCTTCGCCTAGAGCGAAAGGAAGCCTGTCGTCGCCAAACTCGGCTTGACCGAAATGGACTCGGGAGTCGACCGAGCTCTAAACGATCGTCCTGAGGGCGCACTGTGCTTGCACGCAATCGCCCGCCCTTCATACGCTCTCTCCACTAACCTTTTCCTCCTCTCCTCCGGCGTTCTAACACCCCGCTGGACCGCCTTATGGCTGGCAGTTTCACAGACCAGGGCTGGGCCGTGGGTCGTTGTATAACGATCGGAGCGTCCGCGCCCCTTGGGCCTAACGGTCACACGCGATATAACGTCTTCTCCCTTTCCTTAAGTTCCGGTCTTCAGAACCGTCCCTGCACTCCCCAACTAGCCCCCCCTCCCCTTATACATTAACTTTTATTATCTTTTTTCTCTTCCGAACTGCCCTACTAGGCGGTAATGTCTGGTCGTTACGGACCTGTGTAATGTCTTAAGTGGTTATGATATGCTTCAGAGTGACAGCGTTGGCGAAATGGTATTTTCGATGCCGTACCGCGACTTCGCGGGCGATGCCCTGTGCGCATTATTCAGAGATTCGCCTCTGCGCGCATAACTTCGAGGATGACGTGATTCGAAGTCATTGTAATCAATTGTATTCAATGATCCTCCAGCGATTTTCTCCAGCCTCGGCTAAGTGGAACAACTGTTATTTATTCATACAACAGAGTGAGCTTGGACTACGCATACGATGGATCAGTGAGTGCACGCTGAAAGCGATATCCGCTAACGTGATCAACGGATAGCTCAGCCTCGGGATTGTCCTGCCGTCGCGTTGTTTCCCCAAGTACAGGCAAAGGAGTGCTTATGTGATTAAAGTATTAAAGGGTCACTAAAAACAAATATAATTGGTGCTGTATTAGCGAGCCATCCTTCTAGAGTTCCAAAAAAAGTCACTGTTATTGTGAGGAGAAGTTTGGCAAGGCCAGAAAAGGCACCAGATCGCAATACTTGCGGCGACACCATCTTGGAGTTCCCGCACTATAGCTCGTCGTGACGTCATGGATTTTTACACTGTCTGCTCTGGTTAATTTTTTCATTTTTTTTTTTGTTGGTAGAGATGGAGTATATTTTATTCTTAAACAGTCAAAGACTGAATTAACCAAGTTACGAGAAACTTTATTGAACTATAAACGACCCAAATGCGACACGGAAGAAAATGAAACGAACATTTTAACGCACGTTCCGACCGTTCCGAAGAACTTTTCCGAACGTTCCCCTTACTCTGCGCGTCACAGAGTAGGCGGTGTTTCATTTGCGCTCCCGCTTCGCCGCGCTGATGTCAGCTGTCGAATTAAGGCGCGGCGCCGGTGAATCACGAGAGCACAAGCGAAAATTCGGAAAGCGAGGTGCTTGCGCCATCTCGCCCCTGCGGCGAGATCGCGCAAGCATCTCTATAGTAGACATCAGTGCCCTTAAGACGGTGACGTCAGACTGACGCACCGGTGCTGGGGGTTCAGAGCGAATTCAGCGTGAACTTTGAGCCTCACTTCCTCTTTCAATGATCAACCCATTACAGCGACATTATCGAAAATATAATGTTGAATGTGCACTAGCTTTATCAGTCTATAAACTAGTTTGGTATTTATCTTCAGTGTCCTCTTAAGCAAAGGATGAGTTGGCATTGGTTCTTGTTCTACAGCTGCTATGCAAGTTCTCCACAAAAGCTATTTCTTACTGCTTCCTGTATAACTCCTCGCAGACTCGTTCACTCGAACATTGTTTTTTTTTTTTTTTTTTTTTTTTTCAGTATGCTTCGCTCCAACGTACACCGTCTTGCAGGAGCCCCACATTCATTCTTTCCTATAGGGCGAACCACTATTGCCGGTTATTGACTGATCGCCATTGTCTGTTTCAAGGCGGGTCCCACAACTTCGTAGCTTGTAACTTGGCTTTTTTTTTTTTTTTCTCGTAGAGCCACATAACAATGCGAAGCCTAACTCGCGCAAAAATTTCCCGAATTCCCGCACTTCGGTGAAGCAAGAAGAGTCCATTGTTTTCTCAAGTGCACTTCTTATGCGGCCGGCGTCTCTCTCGTTTCCTCACAGACCTGAGCTAGGTGGCCTTCCCCCAGCCTCTCGGCTGTTCCTTTTTACTGCGCGAGCGCTTTAAAGTCGTGGGTATGAAAAAGTGACCGCGCAAGTTTTCCTCGCTGAACTTACGAGGACTTTCTAAACTAATTAACGCCACACTTGGCCAGGAATTTCTTCCTCACAGTGCACATGCTTCTAGGTGAGCGTACATTTCTTTTTTGTCTTTTATATTTCTCGTCTTCAAAGCAGGATACTCGGAAGGACGTTAACTGTAGGGTTAGCACGAACCGAGTTTTGTTGGTCTTCCGAAGCTAAAAATAGGCTGCGACGTCACTGACAAATGCCCCCTTTGTCCCGCTCGCTCTAAGCTGCACTTCCTCCTATTAGCCGTTTGAGGGAAGCGTCACCTGAAACTTTAAAGAACACGCCTAACTCCTGTTAGGCTAGGAAAGGCGCGGCGGAGTATTCAGAATATACTCAAGACTGTGTACATCGGGGTAATTTTTCGAGTGTTCTTGATGCCTTTGTAGCTAATTTACGCCGCCGCTCGTGCATGGTGTACCGAGTTTGTCTATGCGGAGAATGTGTAGCGAGCTTTGCGAACCGCTTGCCGAGTTGAGCTCGGCACCGCGATCGGAAAGTTTACTGCCGCGAGGTGCGTATGTGAAACTCTTCTCGTATCGTCAGTTTGGAAAGCTTTGTGTAGCTGCACCGACGGTTTCGGGTACAGTATACTCGTATATGTAGGTCAGTGTTACTCCGCAAGTGAGACCAAAGGGTGAGTAATTGATATAAAAACGCTCGCTAATGGCTGAAGTTAACCGCAGCCCTGCCGATTCCCGCTTTGGATCCCAAGTTCCTCTACCAAGAGCGAGTCTCGTACGCGGATAAATGGAAAACCTTGGGCTAATTCGGCAACGTCCGCTATTTGTTTCTCCCTCAACTTCGCCTTGAAGTGAAACAAAGTAAAATTCAAAAGAATGATGTCTCTACTCTCGATAGCGTCGGTTCCACAGATCCTGCCATACCTTTGGGCCATACCTTTGGGGCAATATATATATATATATATATATATATATATATATATATATATATATATTCATTTGGCGATAATGTGGGGAAACGGAGAAGCGCGGATGGCGTCGGCAGCACCTTTTCGCGTTGCCTCGTTGGTGCTGCTACAATTGGTTTCTCTCTCTCTAGTTCTCATTTTCTCTTCCTCTCTCCCGAGCATAGCGCGCGACGGGCGCACTCTCTCTCGCTCCCATTTGTCATTGTCGCTATTTGTCGCTACTCCGCATGCGCGGCTTGGCATGACGTCACGAGGTTATGCCAAGTGTTCTAGCAGCTGCGGCGTCGCTGGTTGCCATGGTTACGGCGCGGCTGTCTTTTCGTGAAACGCACACTTTTTACGGCTGGTTTCTTAAAAAAACAGCAGAGATATGAGAGATAACAGACTAGCTGGAAAGTTTAAGGCAGTCGTGCCACATCGCTGAGGCTGCATTAAGAACGGCGCTCCATTCGGGTCACGCTTACCAGTTTAATAACTCTTGAGGGCTGTAAAAGCTGAAACGCTAAACTTAGTTCAAGCGGTTATTGCCCGCTGCATCGCGACACCACCACCAGGCCCCGCACGTCGCCGGGTGCTTTTTTTTATTGATTTAGAAAATATGATCATCATCGCCACTTGGTATTGAACTGCTTGTCACGTCTTTACCCGCAACGCAACGCTTCTCGGAAAAATGTGCAAACGCAGAACACGCCCAAGGATAATGGCGATTTGTCGTAATCGAATTTTTGCGAAGCAAAGTGCCCGGGTGAAAAAAAAATCAACTTCCGATTACTTTTCCGTTTACTTTTTCAGATTTTTAAATGTGAATTTGCTATGGCGGTTTGCCAGCCCTGTGTCAGAATAAATTTTTCATTGATAAAGATCCATCGGTAAACAGAAATACGTAATTATAAGAGGTGCGGGGGGGAGAGGGGCGTAATGTGGAGTATTTCGTTCATTCGTTTCTCCATCTTTCTTCCTCCTCCATTTTGTGACGTTCTGCGTTAGCTGACTTATCCCTGTAGCGGGCTTTCCCGACAAGCAGCTTCACCCGATTTTTAATTGCAGTGTCGGCTCAACCCGCCTTCTCGTTCTTTTTCCTTCTCTCCTGATCGCTCGCGCTGATTGTATCGCCACACCACGTGCTGCCTTTATGTTCTGGCATTCAATTCTTCTCATCTTCTTTTCATGTTAAATTCTCTTATCGAGCATTTTTTTCTCGTCTCTTTATTTATATTTATTCGTCGCACATATATGGGCCCCCCACGCAGGCGTACGTTTTCCCGGCCTGACATTTATGCCCACGTCATGAGCTAACTTTACAGCCATTAAGAAATCAATTCCGTTTCGTATATTACTTGCAGCGCTTCTTCCGGTAATTAAAATTTCAGAGAACTCGCCCTGGTGGCTTAGTGGTTATGGCGTGGCGCTGCTACCACGAGGTCTCGGGATCAAATCCCGGCCGCGGCGACCGCATTTTGATGGGAGCGAAATGCAAAAACGCCCGTGTACCTTGCATGCAGGTGCATGTTAAAGAACCTCGTCTGGTCAGTATTAATTCGGAGTGTCCCACTACGGCGTTCCTCATAATGAGGTGAAGGCTTTGCCACGTAAAACAGAATATAATTACAAAATACAAATTGCAAAACCAAAACTGTTCCGCAGCTGTACTGGGTGAAACGTGTCGAAATGAAGCATGACTCAAACTTTCGAAAATGAATGAAAAGTCTGTGCAGCTCTTATACACATAACTGTTTATATCTTATAGATTGCTGCGTACGAATTGTTCTTTTTGTTTCTATAGCAATTATATGGACACTCCAAGAGCATTCCTGCCGTCGTCGCCGCCGTTGTCGTCGCCGTGAGGTTCCGTATAAATTCCAACGGCGATAAACTCATCGCCGCGTGCCGTATGCTGCATGTGGGAGTGAAAAACGCGCGAGGGACGCGCGCTTTCACGGAGAGCGAACGCACGGCGGAGAGTAAACACGACGTCTCCGGTTGTGCGAAAGGCCGTGTGGGGATGGGAGGGAGGGAGGAGAGGCGACATTTAGCTGCGGCACTAAATGCGTATCTTGCGACCGGGCGCAAGGCGAACTGGCGACTCAATTTCTCACACGAAAGGAGAAAAGCGCGAAGGCAGCGCGGGAGGGAGGGTGCGCGGCTTCTACTCTGGCAGGAACGGCGTACTTTGCGCGGCTGAGGGCTGTCGCGCGCACCGTATCTTGAAGCAATCTCCACACGGCTCCGACCTTTGTATGCGCTGTGCTTTCGCCGCTCAGTTTCCGTTGAAGCGACAGACGACACGAACCTTCGGTCACTGCTCCCGCCGCGCTTGCACACGCCAGCGTTTTGACAGTGCTTGTCTAAGGTGATCGAGTGTGATCTATTCATGTTTGCTTGAGCGCGCTGACACCATCCTTGTTAATTCACTTAGTAAGCGAATGTGTCCAAGTTTATGCAGCCCATAAAACTGCTATCTTTACTCCGTATACACTACTAGTAAATTTGCTATCGCAATTGATGGTTCGCCTATCGGGCGAAACTGCGACTTTTTTTTTTAATGTGCAGCGCACACCACTTGTAACAATGATGGCAAACACGGAAAACTGTTTCGTTATTACCGTCATCGCTTTGCATCCCGACTCTGTGTGCAATTGCGTACACCCTGACGTGCAAGTCTGTTTGATCAGCTTGCAACACAAGACTCTGTGCTCTATTTTCGTTCGACGCAAAGACCTCTTGGAACTTCTGAACCCATATCCCAGCCGTACTTCCGAGGAATCAATAGAGCTGTGACCTCTGACACGGTCTTAAACAAAACTCTCAAGTTTTCGTGCATATTTTCTTTTTTTTCTTCTTCTTTAGTTCCCGTTCCAGGAAGCACATACACGCTTATATTCTCGAAAGAAGCTTAAGAGTGACAGATCGTCCGTCCTCTCGAAGTTAAACGGAACTTTCTGTTGCATGAGAAAATTACGCCGTAGAGCTTCAAACGACGCCCTAGTGTCTTCGAGCGAAAGAAAGAAAATCCTGGTAACATGAGCCGTTCTGTTATTGAATCTGTTCCGCTCTTACGCAAACGTAACGTGTTTTTTTTTTTTTTTTTTTTGAGACGAGAAGTCCGCTTCGAATCTTGGCGTTCTTTCTTTCGACATTTGATTCGATTGATCGATTCTTCTATTTATGCGGCTCTTTCGCACGCATTCAGCGCATTTAAAAGGCCAAGTTGAAGTCCAGATCTCTCTCTCTTCTCTCTCTTTTAAAGCGTTTGAATTCTTTGATTAGTTCCTTCCCTTCGCTCGTCACGAGAAGGCCATCGTCGCTGGCTTCGTTTGACATTCGTTTAGAATCGATTGCAGAACTGGACCAGCGCTCGTCGACCCGGCGGTGTCTCCTTTCTCGATTCATTGTTTGGACATACTTTTGCCCTTTGGTAGCCGCTCTAACGGGCAGGATTTTTATTCGCAACTTCGTCTTACTGTCCGCGGCGCCAAGTGTTCGCAAGTTTGGGCAAATAAAGCGGAACGAAACACGACACGTTTTCTGTCTTCTTCGTCTTTTTTATCATTTTTGATATATAAGTATAAATCTCTACGGGCTGATGGCGCTTCTAATTTAATGGATTTCTGTGTAGGTCACGAGATGCTACTGCAGGGTGAAACTTTAAATTATAGGCGATGCGCCTCGAAGGGTTCTCTTCCACCGATTATATTCATCAGGATCATCATCATCAGCCTACTTATGTCTACTGCAGGACGAAGGCCTCTCCCTGTGATCTCCAATTACCCCTGTCTTGCACTAGCTGATTCTAACTTGCGCCTGCAAATTTCCTAACTTCATCACCTCACCTATTTTTCTGCCGTCCTCGGCTGCGCTTCTCTTCTCTTGGTATCCATTCTGTAACTCTAATGGTCCACCGGTTATCCATCCTATGCATTACATGGCCTGCCCAGCTCCATTTCTTCCGCTTAATGTCAATTAGAACACCGGCTATCCCCGTTTGTTCTCTGATCCACACTGCTCTCTTCCTGTCTCTTAACATTAGGCCTAATATTTTTCGTTCCATCGCTCTTTGCGCTGTCCTTAACTTGTTCTCGAGCTTCTTTGTTAACCTCCAAGTTTCTGCCCCATATGTTAGCACCGGTAAAATGGAATGATTGTACACTTTTATTTTCAGCGACAGTGGTAAGCTCCCAGTCAGGATTTAGCAATGCCTGCCGTATGCACTACAATCCAATTTTATTCTTCTGTAAGTTTATTTCTCATGATCAGGGTCCCTGTGAGTAATTGACCTAGATAAACGTACTCCTTTACAGACTTTAGAGGCTGACTGCCAATCCTGAATTCTTGTTCCCTTGCCAGGCTATTGAACATTATTGTTTGTCTTCTGCATATTAATCTTCAACCCCACTCTTACACTTTCTCGGTTAAGGTTCTCAATCATTTGCTGTAATTCGTTCCCGGTATTGCTGAATAGGACAATGTCATCTGCAAACCGAAGGTTGCTAAGGTATTCGCCGTTGATCCTCACTCCTAAGCCTTCCCAGTCTAAGAGCTTGAGTACTTCTTCTAAGCATGCAGTGAATAGCATTGGAGAGATTGTGTCTCCTTGGCGGACCCCTTTCTTGATAGGTATCTTTCTACTTTTCTTGTGGAGAACCAAAGTTGCTGTGCAATCCTTGTAGATATTTGCCAAGATATTCACGTATACCTCCTGTACTCCTTGATTACGCAATGCCTCTATGACTCCTGGTATCTATACTGAATCAAATGCTTTTTCATAATTTATGAAAGCCATATAGAGAGGTTAATTGTACTCCGAAGATTTATCTATTACCTGATTGATGACATGGATATGATCCATCGTAGAATATCCCTTCCTGAAGCCAGCTTGTTCTCTTGGTTGGCTGAAGTCAAGTGTTGCCCTGATTGTATTGGAAATTGTCTTTGTGAATATTTTATACAATACTGAAAGCAAGCTAATGGGTCTATAATTCTTCAATTCTTTAACGTCTCCCTTCTTATGAATGAGTATAATGTTTGCGTTCTTTCAGCTTTCTGGTACACTTGATTATATTAGATTATATTATGATTATATTAGTACACCCATTATATTAGTTTCCTATTATTGAATAACACGTCATCATCATCATCCGCATATATTTATGTCCACTGCAGGACGAAGGCATCTCCCTGCGATCTCCAATTACCCCTGTCTTGTGCTAGCTGATTCCAACTTGCACCTGCAAATTTCCTCACTTCATCACCCCACCTAGTTTTCCGCCGTCCTCGACTGCGCTTTTCTTCTCTTGGTATCTATTCTGTAACTCTAATAGTCCACCGGTTATCCATCCTACGCATTACATGGCCTACCCAGCTACATTTTGTTTTCTCTTAATGTCAATTAGAATATCGGCTATGCCTGTTTTCTCTCTGATCCACACCGCTCTCTTCCTGTCTCTTAACGTTAGTTAGGCCTAACATGTTTTGTTCCATCGCTCTTTCTGCGTACACGTACGACCTGACAATTCTCGGGAATGCAGCTTTTAACAGCGGAGCTGTTTAAGCCAGACGTAATGCGCCTGCTGAATCCAAAAGTGTGGGCCGATCCTGGCGGCTGTGCAGAAAGGGTCCAAGCGCAATGGCAAATACCCCTGTGAACTAGCGAAGCTGAGCCTGGCTAAGTCTAGGCTAAGCATGGTTGGGACTACTTAAGCTTAGTCAGTTATCGATAGGACAATCCATAGCCAATCAATAGCTTATCGATAATCGATCAATAATCAATAAATTCCTGAAAATGCTGGGGATGACTTTGTAGTGCTTAGCCTAGCCCAAAAGCCAGTACTAGCTAGGTGCCCATCAGCTCCGCTGTCTCTTTAGCATTGTGTCATGAAGTGCACAGCTGCGTTGCAAAAAGAAAGGCAAAGACGATGAATACGACGATGGAGGCTGATCGTGCAAAGGCACGCGAAAAGGGCGAAAAAAAATATGGATCTCCAGAGAACCTCGTGACGCGAGCGTGGAACGCTGGAGAGGCGCCATTGCAAGGGAGGAAGGCGAGTGAAGAAGATATCCACGGCGGAAGAAGCAGGCCGTCGGCTCATGAGTCCGGGCTCCTGCCTGTGTCTGGTGTACCTGAGCCTACGGCTCAACGTCTGCAGCTGGTGTTCACCTGCGGACCAGCCCACCGGAGTACCAACCACAACTTTTGTGCTCGCGGCGTTCCCTGCAGGCTTATTATGTTCCTGTCCCGTCGTTCCACATCTTCTCGCCTCTCGACTCCAGCTGGGGTACGTCAGGAGGAGCCCACTCGTCGTCTGCACCATTCCAACCGTGACCTCGTCCGACGCCCCACACCGAACCAGATGGTGATGTGCGAACATTAATCATTTGATTTTGTAGCTTGCAGGATTGTTTAGAGACTCCATACCTAAAGGTTATCCATATTGACGTTTGTCAGCAGTTATATGTAATCCGAATTGATATAAAGTATTGTTTGTGCGTGTGTGACAGAGAGTATAGGTTTAGTATTTCATTTCCTAAATCGGTCTGTATTGACCATTTTAAAGAATCTAGTGTGGTGAAAAGATCTACACCGTGACACATTGCGCATCCAGTGCAAGCTACACTAATTTTTAGCAAGTCTCGTGTCCGGTAAACTTTTGTTGCCGGTTGCACATCCAGAGAGCAAGCGCACACACCAGTGCGAGCGACCCTCGCGCTGATGTCTTACAAAACGGTTCTCGACTTTTTGTTCGTTTCTGTCGCCGCGCTCTCACCGGTCTACTTTCCGCTGTCCCTGCGAAGATTTCCGTTTGGAACTTCGAGACTGTCCCCGAGAGCGGTGGTGTCGATGTTCCTTTCGCCGATCCGATTGAGCGACGAAGCGGAAACGTGGATTTCTTCAAAGGAGAGCGAGTTTAAAAGAGTCCTTGTTCATTCCGCTCACTTCTTTCTTCGTTTTGATTACATCTGCTGCTCCTTTGACGGGCTTCTCCCTATACCCACTGGCACCCTTTCCTTCTTTCTCGTTTACGGGTGAACGCGTAAAAGTCAAGAATCTGGCCGGAAGCTCGCCTCCTTGTCGCCTCGGGATTTTTGACGAAATGCTCGAAATAATCCAGACTCTCCAACACTACACTCTTTTTATCTCGTCTATGTTGTTTGCTTGCTTCGCCTTTTCTATTTATTTCCATGGGTTCTTAAGTTCTAGGCGTTTTATAAAAGTAGCAGACATTGCGATGCCTTCGTTTGTTTGTTTTGTCTTTGTATCGTGTCACCTATAGCTTGTTCCTTTTCAAGTGATGTGCTCCTTTTCGCCTTTTCGGCTTGGAACAGATTGTGTGTCGTCTCCTTCATTGTATAATAACTCAACAGGATCAGTCAGCTAAGGCGTTGCGCTGCTGAGCACGTGGTCGCCGGATCGAATCCCGGCCGTGGCGGCCGCATTTCGATAGAGGCGAAATGCAAAAAGCGCCCGTGTGCCTGCGTTGTAGTGCACGTTAAAGAGCCCCAGGTGATCAAAATTAATCCGGAGCCCTCCACTACGGCGTGCCTCATAATCAGAACTGGTTTTGGCACGTAAAACCCCAGAAGGAAGAAGAACAGAGCATTCACGTTGAAGGCAATGAAGGTACTGCCGGAAGTGTGGCGTAGTTCGCCTCAGGGTTGGGTCTCCGGCGTGCTGCATAAGTCCAGCGGGAGGGCGCGCAGGAATACCACAGAGGCAGAGAAGATGCACGTGAAGGTCGGATGACACAGGTCATGATGAAATAACAACATAGTTGGCTGTCGCGCGCTCAATGCTTACGCATGCTTAGCGTTGCTTTTCGGCTAGTCAATAGCGGTTTGGTCGACTATATGGATTCATTTTTCTTGCGCTAAGTACTGTATGACGCAACAGGGACGAAATGAACACTGGATAAGAAGCAGACACAAAGTGACACAGGGGAGTGCAAACTACCAACTGGTTTATTGTCAGATCATACCACAGTATTTTAAGCGCACAACGACGTATTGCGGCTGCGTGAAGTATGGTTATAGCAGATACTCTCAGACCGCGTTCTCACGTTTCTGGTTATTATTTTATCGGTGCATTCTGTGTGTGTATGCATTCTTTGCGTAAGTGATTTCACCTTTAGTTAGCATGATTGAAGGCGTGCTCACGCAGTTGTCTTTTTCCTCTTCTATTTCTAAATGTCCCTGTTGCGTCCTATACAGTATTATATATTGGTATACCTCATATTGGTACACAATAGTCCATACAACTGATATATCAGTCCATTGCCTCATATATATATATATATATATATATATATATATATGAGGTAATGGACTGATCGACCTGTTGAACGAACTATTGTGTACCAACGTAGATAGTGGACTGAGTAACAGACTTACGCTACATAAAGGGTTGTCAGCATTGTCCGCATCCAACGTCCATAACTTGAACAGCTTTTTTCGCAGGTGTAATTTTTTTATCCAGCTTGAATACACTGCGGGTCGTTACTGGTTTTGTCTTAGCACAGCCCGAAATGAGGCTGTCCTAATTTTGTATTCTGGATTGAAATGCTATATTGACCTTGCTCGATTTACTCATTTAATTTATTCAAGAATGCCCCTAAAGGCCCTCAGATGCCATCCCGACCCCCTTCGAGAGACGGGGGCCGGTAGGGCCGCGAAATTAGAAATTATGGAATTTATTACATAAAAATACATTTTTATACAAGTAGTAGCATTAGATTTCATACAATAGCTTAAAAGAAACACATACTGTATATTAGACGCATACATTTCTCAGATTATCACTTTTTCTTTTATATTTTCCGTCTGTACTTGTTTCAATTGAACATCATTCTGAAACGAGTCGCCTCGTTTATTATTATAGCGACGGGGCCGACTGCTGCATCGGACATTCGCAGTCGATTTATGAAATGATAGTGCCTTCTCGCTTAGACGTTCAGTTGTGTCCGTGAGTGTTCTTCGGAATAGAAATCCTCGAAGCTATTTGTTTTCTTGCCTTTCTCGAGCGGCAAGCACCCATGAGGGGCTCTTTTATTTTCGCCAGTCTTTCGATTTGTATGCCACATGTATTGCCTCTCTTCAGAAGGAAGTGCCGCCGTTTGTGCTACGCTCTCCCCGCTTTTCTTAAAGTCTGCATGAACATTGTCACTACTATAACGCAAATACAAAAGCTGAAATGTTAAACAAAACAACAATGCGCACGACCTTCGAGTTCTCGCATGCAGATGCGTCTTCACGGTTAGTCGACTGCTGACGGTATCGTGCGTTATACGTATACGTGTGTACACGTAGGTGTCGTGTGCGTGCTGGCTTCTTAACTCGCAGATCGGAAGTTGTCATTTCGTGGTTTGCCTTCTCTGTCGTCGTTGTTGTTTACCATCTCTGTCTCTCTCTCTCTCGTCTGTTTCCTCTTGTGTCTTCTGTATTTTGCTAGGCCTACTATATACTGCCAACTAATTTGAAACATCATATTCCTCCGTAATGTGCCGTGATCTGGCAAGATAGCGCAGGTCTCTCTACTTTTTTGTATGGCTGGCAGGCTTCCGTACTTCGCGCCTTATTTTCGTCATACTTTCGTCATCTGCGTTTTCTGTTATTCAAATAAAGCGATTATGTAACATTAAGCTGTGTGTCGAGACCACACCGGGGTCGAGACTTTGTGATGGACTGGGTCATCGCGGCTTCTTTCTTGCGGTGTCGTCTGCTCACTGTACTCGAGCGCAGACGGTGCGGCCGGCAGTCATTAGGCGATCACGCACACTGAAGTGTTTATTTCCCTAACCCCGCGCGAACAAAACCAGCTGGCACAGGGAAGACGCACCAGAACACGTTATTATTCCGTTGCAACTGCGTTTTCTCTTCCAAAGTGACTTGCCGTCATCAGTGAGGCGTGATTGAATATCGCAAAGACGTTTGTACACGGGTGATACAGACCGTGCGCGAGCATTTCCCATGCACACAAACTGCGTTTAAACTGCCTGGCACGTAATTACCCACCAGGCCTTCCAACAAAGTTTACTATTTGCGGTGGCGCAAACCCTTATCTATATGAGACTGACTCACAGTCATCGGCTATATGGAGTGACGGAACGGCGTGAGGATGGGCAGCATGACACGATACACACAACGCACTAGCGTTTCCCAAGCGCGCAATCTCTGCCTCCTCCACTGTTCTTAACTGCAAGTGCGTAAATACCAATCAAGCTGTAACAGACAGGGAGCCCACAGCAATAGATGCGTCGAGTCAGCGGTGCGGGCGCTTTACATCAACAGTAAACATTTCCATTTATTAGATTTCTTGTAACGCCGTCCTCCAGCGCGTTTGATGAGCAAGATATATGCGGCCGTACTACTTAACGCGTGTTGTTATAGCCACAGTGTTAATTAACAGCAAATTCCCCGATTACAGGCATGTTTGGCGTTGAAACGAGCACGGCACATCCTAGCACCGTAACGTGAAAATATGAGAAAACGCCCATCCCTTTCTAAGCATGACTCGTGCTGAAGATAAGACTATATCACGGAGAGCGAACGCACGGCGGAGAGCAAACGCGACTTCCGTCGCGCGAAAGTCCGTGGGGTATGGGAGGGAGGTAGGGGGGGGGCGACGCTGTGCTGCGGCACCAAATGTGTATCTTGCAACCGGGCGCAAGGGGTACTGGCGACGCAATCTCCCACGCGAAAGGAGGAAAATGGGAAGGCAGCGTGGGAGGGAGGGGGGAGGGCTTCTACTCTGCCAACAAATTAGTTCTTGTACTTTGCACCGGTACGGGCTGCCGATGTTGTCGCACGCACCGTATCTTGCAAGTGATCTACACACGGCTCTGACTTTGGATGCGCCATGCCATTTGCCGCTCAGTTTCTGTTGAAGCGATAGACCGCACGAACCTTCGCTCGCTGCGGCGGCTGCGCTTGCTGCCAGCGTTTTGACAGTGGTTGTCTGCGGTCATCGAGTGTGATCTATTCATGTTTGCTTGTGCGCGCTGACACCACGCTTGTTAATTCAGTTAGTAAGCGAATGTGTCCAAGTTTATGCAGCCGATAAAACTAATATCCCTACTCTGAATAGCTCTCTACTAACTTGCTATCGCAATAGATGCGTCGCCTTTCGGGCGAAAGTGCGACATTTTTTTCCCTTAAATACATGCCCATAATGAAGTGCTTTATCACGTGATAACGAAGACCCGTCTCCCGTATAAAGTCAAAAATAAAAAAAAGTCCCAGTTTCGCCCGAAAGGCGAAAGCATCGATTGCGACAGTCAACTAGTGGACAGCTATACGAAGTAAGGATAGTAGTTTTATTGGTCGTATAAACATGTAATTAGAGGCATACTAACTAAATTAACAAGCATGGTGTCACGCGCTCACAAGAAAACATGAACGCATCGCACTCGATGACCGCAGGAACTCGCTATCAAAACTCTGTATAGTGAGTAAGCGCGGCAGGAGCAGCGAGCGAATTGACCTTCGTCCCGCCGCTCGCATCAACGCGAACTAAACCGCGAAAACAGCGCAGGGAGCTTCCACAGTGCTGACAACAGCTTGTGAGATGGAGTATATAGGTGGCGTTGGTCCTCGCCCCTACCTACCCTCCCCTCGGATGCTTGCCGCCCGGCGGGCGCGCGCGGTCGCTCAGGGGACGCGGAGTAAAACGCCCCCCCTCCCCTCCCTCCGGAGCGTTGCGCGCGTCTGGAAGACGGCGCGCTTCCTTCCCGCCCTTGCGTGCGCAAGATAGAGCCGCGATCGCCGGCTCACCCTCATACGCTTTCATTCGCACATAAAGCATACGGCGCGCAGCGACTATTTTATCGCCCGTGGACTTTATACGGAACCTCACGGCGACGACGACGGCAGAAATGCGCCTGGAGTGTCCATATTATTGCTATCGCATTAAAAAATTACGTGGTGTCGTATATGACTTCAGCTGTGCAAGACTCGCGGCAAGCTGGGATGAACAGACCCACAGGGCGTAATTGACGCCTTCGTGCCGGCGTGCAGTTCATAGAAGGTGGTGCATGTCTGCCTCGCGCACTGGCGCAGGACAGAACGGGTTGCTCTGAAGAGACGTTGATATATCCGCGCTATGTAAGACGCCAACGTGACTCAACGTAACTATCGCACATACGCTATCGGTATCAATAATCACCTGCGGTTGCGCGGTTGTTTCTTCCCTAACTGCTATACCAGATGCTGTCTGTGACGCGAACTTCCTACCGCAGCTTGAGGGTTCGTTGCTTTTCTTGTCTCTATAATCACAGCGTTTCCAACACAGATTATGGGAAAAAACTGTGACGTTAGCGCCTGTAGGGGAGCTTCACGCATGACCGTTCAGCCGGCATTATAATGACGGGGATGGCACATGGTTTTGACTGAACTTTGTCCTTGTGGCTCCAAACGGTTTTGTGAAATTGTAAATGTGCTATTTTCCGCGAAATTCTGCGTTACGAATGTAAAATCGCAACGGTTATGCGCGTTTGCAGAAACTTACTTTCATTCGTTTAGGATGAAAATAAAATTTCATGGAAACTTAGAAAAAAATTAAAGCGTAATAAATGACGCCACAAGAACGTTTGAAGCCACAAGCACAAATATATTATACACAAATCAATGCATTAACCATCATTGCCGTTCACAGTAAAAAAAAAATTACACCCTTAAAAGGGAATAAAGCTGTAAATCAGTCTAAATTAACTCTCATCCTTACACTCAAAAAGGGTGTAAGGGTGTGAGTTATAGACTGCAGTTACGTTTATTCACATTTAAGGGTGTAAATTAGTTTACTGTGTTGTAGGCGATTTCCCGCTGGTAATTTTTGTAGGAAACTTTCTGTCTAGAACATTCGGTATTGCAGCAACGCCTGCGCTCTTACACCTCTCTCGTCAACGTCTCCTGGCCTCGGGTTACACTCGTCTCGTCGTGTCATCACTTGTTTTTATCCGCATTCACTCCCCACTTGCAGACGGAAAACACTGACTGAGATTTCCTTTCACTTTTGCTGAGCTGTCCCCTGCGAATTCCCAGTTATCGCTGTTGCGTGATCGGCTGCTTTTAGGAGGAAGCCCAACGCGTGGAAAGATAGGTCTCGGCGACGCTGCTTTCACGCTTTCCTGAATTCGGGGCTGTTCCGACGACTGCACGTGGCATATTGATTTGGCCGCGTGCAAGCGAACACTCGGCGATATTTCCGGTGCATGAGAGAGAGAAGAAGGGGCAGGAAGGACAGGCAGACATGTTAAGTTTGTCGCACTGAATATTTTTTTTAATCGTTTACGCAACGCTACGTAATCAGCTTCAAAAATCTAACTTTGTAACGGCCGTCAACACCAGGAATGCTCGAAATGTGCAAACTACAAAAATGTTTGTGTAGCCCATTTAATGCTACGTCCAATTTACTGATGTGACGTTTGTCTGCAATTTTTATGAACACTTCCGTTACAAAGGATGCTCCTTCCGTCTTGGAACGCTGCTTCTGCTTTCGTTGCCAGACATTACCGGGAACTGGCCAATATACGCCCCATGTTGGATCACATTCGCCCTGTATTGGATATTGCTGGCCCACCGTTTGACCCCTTGCAGTGCTGCTAGTGTTAGTAGAGAGGCTACAGATGTGAATTCTCCAATCTGCTCAGAGCTATACTAGCTTTGCAGATTGTCAATTTTATGGGAAAATCTAGTTTTCATTCTCACGAGCGTGTTGCATAGATGAACACGTTCAAATCGCGATACGTCTTCCTTTTTTTTGGCTGGCTGTATCATCCCTCCACGAAAAAGTCTAAAGAAATTATTTCAAGAATTTCGATTGGAACGCCGCGCAACTACTTTTGCCCGTACTTACAAAGCACTCCGTGCACTATAATAGTTGTTCGTATATGAACAGACACTGGATTAAAGGTTCCCTCGCCAGGCCCTATTGCAAATGTTGGTTCTACACTGGATGTTTTAACACGCCGTCTGAGGAGAGATTTACGGAAATATGTGTACATTTTTCAAAGTTGTTTCATTGTTTGAATAGATATGAGAAATTAACTGTCCTGTTACCATGCCGCCAGGAGGCGAGCGTCACTGTCAACGGAGACACTCGGACCCTCTGCCTCGACTAGAGTCCGCAAGCCGCGTTCCTTCCCTGCCATTAGCCATTCCGCAACCGCGGGCTATGTTCACGCGTCGAGCACCAGCTCCTTTCTTTCTCCTTCTCTTCCTTTGCTGCTGCGCGGGGCAATTAAAGCGCCTTCCATGCTGGACGATTAACCCAAGTCACGCGTCATATTGAGTGACGTAGCTAGCAGTGCGTTTTACGTCATGGCATTTGTGCGTGTGACCTTGACTTCCTGGCCTCGAGAAGCAGGGCGCGCGGCGCTTGGTTTGGAATTTCGGCTGTTCGCACGAAGCCGCGCAGCGCTGTAACACGTTGCAGAGACGATCGTCGGCGCGTGATGTATGCGCTACGCTTGTCTGTTTAAAACGACTAAGCCAGGTGACGGGCCCTTTAAAATGGTGTCGAAAACACTGTTAGCGAAGGCGGCTTGGCTTCTCCTGTCGTCTGGCTTGTACTCGTCCTTTTTGCGCTCTCTGCGTTCATCACGGGCAAAAACCAACTGTACCGGAAACCAACTGTACCGGAAACCAACCAGCTGTACTACTGCAATGTCAAACAGTTCTTACGAACGACAACCTTTGTGACCTGGACCTCCATATTTCATTCAACTCTTTCGCTCTCTCAAAATCCGCCGAATACTCTCTCCACTGTCACTGTTGCACGTCATGTGACCAATGAGTCAATGATCGCGGAGCAGCAGCTAAAGTATCAGCTTAAATATAAAACTTTAGCGCCAGATTCCGGTGAATGACGCACTGCGTTATGTAGAAACAATTTAGAAAGCTCTATAATGTAGAAAGTTCGGTTTATTTCTGAACGGTCAATCATCGTGTTTGTCTGGCTTACATTTTGACCTGCGACGCAGCGCTCTTCGCAGCGGGAAATGAATTCTCCAAGAATGTTGGCGTTTCTTGCACGCTATTTTTGGCGTAGCGAATTGGCTACGCGTGAACTTTGAACCGACGTACCGCACTGAAGTTTCGGTTCCTCGTTTCTCTTATAGGTACAGCGTTCGTACTTCTAAAGCCCCGCTTGGTTCAGCGAATTGTTAGTCAAGCACGCGCCGCGGCTAATACCGAAACGCAGCCACGAAAATTGCACGTCCAAACTCTGTAGCTGGCAGCCTTTTACGAGCTGTTTCTAGCTCCTCGTGTCAGTTTAGCTAGACGTCATAGACGTCGCGTATATGCATATGTAGGAAGACTAGCAGAGAGCCCGTCTCAGAATTAGGCGGCGTATAACTTAGCGCGGTGCTGATTACTTAAGCGGAAAGAGCGGACTTCTCTCATCCCAACGACGAAGGCAAGTAAAGTTTCGACAATGCCACCCTGGATGTTGCATTAATTCGACAGGACATGAACAGGATTACACGGCCACCTCCCGTGTATACGTAGTACAGTACCTCTCAGCCGTGTCTTTGGCAAACAAGCTCTTCTTTTCTTAATCTCCTGTCGCGCGTAATTTATGCAGCCCGCCCTCATGCACGCGTGGCGAGAAGCAAGAAAGACAGGAGCCGACCTAGCACGCTGGCTCCTCCACTCGCCGGCAAACAATAAGGCGCGTCCAACACCATCATGCAAGCACCCGAGGAAGCACACGCCGCACCGTCAATTTTCCCATAGCGCCCCGTTTGCTCCTGTGAAGCGGCTTTCGCCCCGCGAGAAAGGACAGCGTCAGCCGATGCTTCTCTTCCACCTTCCGATAGTTTCATTCAGTTCTGCGCCCGAACGTGTCGCTCGAAGGGAAGACGACACCCTCGAAACACCTGCTTGTGCTTATATGTCGTTGCAGGCGCCGAGTGTTTGGTTCCCATCGCAACGCGGGCTAGCTGGTTCAAAGAAAGAGAATTGCCGCGTACTAATTTGTCAGCCCATAGCTCTATTTTTTCTTTGTCTTTTTTTTTCACCTCTCGGATTTGCCACACACTTGCGCCGAATATACATTATCGTGTGTCACGTCCAGATGAGCCAGCAACGTCTCGACGAGGAGGAATACGATACGTTTCGAGACTTATAGTACCGTGTCTATAAGTCCCGAGCGCTGCCTCCGTTATAAAAGTATGACTCCGAATAAGAAGAAACTCGTCCAGTCGCGCGTATAGGGTTGCGTCCTAATTTTTCGGTAGCTAAGCTGGCAAAACAACCCGCCGTAATAGAAGAAAGAAGAAGAAATAAATATTCATTCCGGCATATAGTGTCATGCAATATTATTGACAGTATCATCTGGATCCTTAGCCTATGGGTCTAGTTTTGCATCCATACCATAAATGTCAGCATGAATTGCAATCGAAAGCAAAAAACAAAAGTAGGTGATCTTATATACAAGATTTAAAGTGATTTCGTTGGGACTATTAGAAAATTGGCATGCTTGCCTCATCCCCCTTTCCCTCCCTCTTTGTAAACTTTATCGCAAATGAATGCTGCTCGAAACTTATATTTACAATAATTGCGTCACTACTGCCTATCCCCTTCATCACGAATTTTAATAGAATGTCAGTAAATGTGTTTTAATTAGGATAATTACATAATTTTATTCAAAGGGGCTCTATACGGCTACATAGAAAGTCTCGATGGTAGTATGATTTCTCGCGTACTTTATAGTGAGTGCTCGTAATTACAAGGCAATTAATTAAATCTTGGTTTAGTGTACCGTCAATTGCGTGCCGTTCTTTTTTTTTTTTTTCTTTGTCTCTTCATAACACGAATTCAACTGCTTGCTCAGAGCTCGTGTACAGGTTTATTGCCTGCAGGAATTACGCGGAAGGGAAAGAACTATACCTTCACTACTGCTTACGGAAAGCGGCACGTTGAACACTTCTTAAGCATGGTAGTGCTTTCAGTGAAGTTGGCCATCATTAGCAGTGCTGTTTCCACCTTCAACCTTCTGTTTATACATATTGTGTAAACAGAAGGTTCCATTTACCTGCAGCTTCACGACCTTTTTTTTTTAACGCCACTGTAGGACACAAATGGGGAAAAACATGTTGCTCGTTAAATCGGGTTGAATGGGTAAAAGCAACTTGTACTATGCATGCGCCACATGGTGTTCACAAATTAAACTATTTGCGTGCGCAAATGTCCACGGCGTGACTGAAGGAGCAATGCATTTCAGTCATGCAGTCTGCATTAGAAATCTCAGCTTATGCTTGCTCGTTACCGGCAGTCTTGAGCCAAATGGGACCACATACTCAGCCCTCCACTACGAAGACATCTCTCAATGACGCATTGGCACTCCTAGTGCCTTTGCACACACACACACACACACACACACACACACACACACACACACACACACACACACACACACACACACACACACGCACGCACGCACGCACGCACACACGCACGCACGCACGCACGCACGCACGCACGCACGCACGCACGCACGCACGCACGCACGCACGCACGCACGCACGCACGCACGCACGCACGCACGCACGCACGCACGCACGCACGCACGCACGCACGCACACACACACACACACACACACACACACACACACACACACACACACACACACACACACACACACACACACACACACACACACACACCACACACACACACACACACACCACACACACACACACACACACACACACACACACACACACACACACACACACACACACACACACACACACACACACACACACACACACACACACACACACCACACACACACACACACACACACACACACACACACACACACACACACACACACACACACACACACACACACACACACACACACACACACACACACACACACACACACACACACACACACACACACACACACACACACACACACACCAACGCCTCCTGTAAATCAATTTAAATTTGCGCGCCTGAATTTCTGCTTCTTTTGGCGAGCGGGATGGTCCGTGTACTTTCGCTCAGGGCTGCACATGCGAGGTGTGTTCAAAAAGAAACCGAACTTTTGAAATAGCAAGCCAACCGCTAGAGGGAGCGCGCTGCGGCTACTAAGCGGGTAGCTTACCTATGGGAGTAGCTTACCTATGGACAGGTAGTGATAGCAGGGAAAAAAATAAGGAATTGGTCGATTGCATTAGAAGCGATATTAATGAGTTCAGTAACTCGGGCCAGGTGATATTAGTGGGAGATATGAACGCGCACATGGACGATTTAGACGGATATACTGATTACAACGGCTCTCTAGTGCTGGATTTGTGTGATGAACAGAACCTTATAGTAGTTAACAGGGAGAATAAGTGTCATGGACAGGTAACGTGGCAATGCGGAAACAGGCAGTCATGTATCGACTACGCCTTAGTCTCAGAAATGGTCTACGAACAACTGGACCAAATGATAATAGACGAAAATGGAAAAAATAGCCTGGGAAGCGATCATAGACGTTTAGCATTAAAGTTTGGGAGAGATACCAGTGCAGAACATGAACCAATAGCCTCAGAGTTTTTAAAAATGAATGACGAGCAAATAACAGAGATCGCAAACAACATAGAGAAGAAAATTGAGGCTTTTCCTACAGCAGTCTGGGAATATAAGGAACTGGTGGAGGTTATGCAGCATGAAATAAGGCGGACACGGCAATACAATTGTTGGATTGGAAAGAGGAAACCACGTAAGTGGTGGAACAAGGAAATTAAACAAGCTATAGAAGAGCGTAAAGAGGCATCTAGGGTTCATCGAGAAGCCAAAAAGTTGGGATTACAAGAAGAAGAGGTGCTCCTTAGATGGAATACATACCGAGAAAAGAAAAGGGTTGCGAGTGAGCTCGTGCAAGAGAAAATTAAAGGCGCAAGTGAACGTTGGGTGCATAACATTCACAAAAGAGACAAAGGCGCCCCAAAAAGATTCTGGAACCATATAAAAGCACTCGGAGCTCCAACTAGAAACTCGCAAACGGCTATAAGGGATGAAGACGGTAACATCTATGAAGGCGATGATGCGCTGCGGTACATCACAGACGTTATCAGGCATAACTTCGGTACGAGAAAAAGCGTAGTTCAGACAACAGATCCAGCAACAACAGAGAGGCCTGAGAGATCAAAATTCAGCATAGAAAGCTTTTATTGGAAAAAGGCAGCAGAAAATGTCCCTAACAACACGGCAGCAGGACCCGATGAAATCCCAATACAGCTAATCAAAAACCTCGGTCCAAAAAGCAAGGCACTGCTGACTAATGCCATAGAGCAAGTGATTAGAACAAAGAATATTCCCGTTGGATGGCGTGAAAGCAAGATGAATCTTATCTACAAAGGCAAAGGAGATAAGGATAAGACGAGCTCGTACAGGCCAGTTACAGTAACGTCGGTGATATATAGAATAGCAATGCAAGCCATAAAATTAGAACTGTCGAAGTGGGTGGAAGGAAACGGTGTATTGGGGGAACTACAGAATGGGTTCAGGCCAGGCAGACGCTTAGAAGACAATATGTTTGTACTAACTCAGTGCATAGAGATTTCAGTAGCTCAGAAAAGACCTTTATGGATAGCATTTCTAGATATTAAAGGAGCTTATGACAACGTAGACAGGGAATTGTTGTGGGATATTCTTCAATACGAAGGCATAGATGACGATTTCGTGGAGCTGCTGAGGGAGATATATCGAGACAACCAAGTACAAGTGGCATGGGAAGGCCGAAAAGGAAATGAAATGGTGGGAATTCACCAAGGATTGAAGCAAGGATGCCCTCTGTCACCATTGTTGTTCACGCTTTACGTCAAGGGCATAGAAAGACGACTGGAAAACAGCGAATTAGGTTTTGATTTATCCTACATGCGTAATGGACAAATGGTGCAACAGAAGATCCCTGGACTGATGTACGCAGACGACATTGTGCTACTAGCGGACAATAAAAAAGATTTACAGATACTTGCGAATATCTGTGGGAACGCAGCGACAAATCTAGGCCTTAAGTTTAGCACAGAGAAATCAGGGATTATGATCTTTAATGAGCACACGAGTAACTTCGTGGTGTCAATTCAACAGCAAGTAATACCCATAGTGAAGCAATATAAGTACCTCGGCGTACACATAAACGAAGGAAAGAATTACTCAAGCAACCACCAAGATAATCTGAAAATAAAGGGGAAGCGGAATGCAGCATTAATGAAACACAGAGCACTGTGGGGCCACAATAAGTATGAGGTGGTGCGTGGAATCTGGAAAGGAGTAATGGTGCCAGCGCTAACATTCGCAAATGCCATTATATGCTTAAAATCGGATATATTGGCGGGTTTGGAAGTTAACCAAAGATCAGTAGGCCGGTTGGCTTTGGGAGCACACGGTAATACGACAAATGAGGCAGTGCATGGAGACATGGGTTGGGCCTCTTTTGAAGTCAGAGAAGCACAAAGCAAAATTAGTTTTGAAGAAAGGCTCAGGAACATGGATGAAAATAAATGGGCGGCTAAAGTGCACAAGTATCTCTACATGAAAAGCGTGGACACAGAATGGAGGAAGAGGTCAAGGAAGTTGGCAACCAAGTACAGGATAATCGAAACTGTAAATAGACAACCAGGGGTCATCAGAAAGAAAGTGAGAGAAATAGAGACCGTGAATTGGATGCAAAGAATGGAAACGAAAAGGACAATGGAGATTTACAAGAATGAGAAGAAAGAAATTAGAAGGGAAAATCTGTACGATAACACAAAGGGCAGTGCCTTGCTATTTGAGGCTCGAGCCGGTTGCCTAAGGACGAAAACATATCGGAACAAATATTCGGAATTAGATGAGACATGTGTATGCTGCAGTAAAGATCCAGAGACCACTCAGCACATCCTAATGGAATGCGACGGGATCCACCCAGCGAGAACCGTAGGTAACGTGCAACTCCCAGAAGCGCTTGGGTTTAAAGTGGAAGGAAACATAAACAGATCAGCCGTAGAGATCAGCAAGAGACGATTAGAGTACTGGTGGAAAAAAAGTAGGGAAAAGATGGATGCGACCTGATCTCTTAAAATCATAGGCAGCGGTACAAGGTAAATTTTTGAAAAAGAAAAATAATGATAGGTATACAAAAATGCAAGATAAAGAACATGTATAGTATACCTGATTAAATCAAGCAGGCTAGGTGACTATTTGTCGCCGCCCCGTTTCAAAGGGGATGCCAATAGATCATCATCATCATCATCATCATCAAGCGCATGTAGCGGCATGTTTAGACAAGAAACTCATTTGCCGCGTTTCGCTCTGACCGTTAGTTCGCGAGCTGCAGCCGCTAAAGTGAGCACATGAACGAGCTCTTCTTCGGATTGGTGCCAAAATGACACTGAAGGAATTAGAAGAACAGCGTGTGTGTGTAAAGTTCTGCTATACAAACTTGGAAAAACTTTCACAGAGACATTTCAGTTGCTTAGCCAAGCATACGGGGAGGACTGTATGAGTCGCACGCAGTGCTGTGATTGGTTCAAGCGTTTTGAAGACGGAAGAATGTCGGTCGGTGACGATACCAAGACTGGACGACTTTCCACATCCACAGATGATGACCACGTCGAGAGAGTTCGAACTGTGATTCGTGGAAATCGTCGTCAGAGTAGGATCATGTCATGAAATTTTGAGGGAAAACTTGGGATGCGTCGTGTGAGTGCAAAATTCGTGTCGCGTTTGTTCACTGACCAACAGAAGCAGACCCGTGTTGAAATCAGCCAGGAACTGCTCGCCGATGCCAATGACGATGACAACTTTCTTAAGAACATCATAACAGGCGATGAGACATGGGTTTATGGCTAAGGTGTTGAAACGAAAGTGCAGTCATCGCAGTGGGTGGCCAAAGGTTCTTCCCGTCCAAAAAAAGCACGCATAAGTCGGTCAAAAATGAAGGTGATGTTGGTTGTGTTTTTTGACTGCAAAGGCATTGTCCATCAGGAATTTGTGCCACATGGTCAGACGGTAAACAAAGAAGATTAGCAGGTAATCCTATATCACGTTTGAGAGATTCTGTGCGCAGTAAGAGGCCTGAATTGTGGGAAAATCAGGCTACGATGTTGCATCATGACAATGCCCCGGCTCACGCGTCGCTCCTTGTCCGCAGCTACTTAGCGAAACACCACACTCCTGTACTGCCCCACCCACCATATTCTCCGGACCTAGCCCCAGCAGACTTTTTTTCTATTCCCCAAGCTGAAAACAGCCTTCAAACGACGTCGTTTCCAAACCGTAGAGGAGATCCAGGACAATGCGAGAAGAGACCTGCGCGCCATTCCAGAAAGTGCATTTCAGGAGGCTTTCCAAAAGTGGAGGAAAAGATGGGAAGATAGCATTGTCAGTAGAGGGGACTACATTGAAGGGGACACCACTTAAAATGTTGTACCATAAGTAGTAAAGGTGTTATAGCAAAAGCTCAGTTTCTTTTTGAACACACCTCTATCTCATTATACTTGCGTTAAAACGCGTCCGCCGTGACCATTTATTCAAGCGTATGCCCTCTCCCCACATGCCACGTAGATGTCAAAATGACAAAACTGATGGCGCAGCCAAAGAATCTCCTTATTAATTATTGGCTGGCAGCTCAGCCACCGGTCTTCGGCTATCGAGATTTGAACATGATCGCACTCTGTCGGCGCAAATGCCTAATCAACATTCATACAACGGCTGCACGTCTGCGTTATTACAAGAAAATCCAGGATCCATTACGACACCTAACAAAGCTAAGTTTCAATGGAAGATAATCCTACCGGCCTTAATTCCAAATCCCAGCTGATTTGAGCGCTCGAATAGTGAAAAGCTTCCAGGTTCTAGATCCGCCTTTCCAAAAACGTTCTTCATGCGGAAGCTCTTCCTAAGCGCAGAGGCCAGTGAATTGTGTTGGCCGTATTATTAGTGTTGATGACCAGCTAATGGAAAAGAGCGCTTGCGAACCGAAAAGCTTTGTCAATTAGGCCTCCAATTTTTGCTCAATTTGGGTTGGAGGGGTCGCGCAGGGTAATCGCTTCTTAGTTGACACGTCTTCCCTATGGCGGAATGCCGGTGGCTGTTTTCTTAGATATCAAAGAAGACGCGAGAAAAAAGAAAAATGTTCTTGATGTTAATTAGGTGTTTCCTGCAAGTTTAGAACGCGTAAAACAGTACGGGCGGGCGTCCTTCTGTTTCTGATTGGCTCGCCCCCGCTCCAGCTGCGACAAATTCTGCACAATGGTTGCGAGACAAACGGGAGGAGAAGCCTCTAGTCCGAGAGCGTAGGACGCGAGATAAGAGCGCGCGAGTGACACGTCGCGAGAACGGGATGACAAGGCTCGCAATTGTTTTTATTATTATTTTAATTTTTTTCCCCGGGGCAGCGAGCCCATTAAAATGTGACGATCGGTGACGTGTCTCGCTCATTCTCTTCTCTTTCCTTTCGCTTTGCTCGTTTCCTTTCGTTCCCTTCGTCGTTCGCTGGCCACTTTCGGAAGCCCACACTTTCTTCGTGTCCCCCCTTTCTTCACATTTCGAGTCGCAAGCTCTCAGAGCTTGTCGACACCGCCCCCCCCCCCCCCCTTTTTATTTTTTTAACACACTGTGGATTACTTCCAGTTCCTTCATTTGCCTGATAAGCTAGTCGTTTCCTACTCGCTGGCTTCAGTGCTATTCGCATCTTTATTGGCCGGTCTTCACAGCGCCCTGCCACCCCAAATTCCTTCTTTTCAGCGCGCGTTCCTTATTACATTATTCAGTGAGCGACAACTCTTCGGCGACGCTTCTTTCTCGACACGACATGAACACCCCCGCGTCCTTCTGTCTCCTTTATCGCTGTCCTCATGCCGTCCAACTCGACTCGGTCCCGTCTTCACCCTCAACTACACCCCTCCTCCGCTTACCCGTCTAGCCTGGACTCGTTGTGTTTCTCGTTCGTTCTTATATATTTCGCCTCTTTACGGCGCTGCACTTAGTCCCACACTTGTCCCTTACGTCAAGGGGGTCCGCGTCGTCACAACACTCCATTTGTTCATTGTTCCAGTTCGCTGCCTTCATTACTGCCGGCTCACGCTGTCAGCCTGTCGACCCGTAGTCTGTCATTGTCGGCCTCGTTGTTTCTCATCGGCGGTCGGCTTCCTTGTGCCGCCGAACCTCTTCACTTCGTTCTTATCTTCTTCTGCGTCGCCATTAATTCGTTTCCTTACTATCGTGCTCCCGGCAGGAATTACGAGAATTCGCGTTCCTTATTAAAGCGCGCTTTGCTGTTAATAAATGACAGCTTCTTTTATCTTCGTCGCCGTGAGGGGGCTGAATCGCTGCATTGTTTGCGCGATTGCTTCTCATTAACAAATGCCTTTTCGTATCATTAGCTCTGCGCACTTCTTTCTAGGTTTTTCATTTTGTTGTATTTCTCTCACGCTTAACAGCAAGTGTGTAGATTCAATTTGCCTAGCACTAAACAACTGCTTACGATTGATGCATGGCTTCATTTCAGTCGCGCTGTTCTTTAGCCGAGTATTCAAACTGTCTGCTCGAACTTATGTGCGATCTCTTTCTCTATCTCCTAAATGCCGCCTTTCTCGCAATAAAATTGAGGAACGAAAGTACTGGTGATGAACATTGGTGTTGATAACATATTGTTACGTAGGAAGACGCAGACGAAAAGCTGTATACAAGTATATTTACAAGGAAATGCGCCGCACTTGGCCAAGAGGCAACAGCCCGCACTAGCCTCTAATCTTCGTCGTCGTCTTCACACTGCTCGCCTCTTCGTCAAGGCAAATAATCTTCCGTAGCAATATCTTTAAGGCAGGTATACACCGGTAATCACGGCCTGAATTCAGGTCCGGAGCGCATGAGCGTCGATTCGTCTTTGAAGTTTCTCCCAACAGGACGTCCTGACAAGCCGAATCTGTTAATTCCTAGCTATGCGAAATGACTGTGCTGAAGTTTCGTTTTACAGCGTAAGCTGTTATGGGCTCATTCCAATACCCGTTTTGGTTCGCATGGTTCGCATTACAAGCCGCAGCTCGCCGTCGACACCGGGGGGACAGTTCAGATCATTCTCGTCAAAACGAGGCGAAGAGACTTTGCCGCGAATACCGTGTTGTGCGTGCTGCCGAAATTAAAGCTACTCTTGAGCCGCTCCACCAGCTTACGTTGTGACTGTGCTGCGTGTGTATCAGTGCTCAGGGTATCATTGAATGTACAGTTGTTAATGTCAGGCGATCCCTGCTTGCGAACTCGGGGAAGCGAATGCTGTGTCGCATTTTCGCCTACAGACTAAATGCGGTTGCCCGTAACATACTGCCGTAACTTCCTTTAGGACACTATTGTGGCGCAGATAGACGAGCACGCGAGAAGGCACATGAAAGACTCAGACAGGGCGCTAACTTCTTACTTCCTTAATATTTGTTCCTGCGCATTGCTGAAACGCAGGTGATTCGATATCGAACAGGCTGCCCATTGTGCAGTCTTCTTGAGGCTTCCAAACGGAAACGACGACCATGCATGCACCTTCTCATGGCCATAACTTTCACTGGCGCACCTTCTCTGTCATGTAGTACAGTCAACCAAAAAGAAAAAAAAAAGATAGCGTAGCTTGCACTGGAGGCGCAATGCTTAAGAAACAGCGGAGCTTATGGGCACCTAGCTAGTCCTGGCTTTTGGGCTAGGCAAGCACTACCAAGTCATCCCCAGCATTTCCCGGAATATATGGATTATTGATCCATTATTGATTAGCTATTAATTGCCTATTATTTGCCTATTGATGACTGACTAAGCTTAAGTAGTCCCAACCATGCTTAGCTAGACTTAACCATGCTCAGCTTCGCTAGTTCACAGGGGTATGTGCCATTGCGCTTGGACCCTTTCTGCACTGCCGCCAGGATCGGCCCACATTTTTGTATTCAGTAGAGACATTACTAGAGACCGGATTTTAGGCAAATGCCTTTTTATTTGTTTCTTGCGCTCCTATCGCCCCACTTTGATATATGAGTATGAATTAGAGGTTAATAAGGGCTTTTATAGTGTTTTTATAGTGCCTATAAATGCCTATAAATGCCTATTTTCAATATGGGCACCTATATGAACACTAGTTAGCTTCAAGTTTCGCTTTCGAGTGCAGTTAGAGACCGTTATTCATGTTACCGGGCAACATTGACTGTTCGGAACTCTATGGGGTTCAACCTAGTCCTTTAGTTCAACCAACTCCCGGAAAACAACTGCTAGCAGCATTGAAATGAGACGCGCCGGCGAGAATACGCCGACGCGCTGACATTGCGCGAGCGGTTGGCGAATGCGAAACCGCGGAGAGCCGTCAGGGGAACAGAGAGTGAAGAGCAAAAGAAAAAAGAAAAATGTGATGTGCACGCGGCTTTGTATTGCTTGTAATTTACTTTTTAAGGTGTTCACCGCCGTCGGGCGTTCCTTTTAAGCGTACGAGATCATTGTCAGTGACAAGAGGCACAATTTTTAATCCGAAAATCTGGAGATCGTGGCAGTTTGCTATTGCAATCTTCACAGTGATTCTCGAACTATACGTTCCGCGTGCTCTCCAGACATATTTCTTCAAACACGTGCACTTCAATTGGGCGGAAGTGTATTTGGCAGTGTTGGGACATCTGGCCTGTACAATTCGGATAATATGAGAAAATTGCGAAGAGTTGTACCTAACAGTCCTCATGTAAGAACATGCTAATTCCTTAATAAAACGTAGTCTCTTGCATTTGTTATTTGTCTGTTTTTGTTGTGTCTTAATTTAATTGCGTCAGGCAGACACAATGTATCGGTTTTTAATCAGTATTCCCAGCTTTCAAGTATTTTTCATGCCTGTTTCACTATATGTGACGCTTGAGTACAGTGGCCATTGAACATGAGTATGAGCAGTTTGCTTATTGAATGAAGCCAATTGATCGTCATTAGTCCAGCAGTTTTATGGGACAATTGCACGGCTATGTTCAACTGTTAACGCGTTTGTGCCATCATAGACAATAACATTTCTTGTTTTCCTATCGTAGATATAGGCCGCGCACGTCTTCGTTTGAAATTATTTGCATTTATATAAAAATTTATTGTGCCTATATTTACGACGTTGGAGGCCTAAAACGTTGTTTTGCACTTTTTGGCGCCTAAAACGCGCTTTTTTAATGCCTAATAATCCGGCCTCTACACATTACGCCCGGCTTATGGTGTACGCCCGGCATTACGTCCGGTGTATGGACCACGGGATCTCACAAAACGTGTAATTTCCAAGCAGCCTCACAACTCCACTACCAGTATACGTGAACAACATTGTGATGTTCAGTTTTACCGACTGCTATTGCAGGATGCTCGGAAATTGGACGTTTATTGTGATCCCGTGGTCCGTAAACTTTTTTTAGGAGCGAAGCTCCTTAGGCTCTCACGATGTCCGTTGTCGCCGTCGTCGTCGTAGCTCCCCGTCGCGCACGCAGCGCGCATTCCGACCGCGCACAGGTGTTGCGAGCCGCCGGTGCCGCTCCGAAGCCACTCTCCGAGCAAGCGCACGACGTCATGCGCAGAACCGTTGGCAGAGCGCACGCAGCGCGCATACTGACCGCGCGCAGGTGTTGCAGCGGCTGCACTGCAGTATGGAGGAGCGCGAACGTAAGCGCAAACGTCGTGACTCAGATCCTACACTTCGAGAACGAGACGCGGCAGCCCAACGGCAACGCCACGAAGCTAACCCCGAGCTACGAGCACGAGAAGCAATAGCACGCCGGCAACGGCAACAAGACCCCGAAGCGAAAGCTCGAGCAGCAGCCGTAATCGTCCAAGGCGCTTCGCTCCATCATCAGCATTCACTTCGTGGATCGGCTGCCAATTTTTTGGTTGACGGTACATCACTAACAGTCCTGTGAAAGCATCGTATTACTTGATGTTTTGCTGTATTGCGTTACCGGTGCACGCACATTCAAATGAAAAAAATAAAAACAACTGCAAGAAAAGTCAATAAAACCTTGCACCACGTGGAGGGCATGCGCGGTCGGGGTGGTTGGGGATGATTTTCTCAGCCACCAAGCCGACATCGCACGCCGGTTGCCGACGCCGGATTTTGTGCGACACGGGGCCCTTAATGATGTCGCGTTAAAAGTCGCCCGTATTTAGCGTAATCTGGACGATTTTCATATTATGAACACTGGAGCTGATTCGTGGTTTCCCAGTCCCTTTTAACTTTTCCCGTGGTGTGTATAGCTAACGTGCTAACCGGTTCAGCGCGCTCATTTTCACCGGAAGGATAAAAGCAAGGTGAGGATACGATAGACGCATACGACGCACTTTCACCCTCTCTCTCTCTCTCTCTCCTTCACCGCCCTTTTTGGGTGCCTGTTTGCGGCGGCAGTCTGGCCTATTCTCGGAACGCGGCGGTCATCACAGAGAGCGTTTTTTTCTTTTCGCGACGCCACTTGAATCACGCCCTAATGAATGCCTGACAAATGGTCACGCGCGAAGCGAAGCTTCGTCTAGCGTCCACTGTCGTCAGTGTAGGCGAGCACTGTGTATGCAGCGCGCATGGCCGGCGTCTAGAGAGAGAAGGACGGGGGGTGGAGAGTCCCCGCCCCAGCGCAAATAAGTGATGGTGTTTACTCAGCCGAGGCTTCGCCTTTTGCCATGCCACGCCGCGCGGCGCTGTTCCGCAAAGTTGGACAAACATTCCGCCGCGGAAATTTGTCAGCATCGTTTTTGTCGCTCGCTCGTTCTACCTTGCTTAAGCTATACACAGAGCGTATACGCGCGCTTCTTTCTTGGCTGAACGTTCGTGTGATCAGGATACGTACGACGTCCGTGGGAATTTCGATGACCCCCCCGCCCAATCTCACCCGATCCTGGCTACATTCTTTCTTGATCTTTATTATTTGCATGATTAAATCATATGGAACCTGTATGCCGCGTTCGTGTACGCCGCCGGAAAAACGGCTGTCCTGCGTCCGTATTCAGAAAAAAAAATTAGGGGCAGCTTCACACTAGCGGTGCGAAGACTGGGCACACAGCGAAACTGGTGAGCTCACCTAGCTTTATCTAGGTTCGGCCAAGTTTTTGCAAGGTTATGCTTCGAAACTCGGCCACGTCTTGCGCAAGATCACCCCGGAATCATCGACAACCCAAGGAGCAACGAACACTCGGTCATTAAAGTATCTGGACGCCTCTGGATGCTCAAACGCTTTTCCTCGGTTCCGCGGGCTCGTAACTCGGGATCTTCTGCGAATCGCCGACGTTTCGCCGCCGCTTCGGCGACGCGATACTCGGGATCGGACCGAAATCGTCTCACTCGCTATCGAGTAGCGGCGCGACGGCTTTCACGCCGCGCTTCCTCTTCTTCCGGAGTGACGCTCTTCTTCGGCCACCCCATCTTCGCGGCGATGTGCTCGGCGCGGATACGGCGGAGCTTTTGTGTCGCCGCGGCGGCGACGCGGAGCTATATATCCCGTGGGTCGCGCAGTGACGTCAGGGCTTAGCTCCGCCTCTGCGCAGGCTGCCGCGGCAACCACTCCGCGTGGCGCGATTTGACGTCATGGCTCGGCAAAGCTAAGGCGAAGCGATGCGGCGCGCGCGATGACGTCACGGCTCACGCAGCTGTGGCGAGGGTCGACGCGGTCGGCGCAGCTGGGGCGAAGCGTAGCTAGGCGACGCATGGTGACATCATCGCCAGGCGGAAGGTTTGCGGCGTACACTCGACGGACCATCCTCGAGCTTAAACAGCTTCGCTTGTTCGCAGGGATATGTGCCGTTGCGCTTGAACCTTTTCTTTCTACCTCCAGGATCGGCCCACATTTCGGGCGTATGCCACCGCAGTACCTCCCGCTTAAACAGCTTCGCTGTTAAAGAAGAATATAGTACTTAGATAGAACTATTCGTAAGAGCATATTTCACCTAGTCGTGATGACGGACATGATAGCGAATAGGGCTAGCCATTGGCAACACCATGCACTTTACGAACGAAAACACTGAATTCAACGTCAATTCTTAGACGTGGCATTGTATAGCGGACATCGCCGCCTCGGCGTTTAGTGTTTTTATACTGAAGTGCAAGTTTATGGCCATAATAGATGAAAGATACAAGGGGATGTTTACCTGAGTGAGTGAGTGAGTGAGTGAGTGAGTGAGTGAGTGAGTGAGTGAGTGAGTGAGTGAGTGAGTGAGTGAGTGAGTGAGTGAGTGAGTGTGTGAGTGAGTGTGTGTGTGTGTGTGTGTGTGTGTGTGTGTGTGTGTGTGTGTGTGTGTGTGTGTGTGTGTGTGTGTGTGTGTGTGTGTGTGCGTGCGTGCGTGCGTGTGCGTGCGTGCGTGCGTGCGTGCGTGCGTGCGTGCGTGTGCGTGCATGTGTGTGTGTGTGAGAGAGAGAGAGAGAGAGAGACGATGAGCTTTACGGGAAAGCAACCTGTCTACCTCGTATGTAACTCGTCCACTTCGCGTTTTTTGAGTTCTTCGATATGACTGATATAAGTGGCGTTCATTTCCACACTTCATAGTGTTCATTTATTTGATAATTTATAATGATAATTGATAATATAATGTTGATTTCAACACAACGTCTTCAAAACATTGAGTCGCCTCTCCCTCAGGCGAAACAGATCGCCCCGTTATATTTATATTTACGTATGTTATACAACGCGTATGAATAAAGTACGAACGACTAGAACACCGGTTCGTCTTTGGTATGCGCTGTATAATATAGACAATCACGTCAAATCAACTACCCTGCAAGCACATCCTTAAGAATTCGCCTTTCACAACTTATATTTTGCTTCTATTTGCGCGACGCCAAAAATTTTGCCGTACTATACATTTTCCTACAATTAGGGATTATCCAGACAACTGCTGCACAGACGGGATAAAAAAGTTGTCGCAGTTTCACCTGAAAGGTGAAGCATCAATTGCGATAGCAAATTTGTAGAGAGCTATACGGAGTAATGATGTTAGCTTTATCAGCTGTATAAACTTGGACATGCAGCAGCACCGGCAACGCGCAGAACTGTTGTCGACGCCGTCGGCGTTTTGCCCGCGTTCGCTCAAAATGCGTGCGGCGTTGGTGACTGTTGCCGGAGCCTCTGATATAAATAGGCACTTGGTGCCGCAGCTAAACGTCGCCTCCCTTCCGTCCCCCTTCCCCCCCCTCCCCCACGGCCTCTCGCGCATCGGAAGAAGGCGCGTTTGCTCTACATATATGGTGATTGTAAAGGAGGAAAGAGACGCCTACTTCTGCAGCCCTTAAGGAAGCACGGCGCAGAACGCGCGTTTGTTCTCCGCTGTGCGTTCACTCCCCGTGAAAGAGCGCGTCCCTCGCGCCCTTTCACTCGCACATACAGCGTTCGGTTGGCGCTGAGCCGTGCTCCCTCAAGGGCTGCAGAAGATAGCGCCAACCTTTCCCTTTCCCTCAAGAACCACTTACCTTACCGCGCGGCCACGATTTCATCTCCATTGACGTCATACGGAACCTCACGGCGACGGCGACGGCGACGGCAGAAATCTGCTTTTGAGTGTCCATATAATTGCTATCGCAATAAAAGGAAACGATAGGACCACGTTGTAGCCTTCCCATGCGCCACTAATTCGGTTAGTGTGTTGGTGCGCCACAGTTACGGGTGGCCGGCTCTGTTGCCAACCGTCACGCGAGATTTCACCGGGCTCACCGCAAATGAACGCGTTCGGCAGATGACATGGGTCAGTGCGTAACCTCCCTGCCAGTTGGTTATGATCGCATTGAGCGGAAGACACATGGTACCCGATTCATCATACGACGAGTCATTCAACTAGTCGCAGCAACAGAAGCCGCATTCAACGAGTTTCTAGGTGGGTACAACAGGTTCCAACAGCCGGAGCAAGTCGTCTCTCGGGCGCGTCGTCCATCTTGCCGTGTACGCATCAAGGTACGGCGACAGAGGTGGCCTGTACTGCTCATTAGCCCGCTGACCAAGAAGAAATTTTACATGCGTAAGCATTTCTATGCTTACCGAGAAAACTGTCCGCCAGTCCGTACGTCCGACTCGTAAGACGGTCGCTTTCAAGACAGCTATAGAGCCCGCAGCGGCGAGTGACCGTGCTGCCTGTCGCTTCAACGCGAACGGAGCGGCAAAAAAACAGCGCGCGGAGTTATCAGCAGTCGGCGCTCTCTGTCCGCCTCGCAGATCGCTTTCAAGATACGGTCCGCGCGACCGTGCCAAAGTACGTTTGATCGGTCCGTGCGATAATGGTTCGACATGGATAGACAAGGCGCTAAAGAGTGATAACGGCTTATGACGGTCGGAACGTCATCAGCGCATCTATAGCTGGCGCCGCCGCCTGCGCGGTACTTGCGTTATCAATGCACCTTGCTCCGCCGTCCGCACCAGTTCGTGTCGCCGCAGCGCTGTCGTTTGTACTGGCCGGATCAAGTGTCATAACACTGATAATGACACAGGACTGCGTGGAGATGAGCAAGTGGCACAATGCTTACGCATACTTAGACAACTCCCAGAGGTGTTTCTGCCTGAATTTCTTTGTCTCTCGTTCTGTTTTCGTCGCAACGGATGCTTCCATCCTGCTTAATCCCATTCCTTTGAAGCCCTGATCTGATTACTCTGCAAGCACAATTTCCTGCCGGCTTTGCATCGCGTGGCGCGCACTGTAGGAGCGCGGAGCAATTTAACTAATTGTTTTATATGCGGCGCGTAATCCGTGCTTTTTACTCATTAACATTCGTCAATTACGCAGCAACACGACCCTCTGGGAGACACGCAGGCTGTTTCTTGTATGGTTTCTCCTCGTAAACACGGCCGCACTTTGTTAAGCACGTTTGAGTAGCAGCAGGAAATTATTGGACAGGCAAAATGAGCTTCTAGACAGTAGGCTGGCTTAACAATGAATGCGCGAAAGTGCACATGAAGGGAACAGCAGAAGAAAGCAAGATACAATGCTGTAATAAGGCATTGTACTCGTGTAATACTGGCATGGTTCACTAATCACGATGCACACGGATAATGAGAAAGTTTTGGTAGTCTGTAGGGCCAGTATTCGCTAGAAAGTTCTTACGCCAGGGCTGGTTCGTATATAAGCGCAAGTCACCGTCAATCGTGAAGCTAGCGATATTAGCGAAGCCTGACAGCCAATGGATAAACATCACTTTCGAACAAAAGCTTTGCCGGGTTGTCTACAATCAAGGAAAACCTGGGAATTCTGGAATGATCAAGGAATCTATCGGTTCTAGAGAATTCAAGGGGAAAAAAAGCAGGAAATGTTCACTCCGGTTACATTGAATCGGGTAAATTTGCATCTACAGTAGTTATGGCGATGGTCTGCCAGAAGGAAGCGAAGTTTTCAACTCACCCTGCGCAATTCACAAATACTGGTCTGTCTTGCTTGTTTTGTGAACCTGTCCGAGGAGTTCGAATGTAGGGAAGCACATGATGCCGTCAAACCTGACAGTACATCCCACCTGATTTACATCTTGCTTACTGGTAGCACTTGTTAAAATTATGAACTGGCATAGTAACTTAGAGAGCTATGAATTACCATTTCTTTTTCTTTGCATCAATCGCCACTGCATAGATTGCCAGAGAATATTCATAAAAATATTCGGAGGAAACCTGGAAAATTCTGATAATTTTGAAGTGCCAACCAAACAGAATACTTTGTGAATACGGGCCCCGATTCTCGTCTCGTATTCCACAGCACTGGGCATAAACTTCAATGATTATGCAACATTATTACGATGCTCAATGCACCAAAATATACGCTACGCATCTCCTAACAGAAGAATAGGAAATCTGGAAAGCTATGCGCTTCCATGTATAGGCTTTGCCTACTGTACAACCATAAACATGGGATGAACGCAAAAATACTTAGGGAAACATATTTATGGCTCATTCGACTGGCTGCTACCGCGCTCCAACTTGATTGGCAGCGGCGCGGAGCCCTCTCGAGATTGGAGCCATAGACATGCTGCCCTTGCCAACATATTAGGTGCTCCCAGAGCGATATCGGAGTAGCCACGAGATCGAGTTTCTATTGTACCTCGGTCGCGTTCCCAGATAAATGGTGAGAGCGCCTCCGAGCACTCTCAGCTGTAGCACGGCGCTCTGAATGAAACAGGTGAATGTGCTCGCTGCGCTCGATTTTGATCAGCCAAATGTAAACTATATATACTTCGCCAGACAGATATATAGAGCGCTCGAAAGAGACCGGCTGAATTTAACTCTAGTGCAACAAATCAGCAGTTGGAGACGCCTGTATTCCTTCGTTGTATAGGGGCAAATTCGTTGTAGTGGTTTTCGTTGTAGAAGCATTCACAATACGTACGAAAGGTAGGAACTTGCCCGGGATATAATCAATCCTTCATTATACAGGTCATTTTGCTGTAGAGCTTGCGCTGTAGAGGCGTTGGACTGTATTCCTATCGTGTCTTTATGACATACCGAGCTGTTTACGATAGCCTTGTTTTTCGTGCCCTCCTATTTTTAAGGTTGTTGTCCTTCTCCTTTTCGTCGCTCTTGCTTTGAAGCGCGCAACCAGCTAGGGTCTTAAAACTCCCGAAGCACAGGATAAGGACGAAAAAAAAAAGTCTGCGGTCTACAAGCCGGACCTGGTCGACCAGCGCGAACTCGTCGCCCGGGCCCGGCGGGTGATCCAGGCCAGAGAGTTTATGGAATAAGGGATCCTCCCACCTCGACTGACAAGTCACTGTTTCAAATAAACGTTTATTCATTCATTCATCTACAGAAGTGTTCCACTTTGCTGCTTCGCAGGTTTCGTAATTTGCAGCAGAGTCTGAGAACGACACAACTCAGCCGCTGTACTGCGCGTCGAGGCAGTCTCGCAGTCTGACAACCGCGCAGTCAGCGAGCTGCTGTTTCTTTTGCAGCTATAAATTAAGCACGTGGAGGTTCACGTGTCACGCCTTCGCGAATATAAAGTGGCCTATTTAGTTTGCCTTATATGTGTATTTTAATGTTAGCCTTGTCAGTGAGTAAAGTTGGCCCATGTGCAAGTTAGCTCATGCGTGTAACAAGTTCGCTTTGTTTTGTCTTGTCTTCCTAGAAACGCATAAAGCAACGTGGAAAGGCGGTGATGCAGCGTCGAGTCCGTTGTGCAAAAGCCGTGCAATTTTAACGAGTTTTTTTTTTCTTCTTTTCCTTTTTTTTCTGTTCTGCAAGGAAATTAACATTTTGCCATCCAAAGGCCCTACACGTACTCCGAGGTGCAATATCCGACATAAAAGGTTGAATATATGCTCCGTCGCGAAAAATAACCGCCACAGCACACAAAGTCAACGCGTTCGAATAATTTAATTCAAACATTACAGTTCTCGTTTAGTTGCGGTTTTTCGTGGAGAACACTTCGTCAGGCAGAATAATAACCAAAAGCACGCAATGCTCCGCGACGCACGTGTCATGTACACAATAGGACATTGCTCCCGACGGCGGTCTCAGTCTTGCGTACATAAAGGGAACGCGATGGTTTTTGAACGCCATATACTTAACACCTCAACTATAGAAGACAAGGAAATATGTCGTCGTAAAGTTGGGAATCGAGTGGTCCCTCGTATGGCGGAATTTGGGTGACAAAGAAAAACCGGCGACATCTTAAGGCCGCAGTCTCATCCAAACTTCTCGCTAATGTGCCTGCTCCTCATTCTCGCTCTCTTAGCTTCTGTCGTTGCGAGGCACAATTGTGCCGCGTTCTATTTTGACGGGTCGCAGCTGTGAGTCGGCAATGCGTGGCGCGCGAAGTAGCAGCTGTTAGCAGGGGTTCACGAGCGAATCCACGCAAGGTTTCGCAAGCAGACGCGCGCCGTTCTTTTCATTGCAATTAATGTGGTGTGTAAATTATTATCGCTTCGCCCTTAGTAACCGAAATGTTGGGAGTAGGGAACAGGTCTTTGAACAAGACCGCGTCAGACGTATTCCGTATTCAGACGTAGTCTAGTTCTCGGAGAATTCCAAAGGCGTCGTATTTGCATTGCAGTCTCGAGCGAGTAACTATAGATGTTAAAGAAGGCGGACAGCGGAGGGCGAAAGGGGGGGTGGGGGGGTTGTTTGGTAATGTATGCCTATAGCTGTACAAAAGAAGTTCAAACCCCTCCCGCTTATTTTATCACTCAACATTCCTGTTCTTCGCTCAAGGGGGCAAAATTAACGCAAATCGCATTAATGCTCAATGAAAATCTGGAAGCTGTCTTGCGCCTGCTTGCTAACCGTGCTCTCATGCATTGTAAAAACTGTTAACGCGACGCCGGTTTTGCATAAAATGCGAGTGGTGCGCATTAACCATGCGTTAACCAACGGCCCGGCGAAGTTAGGGTCATCATCACGCAGGAAAAAAAAAAAGAAAACCTCAACGAGGCATAATAAATGACGCCTCAACGCAGGTGAAAGGGGATTAGTCGGTGAGCAGATGTGAAAGCCAGCTAGAGGGGCAATATGTATTCACGACGTGCAAATATTTCCTCCGCATTTCCTAACCGCACGTTTTTCGTTCGTTTCCTTGACGGGTCGGTCGTAATTTTATCTTCACAATGCGCATGCTGCTGCCAAGGTAGGAATTCGAAAACGGCCGAAACCTCTCGGGTATTCCGGTTTTTATGCATTCCCGCGAGGCGACGCAGGCAAATCGACGTCATTCAGCTGCGGTACGCGCGCAACCCCCTGTATGGGCTCTCCTAGGCGAAAGAACACTAAATTGTCAGGTTTCTATAGTTAATATAGTTGATATATAGTTGATATCGCCGCACCCGTTCGTATAGACTTCTGAGAAGCTAAATGTCGTTGCAGCGCGAGTCGCACTATCAACCCAACCTCCTTTTTGTGTACCCGCGAATGTAAACGCATGCGCACATACTTGTACAGCTAGGTCAACACACTTGTCTAGAACACACTCGCGAGGGCCAAAGCAGCCACGAAAGCTTAAACCGACCACCAGCTCGAGAGAAATCAATGGAAACTGTAAATGTAGTCACACAAGCTCGCATGTATACCGCCGCTTTTGTACCACATGTCGTCAGCAGATTTGCCAGCGCAGTCCTGCGAACGTGGCTGGCGCTTTCTAGAGATGTGTGTTGACCTCTGTACATGTACAAAGATACACGCGTACACGTATAAACGCGCGTGCTCAGCCGAGTAGTGTCAGCATGGTGGCGTGATCGAGTCGTCTTTTGACTCCACCTTGCGCTACACACCTCTGCAGCGAGTAGGAATGCCATTAGCATTGATTGATTGATCGATCTTTTCGCTTCCAAAATCGATGCAGACGCCGTATTGTTGGGCTCTGGTTTACTCCTTACTACCAGGGTTTCTTTGTGCGTCCTTCTGCAATGAAGTTCCGCCCTTAACTCGTACTCATGACATCGGATCCCGCAGCAGACCCTCAAAGAGCCTCGGCGGTGCACGGTGTTGAGAGGAAGGACCTAAATTATTTACATTGCGCAAAAGCACACGGACGACGAAAGGAGCAGACGGGCCACAGCGCTGTGTGCCGTCTGTTCCTTTCGTCGTCCGTCTGCTTCTGCACCATCAGTCTGTCCTTTTGCGCTCCAAAATGTCGGCGTTGAGTCGCCAGACAGCCGGCTTTGAGTCCCCAAATAGCCGAATACACTTTGGCAACCACACATAAAGCTCCACACATAACGCATCCACACATAAAGCTATACGGATATAACAGCGATCATTTGGCATCCAAATCAGCCATTGTGAACTGAGACCGCTTTTATCGTGCCAACAAGTCATCACGCAGATATACATATACCGAAACTTTGTGATATAAGGCAGTCTGGAAGGACGAGAATATAAAGAGGGAAGGCAACAACTGACTCCATCTTCTACTGAAAAGCGATGTCGACACACTCATCAGAGCCACAGAATGCAGCGAAGGTGAAAAGAATATTCTCTTCTTTTTATCTCCGTTTTTTTTTATTTATATATATGGATTTTTTTTTCTCTTTCAGAACTTTTGAGCTAGAGACAACCCTACCATTTCATAGCGCGACCATCGGCTGGTTGTCTTTAACCAGAATAGGAAACCGTTATATATTTTATCTTTCTTTTATACCGGCCATATTCTATTCCTGTTTCTCTTTAGAGTTGGGTGGCTACTGTTCTGTTAACTTGTTCACAGAGCGAGGACCATGCCTGTAGTGAGCGCAGGTCACGTACAAGGGCGCACGCATTCGTGTCGAAAAGAAAAAATAGATTTAAAAAAAAACCAGCAGTGCGCATTCGAACATGCAGTTTTGTCGGGGACTGAGTGCACTACCGCTGCAGCAAATAATTTCTAAAGCAGCGTTAACCATTCGACTGTATCTCGACCGACCGGTCAATAGTTGTCAGGTAATTAGCGGTGTCGTATGCACGCAATACCGTGACGAGTTATGCAAGACCGCTCACTATTAACGTCTAGTCATCGTTTGACAAGGAGTCGTACATTTAATCATCGTAGAGTCCTAGTTCCTTAACGTGACATGTTCATCTGTCAGCCGTACCCATTCTGCCTCACGGAAAACGGGCCTGCAATGCTGCCGCGTTATTTCAGGTAACACTACCTGAACCAACGTAACCAGGACGTAACGAATTCAGATAACCCAATCTAGTAGGCGCATCAAGTCGTAAACAACTTGGGCAACTCGCGTGAGACTTCAGAACGGTTGCGCAGTCCGCGTGCAGGTATTTTTTTTTCTCTTTCTCTCTTTTTCTACCCTTTGCTTCCCCGGCAATGAATTCTAAATTGACTGTCTCCTTAGAGTCCGAAGATCGAGAACCCAACCAAATTGTCGTCTCACTGACTTTATCGTGCCCACGTCGCAGCGGACGTTAGTTGAAATCGCCCGTGATGGCCTCCGTGAAATGCTCCCAGAGCTCAGCAAGCGATTCGCTTTCACTTCGCAGCCCATCTTGGTAGTTAGCTCATCAGCGACGCGCGTGCGCTAATAAACCTTCGGTTCATTAAGGACTTATCCGGCGAAAGGAGCGCCCCCCGACCCTTCCGCTCTATAACGGAGACCGTTCCCGAACACCTTCGGTATATATAGCTCGTTCGCAATTAACTCGGCCTGACGCCATTCATCGGTTCGTTGTGCGTCGCTTTCGTGCTCGTGGCTGGGATAAAGTACAGCTTCTGCTGGACAAGCGAGTTTTTCTTCTTCTCATTGATATTCCATTGTTTATTGCGCGATGCAGCGCCATCGAAGGGTATCGCCATTACACGCATTAGTAACTCAGTCTTTGGTGTATTTCTTTTGTTCGCACTGTGAGCTTATACGACAATCGGACGCTTGTGCAGCGAGCGCAGACGTGTTGTGATGATTGCCGACTTTTTCGCACCTGCTTGTACTTCGTAATTTCCAGGAACATTGCAAGTTCTGCTTACCTTCTTGACGTTGCGCATAAACGATCTCTGCTCTCGGCGCTATCTATCTATCTATCTATCTATCTATCTATCTATCTATCTATCTATCTATCTATCTATCTATCTATCTATCTATCTATCTATCTATCTATCTGTCTAAAGTTCACATAAATCAGTGCAACCATATCACAAGCATCACAACGACCTTCCGAGGAGGTTGTATTAATTGTAATATATAAACCCCGCGCGAATTGACTCGGGAGTGTACAGTCGAGCGTATACGCATCCACGAATAAAATGTGGCGCGACCGGATTCAAGCAGCACGATTCCCTGAAGCCACGATGACCGTGGTGTTTATTATTGCGATAGCAATTATATGGACACTCCCAAGCAGATTTCTGCCGTCGGCGTCGCCGTCGCCGTGAGGTTCCGTATGACGTCAACGGCGATGAAATCGTCGCCGCGTGCCGTATGTTGTGTGAGCAAGTGAAAGGGCGCGAGGGACGCGCGCTTTCACGGGGAGCGAACGCACGTCGGAGAGCAAACGCACGTTCTGCGCCGTGCTCCCTGAAGGGCTGCAGAATTAAGCGCCTCTTTCCTTCTTTCCATATATAGAGAGCAAACGCAACTTTTTCCGTCGCGCGAAAGCCTGTGGGGGGACGGGAGGAAGGGAGGGGAGGCGACGTTTAGCTGCGGCAGCAAATGCGTATTTATATAAAAACGCCGCGCGCGTTCGGTGCGAACGCGGGCAAAACGCCGACGGCGTCGACAACAGTTCTGCGGGTTGCCGGTGCTGCTGCATATCCAAGTTTATACAGCTGATAAAACTACTATCCTTACTCCGTATAGCTCTCTACTAATTTGCTATCGCAATTGGTGCTTCGCCTTTCGGGTGAAACTGCGACTAATTTTTGTCTTCTTCTTGAGTCCAATCACATGATACCCTAGCTTATTTACTAGCCCCCGGAGGCGTCTTTCCAATTGCTAGAAGGTACAGAGGGGGCGTGGCACTGCGAGTCATGTAACTTCCGCTTAACATGGGTTGTCATGGCAATCGTGGAGCTCACATAGGTGCCTAGGGACATAATCGTTCAGGCACTTTTGAGGCACTGGTCTCCGCTGAGCGTGGATCTCTTATCTCCGGGACCGGGCGCAGATCCTACGTGCGCGAACGTGCGAGCGAATCGTTTAGGGCGCGTTGAATGTCTGGCGGTGTCTGGCCCACGCGGGCTTTAGCCCACGCCGGCCAGTCGCCACCCGGAGCGGTGTCTTAGCCGCATTCGGTGACAGAGCGCAATGCCGCGGGTTAGACTTCCGGCCGTTGCTGGCAGCATTCCGATTGGCGCGAAATGCAAAAAAAAAAAGAAAGAAAGAAAGAAAGCAAAAGAACACAAAAAAAAAAACCACATGTACTGACCTTTGCATGCGCGTTAAAGCTACACTAAAGAGAAGTACTAAATCGGGTCACATTTGCACCGACAAAATAGTCAATCAAAAACTGAATTTTCGTTAATTTCGCGGTAAGAGGTTGATTACTTAACAGAAAAAAGAGGCCTAAGTTTTTTTTCGTTTTTTTTTTCTTTTTAATTTCGCGCTGAAATCACAGCGCCGGTGCGTCAATATGGCGTCACGGGTTTAAAAAGTGTCTTATCGTATTTTTTTATTTATTTATTTGTATAGGCCGCGTGTGGTTCAGTTACTGTTCGTTTTACTTGATAAGATCGGTCTTTGGGTTCTTTAGAGTATACGATGCAGTCCATTTTTATCGATAAGCAATTAAGTGGGCCAGAGTAGACGCCGTCAATATCCATGACGTCACAGCGAGATGACGTCACTGCGATCTGGTGCGGGGATTTCAAGGCAGCGTCGGCACACGTCTTTCGATTTTGTATCCTATTTTGGGGCTTATACAATGCCTCCCATTATAGTAAAAGGGGCTTTCTTAATTGCTGTCTTGGAAACGTAATTTGCTAACATAACTCAACTTTACTGCTTAGTGTTCATTAAAAAAACATAGGTTGGCAAAGTGAATTCGGATCGTTTCGCTACGGCGCGTCCCTCAAAGCCAGCGTATTGCTTTGGCGAGTTAAAAACCGCCAGTCGTCCAATTCTTGGTGGCTCAGATTTCCAAAATCGCCTGGCTACTGTCCTGATTTTTTTTTTTTTCATCCATTCCTCGAGCGATCAAACTTCCTGTGCATAACTTAAAGCTCAGATTGCTTGGTTTGTCCGAGCTACTACTTGGGAACACAGGAAAAGAAAACTTTTTTTGATCGAGATAATTCGGGGGTACCGAGAGCCTCCATTTTTGTTAGTAAGAACCACAAGTATCAAGCGCACAATCAAGCCAGGCAAAGTATAAGGGAAATTAACTGTGTTTTTACATGAAATGCGGAAATAAGAAGCGGAAAAGGAAGGAGGGAACAAAAAAAAAAAAAACAGACTTGCCGCAAGTGGGAGCCGAACTCACAATGTTCGCATGACACGAAAGTTGTGTCTGTAGCTGTTGAAATCTTAGCTACCTCATTTCACAACCTCGTATACTCACGTATTACATGAGAAACGATACTTTACATGGTACGCTGCGTTCCCATTGGTCTTCCTGATCCAAGAGGTCGTGTATGCATGTACTTTTTTTTTCTGTTTCATATTTGTTTACTATGCGGTTTCCTATACGGTTTCCTATACGTGGAGATTGGCGCCAGCCGCTTTTTGCCACACTCGTATACTGCCCCAAGTTCCGTCCCCACCATGCGTCGGTGCAACTCCTTCGCATCCGCAAGCCGTTGCCTCGCCTCCCTTGAGTGTCCGTGCTACTGATTTTGCTTTCGTTAGTTATACATCGGGTGTTTTCGCCAGACGTTGCCGTGGCGAAAGAAGTAGCTAGGTGGCGTTCATCTTTTCCTCGTCTCCGGTGGGGCCTTCCAACACCCGAGCACGTGCTGTCGGCCGCTTAGATGGTTGTTGCATTTGCTTCTTTTCCTAACTGTGTTTGTTTGTGCTAACCGTAGACGTCGCTTTGTATGCAGCCACATGTGCGGAGGCCGATGTATCGACCAACGACGAAGAAACCCTTTGCTCCTTCGCTTCCCAACTAAATTGACCGAGCAAGAAATATATTTAAAAAAGAAACACGGAAAGGAAGTATTCTATAATGCACTGCCGCTGTACTTATAGAGCTGTCAATATTCCATTTTTGTTTTTGTTTTTCGCATAACGCGGAAAGCCAGGCAAAGTGCAGAGTGAAAAACTAACTTTGGTTCGGGATATTTTTTCGCTCATGTTTAAGCGGTAACGCGGTGAAAACATAGGGACTCGCAGCGAACACACGCATACAGGGCGCTACAGATGAAAAACTACGCGCTGTCCTGTTTTCTCGGCGTGGCTATCCATGCTTTCGAGGTTTTAGCGCTAATTAGGGCAAGTCTAAGACTTGCCCAAATAAAGGGCAAGTCTCGGCGGTGTTGTATGGCCCAGCATAGCATTCGCTGCAGTTTCACGCCACGTTTAGTCGAGTTTCTTTCCACAGCATGCTACGTATAGCAGCAAGCTTGGCGGCGGCGGCCGTGTTGTGTAAATTCGCCCGCAACATTTCGTTGGTGTGATTGGTCGACTCAGAGATAACCAGTCAGAAGAACGCGATTCGTTTTAAACTCGAGTGGCATTTTCTTTTTTTTTTTTTTTTTGCCAGAACTGGAGAATATCTGACCCGGTTGTATTTTTTATTTCTTCCTTTGATTTTCTTTTTATTAATGTAAAAGAAGTGCGTGACGCGCACATTGATGTTATACTGGCTGACCTTTCCGCCCCGATAACAGCTGGTTGACAAGTCTCTGACTGGCATACCGCTATACAGGCATGGATGGCGCCAATTGTCCCCTGCAAGCGAGTTCACTTACAGTCGGCCAAATAAGTTAACGGAACACGGAATTGCGAAAAAAAAATGCAGCCTGTTCCACGAAGTAAAATCTGTTGAAACAGCGAGCTATGGTCGTCCTGTTTCTGCGATTGTGGTATACGTTTCTTTTTTTCGCTGTGGTAGTCATAGTTTTAGACCAAAGGAACGTCCACATCTCCGCTGTTTCGACAGTTTTCACTTCGGGGCACGTGTTCTGGACGCCGCTCGCGCCGAGCGGCGTCCATCGTGCGAAGAGCGCGCAGCACAAACACCTGCTATTATACCCCGGCGCCTCCTCCTCCTCCTCCTCCTCCTCGGCGCGCGCTCCGATTGGTCGACTCCTCTCCTCCTGGCGAGCGCGTCACGTGTCCTCTCCGGCTCTGCTCCTGCGTGACGGCGCCGTCGAACACACTCGACTAAGAACAGCTCGGCTGTTAAAAAGAAAAGCTGAATTCCCCCGAAGCCCGGGTACACAGAGCCTCGAATTCAAAGTTTAAATACGTAGTAGTTTCTTTTTGCGACCTACACAATCATCAATTAAATTATAAGTGTCATGCTTTAAAAGAGCAGGAAATGGCGCGTGTCGTGAAACTCGTGTATCGCGATCTTTTGTTGCCGACTGTATCCAGTAAAACGAGCAATTTCATGGCAGGCTGGAAGCGCAGAAACGTGAAATTGTAAGCGGGAAATGTACACTATGCAGAGATAAGTTGAAATCGTGCAGATCACGAACGTGTGCACTTAGGTCCACCAGGAAAAAAAAATGAAAAAGAAAAAAAAACAGCTAGTGCATCGTTCGACTCAGTTCGAGTGTTCCGTTGACTGCGGCATATACTTTTCTCCCACGCGAGGCGAGTGGAAAGAGCCGCCGTGGGGAAATGGGAAAGGAAAAGCAGGAGGGGACAGCAGGAATTCGTGGCCGCGATGGCTGTTGTTATCTCTCACACCGCAAAACAACTTGCGGTTGCTTGCCCAACTTCGCCTGTTACCCAAAAAATTGCAGTCGTCGTTTTCTTATCTACACACGTTCATTCGTTCACAGTTTCCGCTTTTATCCTCACTTTAGCTGGCACGTACACGAACAAATTGACTGCGCTGCAGAAGCCGTATAGGTTGCCTTTCTCGCCCGATATATCGCTGACCGTCGCTAATGGTGCGATCTGATTTACCGCGCGATCCTCCGTTCAAATAACCTTCCCTCAGCGAGAACCTCGCTCCGCGCGCTGCAACCTGGCCGCGGAGCGGCCGTTATGAAGTAACGAAGTCGTTGCGTCACAGAAACAAACACACGAAGTTGCGAGTTACAAGTAACAGAACCCAGCGCGAAAGTGAGATAACTGCATTGCACACTGGTAAGCAAGGAGGCGGCTTAGAGCACTGGCATAATCTTGAGAAAAAGAGAAAGCGCTGGGAACGAGGTTTCTGATCGAAAACGTACACAGAGTCGTGTGTGCTTTGTTAACCGCGGTGTCTCGGGCTCGGCGCTGTACTCTTGGAGATATATACTCCCTACAGCGGAAAAAGGAAATAGAAAATGTTATGGGATGAAAAAGCAGGAAATAAAAGACATTTACCCTCGCATGGCGGAATCGTATCGGTTGGCCTAAGCGAACTGCCTCGAAAGGTCTGTTCCTTGGGACATTAAAGAAAACGCGCACAGAGGTATGCCTTAGGTCGTCGGGGAACATACTATTTGTTTACTCCTTGACTGGAATCTGAGCTGCCGCACACCGTTATTTTGCTTCTCTATAAATTCTGAATTCCTTGGTCTAAAATCTCCATTTTTTATTTATTTTTATTTTTCAAAATGAGTACCGTGTACAAACCAAGCGCACAGCTTATTTTCGGAAGCTGTCGACGTCGAAGGTTTAAAGCGAACTAGCGCCACAAACAAACTAAGTTTGAAAGAGCGTAAGATTGGGCGAGTTGGTATTCCATGTCTTGTACTTAATAGCGCATAAAAAGGGACGAGGCACAGATGGACGACGCGGACATCTGTGCCTCGTCCCTTTTTATGCGCTATTAAGTACAAAACTAAGTTTCCTTAATTCCTGGGCAGGAAGCCTGGAATTGATATTTTTCAGCCTGCAATAGTATGTGGAAGCAAGGTAAGCGTAAAGCCGAAAATAGCCCTTCAAGTGTTGTTGTTTTTTTTCTTTTTTTTTTATGCTTGCGCTATGACCTGAGCATTGACCTTATAAGGACATGATAGTTTTCCGTGTGTAATCTCTTTGTAGTCGAAATAGTTACCCGTATATGGAGCGAACTGATGATGAAATCATGTAAAGCATAGAGAAAGTTAACTGGTCTTTTTTTATTTTAATGTGGAAGTAATAAAGAAAAGAAAAACAATGAAAGTGGGCGAAAAGACAGCTTGCCGCAGGTGTTGAGTCGCACCCACATACGATACAATGGCGGTGTCCAAATCCACTCCCAGCGCAGACTCTCTCTCGGTGACAAAACAGATCACGAATGCAATGCTTTTGCTGACAGCATTCGCCCGAAGCTATTTGGGAGACGGAAGAACGTCATAGATGCCAAGTTTCGGACACCATCTGTTTATACCCAAGAAAGCTCATGAAAATACGGCCGACGTGGTTAACTATATATGGTAAAGCATCGCACGCGTGATAGGTGGTGTCCGAAATCTGCCGTCAATTGCCTGTTTCTGATTCCCGCAATCGTTTCCGCCGCATGCAGCAGGCAATCGTTTACGCTTGCAGCCGGCAAAAGTATGGCCTTCGAGATCTGTATTTGTTACACAGAGGGTCCGTCGCTTGACAGAGGAGGCGTGGATTTGGACATCACCTATACAAAAGATGTGGCACCGGCTTCCTAACGCGGCAAGATGTCTTTAGGCTGCCTTGCGCAGCTCGAGGCCCGACCTTCAGGAGGCCATCCTCGAGAGGGCTTAGATGGTAGAGGAGGCCTACTTCAAGTAGTTCCTCCCCCCACCCTCCATCCCATTGTCCCCTTCCCTTGCAAGAGGGATAAATAAAGCTTTTCATTCATTCATTCATTCATTCATTCATTCATTCATTCATTCATTCATTCATTCATTCATTCATTCATTCATTCATTCATTCATTCATTACGTCCAAGCTCTCCCGGTAACCCTTGCTCTTTGTTCGTGTATGGGCGACATTATTACGCATTTACCCGCTGAATAAGTCAGTTTCCGGTGAAGTTCAGATTGAGTGATTTCAACGAGGTGGTGTCTTACAGATATGAATGCACGGCCGATAGGCTCTGTCTTTGAGCATGGGCGATGAGATTGAGACAACTGTAGTGACGTGGTCAAGTTTCATGCTTCGAAATTAATGCACCAAACAAAAGCGAAATTTCAGCCGCCGTGAACGTAGCAAGGGCAAGGGGCGAGCCAAAATCCGTACCGAAGCCAAAGCCGGTCATTAATCTAAGTAAGCGCGAACTCTTTATAACACTATTTTTCATAGCCTATATACCATTACTGTAAAACATTCGTCGATGGCCCCCAAGTGAGGGCGCTAATATCCTTCCGGCCTAGCACCGCCACAACGCCAAGGGCTGGGCAAAGTGCCGGACGCGCCAATATTGACATAGCGGCGACATAGAGACAGCGGGGAGGCAGGCCGCTATTGGAAGATCCGCGATCCCTTCCCTCTTCCCGAATCGGTTAGCTTTAGGTCAAAGCCAGGCCCGCCATCGCCCGCCTCTCTTTCTTTATATAACGTCGGTACCTTACAAGTCGACGAGCGGGCTCTATATCTAGCCTTACCGCTGCGTTCCTCCGGCATCGCCGCCGCTGACATCATTCTTGTGACCGTCGGCAACTCCAATATAGCCTCGGGCCGCTGATGGGAAAAGGAGTGAAGAAGCGGGAACGAAAGCCAGAATGATGGGGTCGACAATGACACTGAACGCCTTCCATCGCGTTCTTTTATTATTATTTTTTCTTCGCTGTCATCGTTCCCTATACTGTTGCGGCTTCTCATTCTGGGCGCTCTCGTCTCTGTTTACGGGCAAACCGCGACTGTATAGCGGTTTCTCGTACGTATGTGGTCCGAGAAAACGAGTCACAACTCCGTCGCTGGTTTGAGGGTAAAGAACCGGAAAGCGGCGAAGTCCACGGCGCTCACAAACAACGGGATGAAGGGTCTTTTTAGTCTGTAAAGCGTTCCTCTGGGAAGGGCACGCGGGCGGACCAGGAACTGTTCGTAGCTGCTGGTATACATACATACGGAAAGCGATTGGGGAGGCGGCGATAGAATGGTTCCTTGCCTGTTGGCCCTGTTTTATCACCTCTGTTACCTGGCGTTGCAATTAAAACTCTCATTGTGGCGGAATTGAGAGCGTTTTCTCGTACGTGGTCGGATTTTCTGGCGCGGGAAAATTTCTCTAAGTGATTTTCTCGGCTGAGTCTTTGGCTCCATTAGAATGCAACCCAGTCTTTCATTACTAACAACGTATTAACTGCACCCGCGAAGACGTTTTCAGTGTTTATGACGTCACGGCGTGCTGGTGCCACTTGTCACTCGTTTTTACTTCTTTTTCTGGCTTACGAAGACTCGTCTTTCGCTATACGAGCTTTAGTATAATATCGCCAGAAGTGATTTTTACTAATAAACATAGCTCTATACTGTAATAAGGTTATTACAGCTTAAAAGATATATTAATATTTCCCTTTCGTGTCCCTCTAAACTTTCTTTGTTTTAAGAGATATGAATATACTTGCTAGCCGCTTGCGTAGGGGCAAAGGATTTTGTAAGTGTCGCAACGAGTATTCGAAAATAGAACAAATTAAGTTACTTGAGGTAATCTTGTAACGTTCTGAGAATGATTAAAGCAAAAGGCGCTCACGCTTCCAAGCGTTGATCGCGTGTCCCTATTCGATGCATTTTTGTTCAAGACCTCACTCCGAGCGGGGCAGGGTTATTCAACATCGCAGGAAAGGCGCCTCGTTACAGTTCTTTCGAAACCAGCTGCTGGCGGGCTCGGCGCAGGCTTCGTGGCCTCGAGAAATGGCCAATGGGAGGGTTGCTATAGCTCGTAATGTTTTGGGAGGACGCAGGTGCGCTGGACGCGGAAAACATTTTGACAGCTCTGCGGCGGCGGCAATATGTGCCTGGCTAATGTGCGAGTGAAAGCTTCTGGATGGCACAAGTACCATACTGTCTTGATTGCGCAAGAAACTTCTTTTCTCCGAATAGGGCATTGCGGAAACGTCCCGAGTGATTGGCCCTCACGAATTAGCGATTGCGTCGAGTGACTGCGCACGTATCTCCAGTCGTGTACATACTTTTTCCTTACCGTTGTAGCAGTCGACACGAAGATGGACAGAGCTAGTTAACGGTATGAGAGAACATCCCTAATAATACTAGCGTGGGTAAAACAAAACAAAAAACAAGACAAGGAGACCGTCATTGTTTCAGAAGATGACGCACGTTTATTGGCAACTAGAGCCTCTATACGTAAACTAATGCAGTGCCGCCGCCGTTGCCGTGGATGCGCGAAGGTGAACTTTCTGGTTCTTTTTTTATGTGAAAGCGTCAAATGACCCATTGAGCGAAAAAGCCGGCGTCTGTCGTCTGGAGAAGCGGAAAACTGCACTCAAATTCCCACTGGCTGCGACGCCTTGTGAGGAGCGCGCCTCGACGGAGCAGAGTGGGCGGGGACACCCGCTGAAGCGATAGCGCGCCAGGTGTTGCGTGAGGGGAAAGGGCATTACCGCGACCACGCGTCATCCTCGTTCTCGGAAGTCTGTGTTATGCGCACGTTCCTTGTGCGCGCAAGCTCTCGCCCTGCGTTCTTACTGCGCCTCGGTAAGGCCAAATCAAAACATGCCAAGTGTCTCAACGCGCTCCCTTGCCCGCGAGGAGTTCGTAACTCGAAGAACCGCTCAGCGGTACTTCGATTTATGATGCCATTAATGCTTTCGGGTTCACAACTCAGTCATATAAGTATAAAGGAAACACTGAATTGGGAGCATTTAGATAATCGTCGACGTAGGATGCGATTGAAATTCTTTCATGCTGTTTACCATGGTCGTGTCGGGATTGAAAATACAATATATTTGCTTGCACCTCACTATGTCTCAGACAGAGTTGATCATATGTTCAAGGTACGGGAAATCGCATGCAAGACTGATTATTTCGATTGTCTTTTTTTTCCTAGAACAATCCGCGAATGGAACCAATTGCCGTCAAACATTGCCTCTGTTATGTCTAATGATGTTTTCTTTTCTATGTTAGCATAACCGCGTTTAAGTTTGTTCCAATGACATCTGTATTTTTGTGACTGACTGTGATTAGTGGTTATTTTTATTAGTTGTGTGACTGACACTGTATGTATTTTTTTACCTTTTGTTTATACCCTCCCCCACTGTAATGCCTGTCAAGGCGCTGTGGGTAATAAAATAAATAAATAAATAAATAAATAAATAAATAAATAAATAAATAAATAAATAAATAAATAAATAAATAAATAAGAAATGCTTAGGTGTCCTTGGATTTTCTTTTCTTTCTCCCGCACTGCCGGCGCCGCGGAGGCGCGGAGGCGAACGCCATCTGGTGGTGATGCAAGGAACCCAGTGGCGTGCGCCGCGCGGGTACTCCGCTGTGATTGGTTGGTCTATTTGGCAAGAGAACAACCAGGGCCGTAGCAACCACGGTCACGAAACCCGGCGAGGTTCGCAAAGGAAAGTTTCACGTTTAATATGTTTTCATAAAAAATAATTAGCCATTGAAGGCTATCATGCACGGGAGACAATGGCGGAGTCTACCCACAAATGTGCTAATGTTTATCTCCTTTTTGTTGTTGTTGTTGTCTGGGAGACTACTGTGGTTTCAAGTCTGGTATACAAGTCTAGCTTACTTTTCGTATATACCGGGTGAACAAGAAGAAACGTAAAATAGAATCGTAAAAGAGAAAAGAAATAACTAACATGAAATGTTAGTGCTGCAACACACTCCTATTCGCTGACTGCGGACTTTGTCTATGGCGCCAGTGGCTTTAGGCAGTGGTATCGGCTTCCGGCGCGGGAAGTTGGTACTGCTTCCATGCGGCAGCTGTCCTTGTCTCTATCGGCTTTTCTTTGTCTGCGAGTACATATACGTTGTGCGTATTTCCGGTGGCGTTCGGGGGGCCTTTTTATGTTGTGTTCGGTGTGGTTGGCCCCTTGGGGCCCGGAACATTTGATCCTGGCACGTTAATGAAACGAATTAGCCATGAGGCTTCACTTCATGGTGGTCGGTAATAATTTCTCTGTGAATGGAGGGGTCCGGTGCTGTTTTTATTCCATGTCTGTTGTCATGTTCTCTTAGAGAGTGTTCGTTTCCTTTTTATCAGTTGCCGATCGCTTGTTTGCGGCCTTCGAACGTTTGCCAAGCTATATTGGATATAGAAAATTGTTCTTGGGTCTATTATGCTAATACTCTCTGTAAATGTTACACAACAGTTGACTGAAATAAAGAAAATTGAAACCCACCGACAGTCAGACGAAGCTACAAATGGATAACCCACACCAGTTTCTTCGCTAAGAATATTTCCACTTGACAAAATCATCTTCGCCTGGTGATTGAGCGCAGTGCCGCCGCCTCTAAGCGAGTTTGTCGCTCTACCATCCACTGTAAAATAATTTACACCCTTGTTCACTTTCAAGGGTGTAAATTATTTTAGTGTCCAAGCTAACAAGCAGCCTACTAGATGGCACAGGGCGAGAGTGAATAATTCGATAGTTCGAAGTGCTGGAACATTCAATAACCAAATGAGTTCTAGGGAATTAAGCCTGCAAGCTCGAGACCGATTCATAAAATCTTGCATGGTCGCCAACATCCCGTTTCATGGTACTGCCTTGCGTGACAGCGGTGGTTGTGGGTTCGATTCCCGGACCAGGGCGAATTTTCATTCATCTGCGAAACCTTCATCGTTAGGAGCCCGTATGAGCTACCTGTTGTAGTGTAGTAACGCGCCACTTTCAGGTGGATGCCAGTTTTTCATTTCCTCGTCTTTCCTATTATCGATAATCAGTTCCTCTAGTCAGCCGTGGCACCGTTCCGATGGCGTTGGAAACAATAGCCAGAGGAACCGGTTTGCCAGCTCTGTTTTCTTATACAAACAGTACCGTTCAAACGTAGCAACCGCAGTATACCTCAATGACTATGGCGAATCTGCTTGCGGAGAAAGATGTCACGGGCTCGATATGCGGGCGCGGCCGCCACTTTGCGATGGGGGTTGCAGTGCAAAAATGTTTTACGTATTTAGGTTTAAATGCACTTTAACAAGTGGTGAAGTAAGATGGTGAAAAGTATCGAAGTCCCATACTGCGATGTCCGTCCGTCCGTCCGTCCGTCCGTATTCCCCAAGAATGCTAACCATATTAATACAAATTTCACCAACAAATGCAAAGCGCGAAACTTGTAAAGCAAGCCTCTTAGTGCTTTAAAATGCAAAGGCTTCATTCTGCGACCATGCATTGTGCAACAGCTCTACAAAAATTACTGTGATCAGACACAGTAACAACTCTATCAGGTAGTTGATTCGGCGGTGCTATAAACGTTTGCGCCGCGATAATGTAGAGGTGTGTTTTCCATATTCCAACGCTATTACTTTTCGCCCTTCGTCAATGTCAGAGTGACGACAAAATGCCATCTCAATGCACCAAAAACTTTCATGTGAGAGAGAAATGCATCAGCTCGGTCTCCCCAGCGCCCACCGGTGGTGCAATATGTGCCGGCAGCCACCGCTTCGAGTATCGCGTTTCAATCGTTGAGCACGTAATCGCATTTTCACAAGTCAACTTCACCGTAAGTTATGCGAAAAATTATCAGTTATTTTTTAGGTATTATGCGTCTTTCTTTTACCAGAAAACGTGAAAAAGAAATTTTCGGTATATCGAATTTTGTGCCGTCGTAGTACACCGATAAAGGCACGTGACCGGAAGTTTCTCGGGGCCGCACACTCAATACTGTTATCGCGCGCGCAACGACTGCCTGCACGCCGATGAAATATAAAGATAAAATTTTCTGCTTGTTTCGTCATTAAGAATTTGGCTGTTACACAAATGCGGGTATTACGCGTGCTTGGACAATAAACGAGACAGAGAGAGCGAGAGACTTCGTATGCAGGCGGAAAAAGCCTCATACCAGGTTGCACGAAATTTTCTGCCACGTTCTCGCGTGGTGAGCTCGCATGCCTTCTCAAGTACTCTTGCGCGTGCGACGCAACGTAGAATGAGCTCCGCTGCATACGAAAGTGTCGAGCCTGGAAACGGCAAGAATTTGGCTCATTTGTTTATTTTTTTTTCTGCCGTTCACTTTCGTTGAAGTGTCCTCAGTCACAAAAGCTGCTGCCACTTACAGTGTTTCCGTTAACAACAAAGCGCCTGCTTTATATAGCGCTCAAAAGAGAGCAAAAAGTGCCGTTATGGTCGTGCCCGTTTTAAGGGCCTCTCGGTGGAACTTGCATCCTGTGTAATGAGCGTTGCGACGGAGGCAACTCCTTGAGTGTGCTTGTGCGTATTATTTTTCTTGGTTTTAATGGCAATTCACCTCAGTCACCGATATTACGCCAAAATACCAGGCTTGATATTTTCTTTCTTTTCCCAAAACTTTTATTTTTGCGCAGCACGACAGACTGTTACATAAAGCTCTTTTCTAAAGCGTTGATTTTCCTTATAAACAAAACATAAACAAACGCCATGCTGCGCCTTTCTTCGAGGCGGTCTTCCCACGTTATATTTTTGTATTGTGTCTGTTCTTTTTATTATTTATTCTTTTAAACCTTATTTTGTTTTCCTTAGCGACTGCATTCCTCCAGCTATATAGAGCTCTCAGCGAAATAGACTCTCAGTTATTTTGTTTTGTTTTAACATCTATAGATCTTGAAGCCTCCCATCTCTCCCCTTTCTCACTCAAGATGACGACAATTACGAAGACACCGACAAACACGACTAAGCGAAATCCCCCCTCTCCCGTTATATCGCACACTCCGCTTATGTATATCCATGAGGCCGATTCGAACTACGTCGTATGCGCTTTTTGGGATGAACGTTACGATATCTTTAACCATCCCATTGTCCCCTTCGAAGCCATGAACTTGAACAATAATGATGTTACTTTCCACTACTACTAGTTAATACGTTCATCAACAGAATTAAGTAAGCCTGGCACTTCTACCGAAGTCCACCTTTTTTTTTTTTTTTTTTCTTGTTCTGCAGTCGTTTCGGTATATCCTCCGGTAAGGCCGCCGGCGATCGGGCTCTGCAACCACTCTGGATGTCCCAACTCCATCGACCTTGTGCCAAATCCGGGATTCCCTGCCCTTGCGCCGATTAATTTGTCTCGCAAGAGTCCGCTGTCGCGGCCCTGCTAATGGCCGCGCGGCAATGGCGCTAGCCACTAGCGCCTGGCATTTATACTGCGCGTACGTAGTAAAATCATCGCCGCAGGGCTTAGTGTGCTCCGTAGTTCATCCTTTCGGCTTTTAAACGCTATGGCAATCTATTCAGCGACTCTCGTTTACTTTCGTTTCTCGTATTTTCTCTCGACTGGCTTAGCTGCGGTGAGGGCGCCGTTAGACCGTACGTCTTCGACATGCGAGGCCGCTTAAAGAGCAAAAAAAAAAAAAAAAAAAAAAAGGGGGGGGGGGGGGTTATCTCTATTCTTTATACGAGAGTCGTCGATCGAAGCTCGCAAAAGTGTGGCACGACAATAAAGTAGGAACAATGGTACGAAGCACTTGGCGTCTGCGCCTAAATTGGCTTCTAGATTGAGCGAGCAACGGGGTCAAGGATTTCGCCTAGTGCTGAGTGAGTGATGAGCACATGCAGGCCTGAGAAGTGCATTTAGCTGCGCATGTAAATGCTGAGTTCCGCGACAGGCAATGATGTTACTCAGAGGCGTGACGCCTCTCCTGTTTTTCGTTACTCATCTTTGAGCAATGTCTACTTGGCTGCGTCAACAATAAGTATATTAGAGCGCACTTTACTGTACCATGAAAATGTATTTTACCAGTATATAGACGAAAGTATATCTGGAAGTTCGTTAGGTTGAATGCAACCAACTACAAAATACAAAATGATTGTGTTAAATAAAGCACCTGAACAAAAGGAAAAATTTAAAAAACACAGATTTGAATTGGGTGAAATGTAAACACCGTGGTACACAGGAAGCTTAACGACACATTCAGAATGTTATTCATAATTAAATCAGGCGCAACCAGAGAAATATTACACAATTGCAAATAACAAGAACACAAAAGAAAAAAAAAGACTGATATGAATCCCGGACAGTATTGTAATATGAAGGTTAAGGGACACATATCAATGTACACAGTGTACACGGTTAAAACCAGAGGAGAAAAAAATTTGTATAATTCTAAGAAACGCATAAACATAAAAACAGCCATTATTCACGGAGAAGATGCTAAGTTCCTTTTGAAAAATAGCTGTTTCAGTGTAAGTGACAGTGTTTTCTGGTAACTCGTTCCACTCGTTTACGGATTGCACTGAAGGTGAACATTGATATTTTATTAGGTCCTGAGGGAAAAAATTCACCGACGATTACGATACTCCCTAATGCGAAATTTGGGCGCAGCTCTATACGTGTTTTCATTTCGCGATATATTGGCAGGCGCGGACAATCTATCTCGTGCGGCACGTTGCAAACGAAGCCAAGTGTGGCGCGACTGCCTCGCTAATAGGGAGACCGCGAGATGCAGCGCCTGGGTGATGCGTGCACGTCGGATTCACGGCAGCCGCCGCAGACAGACCTCCGCTCATGCAGCGCTTTGTTTTCATACAGACGAAGCGCGCTACTCTGGCGCCAGCTCGTAACCATCGTCGCCGCAAAGCCCTTCTTGCGTGGCACTACGCTTTTCCTCTCACGCTTTCGCCATACCCTCCTCCTCCATTTTTCGCTTTATGGTTCCGCTGCACCCTCCTCGCGCTCTCTTCGCTATCACCGTCTTTCATCTCCCAGTGCGCTCCGGGTTCGCTTTCATCTCTCGCTGTGCTCGTTCGCTCGGTTACGCTGAGAGGCAACGCCGACGCCGCTGCTCGCCGCAGGACTGGGCGAGCAGCGGAAAAAGAAGGATAATGCGCAATATATTTAAATTCCTACTCCTTCCCTTGTTTAAACTTAACGTCAGCGCCTTCGTATAGGTAACCACATACGGCGCTTTCGCTGACGTAGCCAGGAAAGAGTCCGTTGTGCTCCCAAGCGGGAGACCTGGAATGATTCCGTTTGTTTGTTTGCTTGCTTGCTTGCTTGCTTGTTTGCTTGTCTTCTTGTTTCTTTGTCTGTCTGTCTATTTCTTTGTTGTTCCTTGGTTAGTGTCTGTGTGTGCGTGCTAAGCGCTTCCGCAATGGCAGTCAGCGCACGAAAGCGACGCTGTTTCTGTCACTAGCTTGGTGTGCCAGAAGCGGTTCGTACAATTTCATTACTGCTGCTTTCTTTATGCTAGAAAGACATAATTCAACTTGATGGCGGAAGGCTATATAAGCGACTGAGTCGTCGAGTCTTAGAATGTCCAAGGTGGCTTGTTTAGTTTGCGGTCGCGGCCACGGAGCCCGTTCGCTGAGCTATAAAACCTGCAGTGGTAGCACATAGCGGGCGACTTCTTTACACCCCCGCAAAATGAAGCCCTGTCCTGTGGGCTTCGGAAGTTATAAAAGCGGAAAGGCCTTTCGTCTTCTGTTTTTTCTCGCTGGTATAAAAATGTGCATCATGTGCTCAAGGATTACAAACCTTCATTCGAAAGAAGACACGAATAATCATGGTCACGAATTTTATTGTTTCGATGCTTTATGTATGGCGTTACCGTTAGTCTAAACATGCGGTATACGGCGGGGCTCCTTAGTTGGTATGCTAATTTGAAATTTACGCTGACTGTGGGTGGATTTCGCGCTATTGGATCATTACACAACTTGAAAATAAGTATTGTTAATGTTTTTGTGGTTACGACGAGATTGCTGAAGCAGTTGAATATTAGCCATCTTCAAAAGCGTCACCACTTACATAATTAAGCTTGAAAGTCTTAAACCGAACAAGAATCAACTTACTTGAACACTACGTCAATACAGGCTGGTGCTCTTGTCTTTTGGAGGTCGACCACTATAAATAGACGGCGTTGTGCCTTTGTTCTCGAACATGTGCGTGCGTGCGTGCGTGCGTGCCTGCTTCGACAATGACTCCGGTGGCTCTTAAACTACATAAGCTGCTTCACGATATTGTTCGTTTCCAGCAGCGATGAGGTGACGGAGGGATTATCGAGTACCTGCTTAGTAATTTTCTCCTGCCGCGCTTGCTTCACCGTCACGACTCCGGACTTGAGTAACGTAGCACGCTACTTAAAGTGCTTGAGTTCTACCATAAGTACTAAACTTTTCTGCGCAGATTAAAAGAAAAAAAATAAGGAAAGGTTCTTCGAGACCCTTCCGGGCTGAGCAACCAGTCAACGATAGGCGAGTACCCTTCGGCCTGCTTTAAAAATAGATCCTCCTTTCAAGGCTTCTGTAGCGCAAATCCCCAGTCTATACTGGACACCTGAGCGCAGGCACAGCAGCCACTTTCCCTCCCTCCTTCTATACTGTTTACTACTTCCAAAGTTTTTGAAGCCCCTTCTTGCGCCAGTACGCTCAGTGCTGACACGCAACGTGGTTGCGTGCGCGGATGAGGCAGCTTAGCGTGTCCACGATGCCCTCTCCTTTCCTGCTCTCCTTCCCCAAGTTCCCGGCTCGGTGTATACGTGTGCACGCAACGCGCGGTACAGGTGTGGACTTGCGAAGCGGGTGCGTGTTTAGAAGGCGGAGTAATTAGCGCTTTCTTCATAAAGTGCGCGCGGGAAGGCGAAGACTTTACGCAGCCTTGGGCGAAATTGAATAAACTGGTTAAAACTTAACCGTCATCCGTGCCTTTTGAACAGGCGATTTCCGTGCGCTTGTAGAAAAGGTTCGCGCGAGCTTTCTGTAAAGCAGCGGCAGCATATACATATACAGTAGCAAAATTTTAGCTAGTGAGTGATTTATACGTGAGGTTATTATAGACGCCGTAGAGGAATCCTCTGGATTAAACTTGAGCACTGGGGGTTCCTAAGGTGCTTCAAAAGCTCGGCGCACGAATGCGACTGCCTCGGTCGGTAATCGCACCCTTGCCTTCGTGCTCGTTAGCAGAATGGAATAGCAGCTGGACCAACGTGGCGAGTCTCAGCTGTAGCTTGAGTGATGCGGCGCTACGTGCAGGTGTTCAATAATCGAACTCGCCTTTACAAAGCTCCCTGTATTTGCTTTCTTTATTTTTTTCTTAATATAGATGACTATTTGTCGCCGTATGCTGGCAACCACTACTCTTTTTCACGTGATCAATAATAATGAAAATAATGAAGCTAAAGAAAAACAAGATACAATATCTTGCACTAATCTAGCACTACCCTCTCTTGCACTCAACTCTCTTGCTCAAAAAGGGATATTTCGCATACGTCGTAGCCGACGTCCGCTTGATGTCTACTATGCTACAGCCTGTCGCAAACGCTCCTTGGTCAAAGCCTTCGCTAGCAGCTTAGCCATAGTGCCCCGTGCTGACGCTGCTGTTGCCAGGACTGGGCTGATTCGAGAATAAATCCTTAGTATATGAAACGCCGCCTCGTGACAAAATATGTAACGATTGGGCCTGCTGCGACAGACGGAGGATACATAATACATATGGTCGAAACCTGCACACGCAAAGAACTTATACCTTTATACTTCGATTTGAATTCGCGTATTTTTTTTTTCCTCGTTGCCTTCAAGTTAACTTCCGTGCGTTCCAATCCTTGCTTTTAATCCCAACCAGAATATCAAGAAAAAAGAAAGGGAAAAAATCACGGCAATGACCATCATCCACTCGCACCTCAGCGTGGAGCCAACGTTTCGACAGGGAAGGGGGGGGGCTTCACTTCGTCAGTTCGAAGACCTATCCCCATGTCGAAACGTTGTCTCCTCGCTGAGGATTTCCTCGCGTGGATATACTTGCTGATCATTATGTACATTTTTTGCAGGGAGGGCCGGTAAAAACTGTATCCTGTTTTTCATTCGGGCGGACGTAATCTTTTCGTGCTGCAATATACTGTTTTCGCAGAAACGCCCACCTCACGGTACGACTTTCCAAGGCTACGCCTGTAGTTCCTTCGGATGGCCAAGAGCCTCAGTACTTTCCTCCACGGTGGCCGCCGTCTATATTTCAAAGCACCGCTAGCCCTTTCTATGCAAGAGGACCTCCGTAACGCGAAGCCACTCTCATCGGCTAATCCGCTTTCCGCGCCCATCAGCCCCGTGATGCACTTTAAGTGCCGCATATATTGGATTACAGCTGCCTTTTCGCATCTCCTCTTTTTCTCTTTGCCCGCCAGCTTTCGCTTCTAACGCACTGCTCGGCCTTTCGCGCTGCGGTTAAAGATATCGTTATGGCGCAATCGAGACGGGAAATGCGCAAGCGCCAAAGCTGAGACACCAAACATGGCAGTTCAGCGCCTGTTGTATTCCATTACATGTTTCAGTTTACGGGCAAGAACGCCATGTAAACGAATTTGCCCGTTTGAAAAACAACGCATACGACGCGGACAAGGATGCAACACAATGACGTGCGCAGTTTTTGAACTTAATCGCTATGTATACCTACTAGATCAACAATAACTCAGCCGTAGTTGAAATTACTTCGGGGACCTCCATTCCATCAGGTTGGCCGCCCGTCCGTCTCTCTGAATAGCCCATTTTATCTGTGATTCATTGAGTTCGCTTTTCATGATAGGTGTATATGTTCGTTCATTTATCATTCATCGTGTATTGTTCAATTGCTGGAGTTTCTTCGCCTGCACCGTAACAAATATTCTTAAAACATTTGTTTGAGTTACATATGCCGCCCTCTATAGAAATTCTACTAAGAATTCGTTCGTAGCGCTAAGGAATTCGAATTAAAAAAAAAAGAAATCTGCACATACTCGGCACTGGCATCCTCCGCTGTTCACTGCATACCGCCTCAGTTTACTTTGCGTTGCATCTTAAAGGGTTACGGTCCTCTAATGAGGCAAGGTGTAAATTGGATGGCTGGAAGCGAGGCCTTTTCCACGGCGCATCCTATAGGCACCGGGCCGAATCGAGCAAAGCCAAGTCAAGAACGAAAAGGCAATTTCCTATTGGACCGTTTCGCGCCGTTCTCCCACAGCTGTTGCGTGGCTGAAGCTGTTTATCGATGTTTTCCGATCCCGCCACCCCCCCTTTCCCTGTGGCTTGGCCGTTTACTGCCTCGTAACACGCGCTAGCCTTGCACAATGAGTTGGAAAACAGTTGCTTTCTGCGCGTTGGGCAGCCGATCGAACCGCGCACGGCGAATGGCGAAATACGAAAAAAAAATACAACTGCAATTACCGCGTTTTCGTAACCATAAAGGCGTTTCCTTTATTTGTCTTTCGCAACATGTGTGCTGTGGTGCGAAATTTGGCATGAGGCATGACAATGACGCATATAAGGCACTTGAACAATGACAACGGTATTGTTCACTGCATGCGGGTTCGCCCGCCAACCCGCTAAGCTATGGGAAAAAGCCTTCCATTTATATTCAGTGAGCAAGCTCTGTCTCGTGCACTTTATTTGTCTCTACTCGAGAGGTCCAGCATATCCTATTGCCAGTGCTACCGGCGTTGTGTTTTCGCCTGAACTTCGAGATTTTCCTTTTGCCATGGATGGTATAGCCACTTTGAAAAAGAAAGACCCATCTTATCACACTGCACGCAGTGCAACAAGAGAGTCCCCGAATCGTCTTATTCGGCCACCCACTGACTTCGTAAGCTCGATGACGCACTATAAGTTTGAGCCAATTGTAAGCCGAATATACCGTTATATTCGAATACCGAATATTCGTATAGAGAATATTTTGGTATACGATACCGGTATGCGGTATTCGTATAGCGAATTCGTATACCGAATATATTTCTATACCGAATAATCGTATACCGAATAATCGTATACTGAATAATCGTATAACCAATAATCGTATACCGAATAATCGTATACCGAATAATCGTGTGCCGAATAATCGTGTGCCGAATATACCGCGCATGTTATTCACCGCCTCACTACTTCATTTTGGTTGCGTTTCTCGGGTTACAAGGTCGCTCCGATAAAAGGACTCGGTACTTCTTACAATTATCCTCGTCTTGCGCCGTCCTCCGGCGTACGTCACCAGACGTGATGAGGTAAATATCGCGATTTCTACATGTATCGGACGTTATTTCAAATCCCGGCCGTGGCGGCCACCTTTCGATGAAGGATGAACTCAAAAACTCTGGTGTACTTAGATTTAGGTGCAGGTTAAAGAAGCCCAGACAGTCTAAATTAATTAATTTCTAGTTCTTCCACTATGCGTCCCTCATAACCTACTGTGCTTTTTCGAGACGTTAAACGTACAATTTAACTTAACTTAAAGCTGGGGGTGCAGTGCGCAATGGCGGCTGTAAACCAAGGTTGTTGATTACCCAGTCCGTTTGTTAAGGCTACTGTAGCTTTAAAGATTTGATGAAATGAGCCGCGTCCTCCGCCTTTTTCAGTACGTCAGCCGTTTTGTATCACCTTGCCTTTGGTCGCCCTCGCTGAATCGCGGTTAATGTCCGAGGCGTCAGTTCTTGTTATAAGCTTAAGATTTTGCGGCGTGAATACGTTGTCTGCTACAAACGACGTTGACAAGCCGTAGCAGCGCGGTCCAACGTCCGACTTGAAGCACAGGCTAACAGGAGTGCGCAACTGGTCAATTCTAAAGATTCACTCTGTAATCATCATTACTGTTGCCAGTGGTAACGAACACACTCCACCCAGCTTCTCTTAATCTCACGCCGCTCTAACGGTGCGAACAATATCACAACATGCAACGTATATTTATTTAATTGAATGTCTGCTTCGTCCTGTGTTAAATGAATGCTTCATTCTTGCGTTGGTTTGCTCTGATAACGCCTGACTGATATTTTGGATTGATCATGAGTTGTTCGCTCTGCACGTTCTCACGTCAGCAAACAGTGATACGCACTCTTCTGGAAGCAAGGCGCGGCGCGGCCTTTCGTGAGAGCAGCGACGGATGTGCCTAGTTTGTGCACGTTGCACAACTTAGCATGTCCCTCTGCGAACTAGAACAAAAAAATGAAAAGTTTAAATGCGGTGTGCAGGTGCTTTTTCATTTGCAGGTTCCCGCATGTTAAACAAGTCTGCACAGAAACTTTGCGTAGGATCTCCGCTCAGAAACATGCATGACTGCCCACCGAACTCTCGCGACGTTCTTTTTAATTAAAGAGTCCGTGGTGAATAACATCGGAGAAAGTTGTTCTCGCTGAACAAACCATTCGGGAGTGCGTTCGAATGCACGCCATCTGCAAGTTTCTGAGCTCCCAGGTCGCGGCGAAATTATTCTAGACTTACCGGCGTTCAGAACTCAGCTCTTCCTCGCCAAAGAGTTGTTTTCATAGCCAGTCATCTTGTCCATCAGTGGCACGCAGCTGACGCTGGCTGCTCTTGTTCATTTCAAGTTCTTGCACGGTTCCACCTACGTGCTTTCTTATTTGGTTCCCGATGCCGTGAGGATGCAACACGTGTTGTTTTCTTATTCAAACTATAACGCATCACCACGCGCATCACGCACACTGTGCCTGTAGCACCGTATCAACATCGTCTTTCTTTTTTCCTTGCTCTGACTCATCTTTATTCCTAACGGTCGTCTAGTTTACGCCTATCTTTTGTGTTGTTCATCATAAACTTGCTTTTTGAACCGCCAAAGGAGTGATGGGATGAAAAGCCTCGGGGCCCTAGAGGGCCCTACCAAGTAGCTGCCTCAAGGCATTTGCATCTGCCGTATCTTGTCCCTGCATGAACGTACCGCGACTTCGGTGCAGTGGTGAGAAACTCCCTAATGTAAGTTTATAAGCAGCGACAATGATTGTGATGATGGTGATGATGGACATTTGGCGGTCACACCGGAACTTCACATCAGACGTGATAATCTTAGTCCGTAAATGTGTATTGCAGCAAGCGCCCTCGGCGTCATGAGCGCGGTAATCGGTTGTTGTGGAATCTGGCTATAGCTTTGTTGTTCGCGTTAAGCCTAACTGCCGTCTGCGCAACATTCATGTCTGCCTGCCACGGTCGCGCGGATCCGCATATATATGAACGAACCTTTAGAGAGAAAGGTATTTTTCTCTTCTTTCGTTTAATCATGCCCTGTAGCATCCGTGCCATTTCCTCCATCTGGCTTTATGCATTCACGCGCCTATAGACTCCGGGAGAGTGACAAATAAACATTCAACACGTTCTTCCACTCCAGTCTTGCCCGTAATTCTACAGCAACGTTATCTCGTTGTATGCAGACAGGCAAATTCTCTCACTCGCAGTCGGCGTATATTACCACAAAGGGCGGCTGCAATTTCGCTCAAGCCATATCGGCGTGTCATGGCGCCCTCAAAGAAAAGGCAGCGCAGTAACCCCTGCACCGTATTAACCGCGGTGAGCTACGGCTAACGTCGCCGTAAAAACTCAGTGCGTGATGTGAAAACACTGGGGAGTCCCGACTAGTGGTAGGGTGTATCGCTTAAGGCATCGTTCGTACGCGCAATTGCATGCTCTGCAAAGTTCGCGGCAACTGTTCGTGCGTGTTGCAGTTGCTGCTGCTTGTAGCGACTCTTTCTTCGCTTCTAAACAAAGCAACTGCTGCTCCCAAGCGAGCCTTCGTTTAGAGCTGTAGAGCTGGTGGTGTGTGTCAGCTATACTGTAACGAAGCCTCCTTTCTGCGCTTCTTCCTGGCTGCATTAGCATTCAAAACGAACCTGGTGGGCTTGCCACTGCTTTTCACTGCACGGGGCAGCATCGTATGCAAGCGATGAGAATATATATAACTGAAGCAGCGTAGGTACGGTAGATGTTGGCTGCTGGTATTTCCATGTTGGCGTGCTTTGTTCCGAGTATAACGATCACCAAAATGTCAAGAACATTATATATATAAGAGCAATCGAAAATCAAAGGTGTAAAATTTTCTCCGATGCTTGTCAAAGAGGGCCATTGACTTCCTCATAGACCTCGTCGGTCCGAACCATCTTATTCAGTTTCTTTTCTTTTCATTTTTTTTTTCCAGAACTCCCTCAACCTAATCTCCACCCACCTTCCTTACGGCGATAGCCTAAATATAAGTTCGAAAGCTACCCTCTCCTTGAAACAAGCATGTTTTCCTACTACTACTATTATTACTGCTCCTACTTGTTATAGAAACATTTGGAATTCGGGTCTCATCGAAGGTGAATTAATACGATACGCGTTTCTAGAAAGCCACAGAGCAGCTTTTATGAATTGAGATAATCTCAGTACTTCGGGCACAATCAGGCTGCGTGAGAGACTACATGCATTACCTCGCTTGGATGTGGAGCTGCGGTCTTCGCATTATCAAGACTATAGCGAAAAGCCTACGCACCCGCTCACCTGGAATACTGGAAGGAGACTTTGGAAATCGAAGAATGAGCGCTTCTATGACGTTGGATCGTCAGTATACGTTCTTTTATGGAAACTCTCCAGTCGTCAAACTCGGATTCTCCTCTGCCTAGGAAGCAACGGCACTCGCGTAATACTGGAAATACGATGGTCTGCTGAATGTGGTTTGCGCGCGCTTGAACACACTTCTATTCTCGAAGGACGTACATTGGATGTATTTCGTACTCTGCTCTTCTCAGCCCTTTTCAGGGCCCGTTCTTTGAACTCCGCTCGTATGTCGCTGCTCGCGTCGTCTCTCAGTCCATTCTTGACGCGGCGTTCGCTTTTTGAGCACGAGAGAAACCGGAGAACCTGGCGAAACCACTCGCCTTTCTCTACACACGAGTGAGTGCTTCTCAAAAAACCTTGTGATGATGCATGCCGTACCCTTGGAAGCAAAGAATGCGACGATAGCGCTCGCTTTCCCTGCGCTCCTGTCTGAGAAAGGACAGAGCTACAGTCCCTTTCCGTTTTTTACCGTTTACTTATTTATTCGTTGTCTTTTTTCTTACATCATCAGTTGGTGGTGCGCCAAAGGCGAGTTCGTCTTTGCTCTAGCGAAAATCGAGACCAACCCAGCGTGACAAATGGAAAACGGCGGCGCACGGATGAAATGAGGAGAAACCAGCTATATAGGAGTGGGTCCTGCGAGGACTTCGTTATCGATTCCGTTCGTTTCGACCACCGCGCGCAGCGTCGGAAGAAGCTTCAATGACGTATAGCGTCTTAAGGAGAGAGAGTAACTCTATATATACGTCCACGTTTGTCGATCCACGCCTAACAAGACTCGCGAAATGTGCTTTATTAGCCGCGGCACGGGACCCTTCCCCTGCGGATTTGAGGATGCTTGGAATCCGGAGTGCGCCCTCGCGTTCCGCTTGAGCCGGCCGCTTCCAGTCAACTGGCTTTGGCCTGCTTTAGGGTCTCCGAAAAGATCGCATATAAGCGTCACGGATTCCGTAGGGCTTATATGTGGAGACCTAGCGGTGACTCTTCTCGTTAGTCAACTCTTGTTGAGAGACCGCTCGGAAATATGGCTCAACTGTGCGGGAAGTGATACTCTAACCCAACTAAGTATTGCGGCAGTTGCCAACTAGTGCTTTCTTTTTGTTTTTTTTTTTTTTTTTCGTCCTAGCGCCAGCCTCAGAAGCGCCTCGAGTAATTCTGTGTGTGCCTTTGAGGAGCCTCATGTAATAAGACTCTCGCTTTAATGGTAGTTATGAACTATGTAGTGAAGAACAACTGACAGTTAGGTTAGCTGTGTGTATCCAAAACAATCAGCGAGACTTAGGCCTCAAAGACAGAACATAGCACAAGTTTTGCTCATGCTTGGCTGGCTTCTGTACCAGCCTTCGTCTTCTAACTGTGAGCATCCCTGCAGCCATTACTATTCACAAATTATTCTGTTTATTTAATCACATCTTAGCATTTCACCTACTGTAGATACGTTTTTTTACCTACTGGGCATTTTTTCCCCACAATTGACTTTTATACAAAATCTTTCCTTTTAGGGTTTCGACCTCTATTCATTTACTCCTGATTGGTTTTTTTTTTTTTTTTAGCCTGCGATATTTATGGTGGTGCTGGTCTCACTTCCATATTTATTTCGATTTGTTTAGCACAGAGGGTAGAAAAGGTAGCCGTAGTGAAGGGCTTCGGATTAATTTTGACCACTTGGAATTCTTTACCATTCCGTCTAGCGTCATCATAACCGCTATAATGTTGTGTACCTCAGTCACACGGGCCACTTTCCGATACCGATCGGACTCGATCGCGATCGAATGTGCCCCGCATGATTAACGTGTATAATGCTGTCCAATTTATCGCGTTATATTGATCATTTTATTCTTATTAGTGTTGGGGAAGCTGTGAAGAGAATAGCAATATAGTGTACGCGGCTTCGCGTGAATACTTCTCTTTCGACGGGCGTAAGCGTACCACCGCACAAATCGAAGGTACCTTGCATCTTGTCTGCACAAATTTCATCGCCAAGCACGACGCAAGCAGCCGTGTAAAATCTCCGTTTAAGGGTGTTATCTTTCTCAGCGACCGGGTCAATTCTTAGAAGTCGTGAACAGCTTCCGCTGCAGTTCGGAGGGTGCGCCTTGGTAAAGTGAGCTTTTTTAACCTTGGCATATAGCAGGGTCCAGTGTACTCACTGGTTGCCGATGTTGATTATCATTCCGTATTGTTCAGAGTACCGCGCTTCATCAGTGGAACATGTGCCACGAGAGAGTGAAACACGTGAAAACTTAATTAGCTCAGCGGTACCACCTGGCAAACTCCACATCAGGAAGGGGCGGAACAGGTAATTAAGGCGCGCAGTGTTAAATACGCTCACTTATATTTTGTACTTGTGTGCGTCAGTATCAAGCCACTCATATTACACTTATACCGAAGAGCCAGATCCTTGTCCATACGATGAACCAAACTAAAGTTTAATCTGAGGCAATGGTTTATGGATTGAGTAGACGCTCCGGCAACTGTTAATAAAAACGCGACCTCTCAACTGGCCATGGCCTCCACTCGCGATAGTGCACCATGTCTATGGACTTCCTGTATAGCGTCATTTTAATTTTTTATTCTACTAGATAGCATAGTGTCGTTCGCTTTCTGTTTCTCGCGTAATGTTAGCCTTGAGTCTAAAAAGATCGAGCACACAGTTTCATTTCGCAAATGCGCGCAATCACTGAATGAGCCCTCCAAAGCAGCAAGCCATTGGAAAGCCGTTCCAACAACCATGCAACGTTGCGACGAAAACAGGCCGCCTTTGAGTTGGGCGCTCAACTCAGCCAACCGTATCGTGAAACCGATTGTTCACAGCTTGATCCGCAAAAAAATGACAGTGCTAAGACCCAATAAAGACACCGGAGAATGCCTAGTGTACTGTTCGCCGTCAACGCACGGGCCGATTCACATTAAGGCAAAAAAAGAAAATGTATGCGCGGTTCTGTCCATTGTCATAAACGCGCAAGGTAGAACACACACGACTCAATCGGCAGTGAACGAATTTTTTTTTCAACTCAAATATCAAATGTAAAAAAAAAAAGGGGGGGGGGGGGGGGGGACTTACGAAACCGGAGGTTTCTCGAAACTGAGATCTTGTGTTGGTGATTTCGCGCACCGTCTTCATCCAAGTGCCTAAAGTTTGTAGTCTTGTTCGCCTTGGAAACGTGAACAACCTGCGTGTACAGTCTTTCTTTCTTACATTCTTCTTTCTTTCTAGTTCGCCGTATACTTCGCTTCGTTCTGCTCTGGCAGCCGCAATCGCAGCTGGCCCTGAATTTCTCGGTAAACAAATGCATTTCCTGCACGCCACTCTCGTGCATTACAAACTCCAGGGCGCCTACGGATCCTTACTTCTTTTCTTCTTCCTTATTCCCCCCGTAAGCGTGTTTTCCTTTTTCCAAATGCGCTGCATGCACAAAAGCGTTTCCGAGTGCTTGCGCTTGGCACCTCGGCTAAACGAGTTGCTCGACGCTCTCTGTGGGGCGGTTTCAAAATCACCTTTCCGGTAATGAAGTCTGCGTGCATTCGTTTACCGAGTTATTCTGCGTTCACTCTCTCTATGGCTTGAACCCTCTATGGCTTCGAACGCATATCTGTCATTTTCGGGACAATGTCCTTCGCTTTGCAGTTCGTATTTTTTCTGAAAGATAGAATGCGTCTGTCGCTTATCAACGAGAAGCGATTTTGCCTCGTTCAGGTGTGCCGTTCTCGGGGAGAGAAATACGGAGCTATCGTACGTACAGTCTATTAAGCCCTGTATAGAAAGTCGTAGCAAAGACTCGAGTGCGATTGTTTACACGCCCCAAAAAGACAAGCGCCGATAAAATGTAGATGTTCAAAAACGAAAAAATAAAATAAAAAAACAGCATACTCGAGTCTCCACAAACAAGCGTTGTCTTTCAGCCAGTTTATTTGTTGCAGGTAATTATCAATTGCCTACAGTTCGTCCTCCAGTGGACATAAATATAGGCTGATGAGGGTGATGATGATGATGATACCAGCCGAGGGCGCTAGCAGAAATACGTCGTAACCATTTCAGTGCTGAAAGTCAAGGTTTGACCCGCCGTGGTGTGGCTCAGTTTCTATGACAACCTGCCGCTGAGCATCAATGTCGGGGTTTGGATTCCCGACTGCGGTAGCCGCATTCCGGCGAAGACGGATTGCAAAAGCGCTCGCGTACGGTGTTTTGTGTGCTCGTCAAATGTACGCCATGAGGTCATTGTCAATCGGGAGCCATCGGCTACAGCATTTCACCTAGCCTCAGTGTTGCTTTGGGAGGTTAAACACCGGACGCTCAATCAGTCAACCAATCAATCGATCAATCAATCAATCAATGAAGGTCACTGATTCGATCGGTCAATCACTCAATCAATGTCACTGCTTCAGGTTGCACCACCCAAATCAAATAGTTCTCATATTGTGGGAACTCTACACAAGCATGAGGCTGCTGCGCAGCAGAAGCACTAGATATGAAATTTTCAGCATTTAAGCGCTTGATCTGCTCAGAACTGAAACGCATACGTGCTAATCATTAGAGTATCAAGCAACTTACCCAAAGAATCGTGCATTGAAGCGATAGTAATTTAAAGAACAAAGAACTTTCGAGCGTGCATGCGTTTTGCCTTCGAAAAAAAAATTAACATTAGAGGTAAACCGCTGCTCTTGTGCTCTCTGCGTCTCGTCTCTAATGCTATCATCATCATCAGCCTATATTCTTTATGTCCACTGCTGGACAAAGCCTCTCCCTGCGGTCTCCATTTACCCTTGTCTCGCGCTAGCTGATTCCAACTTGCGCCTGCAGATTTCCTAACTTCATCATCCCACCTAGTTTTCTGCCGTCCTCGACTGCGCTTCCCTTCTCTTGGTACCCATTCTGTAACTCTAGTGGTCCACCGGCTATCCATCCTAAGGATTACATGGCCTGTCCAGCTCCATTTCTTTTTCTTAATGTCAATTAGAATATCGGCTATCCCCATTTGCTCTCTGATCCACACCGCTCTCTTCCTGTCTCTTAACGTTACTCCTAAGATTTTTCGTTCCATCGCTCTTTGTGCGGTCCTTAACTTGTTGTCGAGCTTCTTTGTTAACCTCCAAGTTTCTGCCCCATATGTTAGCAAAGGTAGAATGCAATGATTGTACACTTTTCTTTCAGCGACAGTGGTAAGCTCCCAGTTAGGATTTGGCAATGCCTGCCGTATGCACTCCAACCCAATTTTATTCTTCTGTAAATTTCCTTCTCATGATCAGGGTCCCCTGTGAGTAATTGACCTAGATAAGCGTACTCCTTTACAGACTGTAGAGGCTGACTGGCGAATCTGAATTCTTGTTCCCTTGCCAGGTTATTGAACATGATCTTTGTCTTCTGCATAATAATCTTCAACCAACACTCTTACATTTTCTCGGTTAAATTCCTCAGTCATTTGTTGTAATTCGTCCCCATTGTTGCTGAACAGGACAATGTCATCTACAAGCTGCAGGTTCTAAGATATTTGCCGTTGATGCTCACTCCTAAGCCTTCCCAGTTTAAAAGCTTGAATACTTCATTTAAGCATGCAGTGAATAGAATTGCAGAGATTGTGTCTCCTTGCCTGACCCCTTTCTTGATAGGTAACTTTCTACTTGTGGAGAATCAAGGTAGCTATGGAATCCTTGTAGATATTTGCCAAGATATTCACGTATGCCTCCTGTACTCCTTGATTACGCAATGCCTCTATGACTGCTGGTATCTATACTGAATCAAGTGCTTTTTCATAATCTATGAAAGCCATAGATAAGTTTATTCTACTCCGCAGATTTCTCGATTACCTGATTGATGACATGGATGTGATCCACTGTAGAATATCCATTCCTGGAGCCAGCCTGTTCTCTCGGTTGATTAAAGTCAAGTGTTGCCCTGATTCTATTGGAAATTATCTTGGTGGATATTTTATACAATACTGAAAGCAAGCTAATGGGTCTATAATTCTTGAATTCTCTAACGTCTCTCTTCTTATGGATTAGTATAATGTTGGCATTTTTCCAGTTCTCTGGTACATTTGGAAGTCGTGAGGCATTGCGTATAAAGGGCCGCAAGCTTTTCAACCATGATGTCTCCTCCGTCTCTTATTAAATCGACTGTTATTCCACCTTCTCCAGCCGCTTTTCTCCAGGCTATGTCTTGTAAGGCCCTTCGAACTTCATCGCTAGTTATAGAGGGAGCCTCTGTATCCTGTTCATCACTACTTCGAATGGAAGTAGCTTGGAATGAAGTGGCTAACGCTACTCGTATATGCTTTTTAAAACCGTGCATTCGCTAGCATCCGCAATGTACCTTATCGACCGGAAATCTGGGCCTCGATTTTGTAGCGATTTCCTTTCCGATGTCATTTCTTTTCGCGCTTCGATTGTGGTCAGAGTGACGCTCCGCCGCTAGGATCAATGGGATCAGCCGGCCGTGAACGCTAGATCATAAGAATGACATAGAATCGATCAGAAGGCATCACTACTAAACGGCGGTTCTGTTCAGTGCACGTCTTTGCCTTCTTGGAATTGTTTCGGTCTTCGAATTGAGCGCGCTTTGCGTTGCATTCACGAGGACGTTTCGGGGAATGGCCTTGGCCCGGTGCAGTAAACGCTGACTCTGCGTGCGGGCAGAAGGAACGATCAGCGCTGCTCTGCCGTGCGATCCATTGTCCTGCATTGCAACTGTCGCGAGAAGAGAGATGTCAGTGGTGTCACTGCGTTTCTTCAGCCAAAAGTTCCGGCGTCGCTCTGGGGTGTCAGAGGTGTGTTTGGACTTTTCTTGCTCATTCTCGTAATGACTACGCCAGTTGCCGATGCCTAAATGGCATTGTATCACAACTGTATGACTTGCTGACGCGCATATCTCCGTGTGAAGGACACGTACCATGAACTAGACATTGCTTCGAATGAATAGTTCTCGTTACACGGCGCCTTGCTCAGCGTTTTGGCAAGACTCATTCACTGTTGTTTCTTAACCGTGACCCATTGATGTTCTTCCTGCTTTGACTTGCCCCGAACTCTAATTTGTGAATCGGGAATAGAAAGAAGGGCTGTCACTGCTTTTCCTGCTCGTAATGCTCTCCATCTCGTTTGTAGTCGCGTTCAGTGGAAGTAAACGGCTTTTAGCTAGCGAGGTATAGGTGTGAAAGTAAACAATACACAACTATCTTGCAGCTAGCCTTGGAAGCTTGCGCCTTCTAGCGCTATTTTCGGTACGCAGTATAAGCAAGAATTAACCAGAGTTCTTGCTCTTCCCTTTACTTAGTCCCCAAGTTATACGGCGACAGGGTCTGGTGTGGACAGCGAGCGCTTTTTCCAACAGCGCAGGCTTATGGTTGCCATATTTATGTGCGCGTCGCTGTCGAGGTCGTGCTCTAGATCATTGAGCAAATGTTCGCAAGCCTGCGAACGATGGTGTTTGCGCGCGCGTGCGTCAGCACTCTCATCGCCTTTTGTTTATGACATCTCTGGTGACCGCGTCGCCGCAACGCTGCTGCTGCTGCTTCGTTATAACTGGCGCTAATCAAGGTAACGCACTTTCTCTGGTGGCGGCTTTCTTCCGCCGTTTTTGCTCCGCGGCTGTGCACAGAGTGCCGTCGAGCTATCATAAATCGCCACGTGTGCCGGACTCTACGCGAAGCGCGACCAAGCGGGTAGATCCTATTAGGATGTTATGAGCAAAAGTTTAGTGCCGATTATTATTATTTCTTGTTTGCTCTTGATTTTCACATAACTAAGAGCGTGCAAGGGCACCTTTTGACACAGGATCGTGTGTAATCGGCGCCGCCGCCGTACAGTGTCGGGGTTTAAGCATTAGCTTACCGTGGAACGGTCGCAGGAATAAAACGCATTTGGACTTTCATATTATTGGGATTCGCGTACCTGTATGTGGCTGTCGTGGCCTCTGAGATCGGCGATGCGGACAGCGGGTGCCGCCGGATTTCGGAGGCCACGGTACAATTGTAGATGTCTGTAAAAAAACTCACTAGAGGAAAATGTGGAGCTAGTGTCCACAGGAGCTGCAAGCATTGCGGTTCAGTCAGCATATAGGAATGACGAGTAGCGCATGGATTTGCCTGAACTTCGTCCTTCTGGCTAGAAACGCCCGTGTGAATTTGCAAATTGATCATATACAACGGAATATTGCATTATTATTAATGCCATAATTAGCAAGGATTATGTATGTACGGAGAGTCTTACTGTCATCTGCGTTTAGAAAAAGAAAAACAGTGATTGCTTGAAAACGTAAGCCTGTATAAAGACCTGACAGGGCGAAGAAATAGAGCCAAAATAACGTCTGAAGGCACAAGCACGAATAATGAACAAATCCATGGACTACATATTTTTAGAGCGAAAGCTCTACTACGCCATGTCCAGCAAGGTCATTCATCGCGTCGCAATGACCTTGGGCCGCCGGAGCGCGAGCCGCCGGAGAGCAAGTGTGGCAGGTGTGACGTCACGCCACGTTATCCGCTGCGGAGAGGCGTCGCAGCGGCGCTCGCTCGGAGCCTCGCCGCTGCAGTACCGCGTGGCTAGGCGAGGGTTAACGGCTGCTTCGCCGGCGCTTGGTTGCTCAGTCTCGCCATGGATGGCGCGCCGGCTGGGCCGGCTGCGCGTGCGCTTCAGCGCAAGTGACAAGCTGAATCCAATCATCCAGTAGATATAGCTAGACGGTAGGCTGCGAAATCTCAAGCAAAGGCAAAGTTGGCTGCTGAAACACCGGAGCAAAGGGAGGCCAGGCTAGCACGTTATAGAGAAGCTTACCAGGCGCGGAAGCGTGCATTAATGAAACACTGTGTGCATACATAGTCTTTGCAAAACCGAAGACAAACAGACCTGTGCTCGTGATAGCTAGGTTTACAAGAGTCAAACCTCAGCCAGTTTTTTTTTTTTCCCCATGTAGCCGAACATCCGGAGCACCAGAGTTCAGAATCAGGATCATGTTTTATTCATTAGGTGCAATACATAAATGAAGATACAGGAGGACTTCCTCAAGTAATGTTTTGCAGGAAAATGTATGTGTGCTTCGACGATGTAGAGGAAAACTACACGGGAGTGAAGAGCACCGTCGGTTTCAGCGCTTCTAGAAGCTAGTCTGGTCCACGTAAACGGTACTTTCTCAAAGCTTCCCGGCTTTCCGCATCCATCGTACATCGGTGGCGTGAGCCATTTCTTCTGCAGCCTTTCTGCATGTGTGATCACGTCTCCTTCGGCGCGGCCACAAAGTCTTGCACAGGCGAGGCATCAGGGTCATCGCCAGAGAACACCGAAGCCGTCATACACCACCTCCCTTTCACTTGTGTCGTAACAAATCGGCTCTCGGCGCGGGAGCTCCCTGCCACCCCCCTTCCTTTAGCGCCTGCTGACAGGGTGATGCCCTGTAGTCGGCGTTGGTGCGTGCTACCAAGACTTGACGGGCTGTGCGCAATCGATCCAGTCGGAGATGCCTCTTCTTCGCCGATATGTTTGCATGCTTACTGTTCTGTTGCTTTGCCTTGTTCCCTTAACGGCTGACACCATTATCGTTCACGTAAGGGTCCCACCCCCTTTAGATCCGAGTGCGTTGATGTGCGCACACAATCTCAGTGTTTGGCGCTGCGGTATCTGACAGCGGCCCCTCTTTCTTTCAACGAGCGTGTGTAACTGATTTTCTGGCAGGTGAAATTTCCACGCATCCGTTATACGGCCACGTGCAGGCCAGCGATCGAATTTCAGCGTCGGCGTGGTTCTGCTTTCTTATACTTGCGCAATGCAGTTTACTCAAGTCGTAGTAGACCGTCTATGAGGAACCAATCCTGACAGGTTCCTCAGCGTAATCATGAAGCCTCCATCGCCGCAATATCCGCTGTGTAAATTCACGAAGGTTCTTTAGTGAGGCGCTATTACTTGGGATACTCTTGGGTATCTCTTTCCAAAGGCTGCCTCGCGGTACCTTAGCTTCTTTCCTTCCGGAGGACCTCTTCTCCTCAGTACACTTTCTTTGCAAACCGAAGCGTTCTAATTGCCACTTCCTCCAGGTTTGCGAGTTCTGTCTTTCCGAGCAGACAAGCTGAACCACTGGGTTTGTGGTTCTGTGCCCGAATAGACAATTTGGGCCACTGGATATACGTATGCAACAGGGAATGTGACGCTGGGTATGTGTCCAAATAGGCCAAACGAGGGATCGCATAAGAATCGTGGAGCTCTGTATACGCGTGCTCGACGGAGTCGGTGTGGGCAGCCAAGAGGCCGATTGGGTGTTGCTGCGCCCGGGAATGTTCGAGTACAGACAAGAGAATATGCGAGGCTTGAGTACGTCCTTGCCTGCAGTCGTGACACGGTGCCCGGTCAACAGCCTGAAATGCCGCCATTTCAACTCGCATAAGCGATAATGAACTCTGCGTCATGATGTTGCAATCGCGTCATTATATAGCGTTACATTTGCATAAGCTTACATTTCATTAGCGTCTTTTTGTACAAACATTTTCGTCATTCGTCTTACGCTTCCATAACATTTGCTTTAACTTCTCCGGAAATATTGAAAAATATATATTCGCTTAACACCGATTTCCGCATTAAAGATCCGCCGATCTTTTTCAATTCTTCTTTTGTATGATGAACGGTTAACGTACGAGTTCGATTTTGACACCATTAAGTACTCCTTCAATATTCTTTTCGTTCGCTCATAAGACCATCGGATCTCAAAACATATTAGAATTCGTTAACCTCTCCACTGTTTGCAGTTGGACTTGAGAGCACGTACTTTATGAACTATTTAATTATAAGCAGGCGCAGAGGGCTGGTCTCTACCCTTGATTTGCTTTCATGCTCACGTGCGTTCACACAAGTCCGGTGCATATAATGGCTGCGCCCAGGGGTCTCTCGTTTGAAAGGTCTATAACGTCTTAGTGAAATAATACACGTTCATACCTTGCTTCTAAATGACAATAATGAAGCCCTAATAAAGAGGTGCCGATATATATGCAATGGCTGATCAAGCGTAAGAAGTCGTAGGTATATAACACCGCTCATCGCACCGCCCATTATAAGCATTTGCTGGTGCCTCTGCACCGACCAAGTTGCATTGATCGAAAAGCCATAATGCACAAACTGCTCTCAACAGATGGAAAGGTCTCATGGCCAACTGGCACTCGTGCTTTGTACGTAGCAACGTGTTTCACCGGCAAACTGCAATGCGACATGCGAACGATGTGGTCCTATGCGACTTCACCCTCTGATGACACGCGGAAACTTACCCACGTAAAACAAAGGAGAAAGAGAAGTCAATCTGGTTACTTCAGTGCCTCCTGTGCAAGCAAGTGCGCACCCTTCGGTTGCTCTGCAACACGCCTAGTGTTCGAGTAAAGAGGGGCTTATGTGTCCGAGGTACCGAGTGGTGCCGTGCGAATTCGTGCATTTTATTACTTGATGGTCAGATGGTGTAGGATTTCCACGTGGGATCGATGTGTGGTAACATCTGGCTGACGTTTGACGCGTCTTCGCTCAGCGACGCTGCATTCATGTTCTTTTCTCTTTAATGGCGTGTGCCAACATTCGAAAATCTTGAACGACAAATCGAATAGTGCCCTATTCGACTCGATCATCGAATTGAAAAATTCGGTATTCGGAAATACGAATATCTTTTTTTCTAATAGTTTTCGAACAGCTTAAATCCTCTAGTCTGCCAAATCAAACGTAACATTGGGGCAAAAGTGCGATAAATTTCATCCCAGCGGCCATAGTAGTAGACAGAGAACACAAGAAATTAATTAGTGGAGCATGTTAAACATCGATCAAGGAGCCCGATTTTTTTTTTTTTTTTATGCCGCGTCCATTCGCACTTTCTCAAGAATGCTGGGTATGCGAACAAACTGCCTATTTGTTCCGAATGCTCGATTTAAACTTTTAATAAACAACGCTTCATAAATATATTGCTGACAACATGAATATAAGAAAATGAACATCGTTTTATAATAATGGAGCAAACGACCGTTGTTTATTCGAAAAGTATTCGATATTTGATTGCATTTGAATCGCTTTTGGCAGCATTGGGTTTTTATTGGATTCGGTCTCAACAATTACTATTCGCATGATCTACTTTTTATTTCTCTTAGCCTGAAAACAACTAGACGTACTTTGGCACTATGATCCTTTCCTTCTCTAACAATGACATTCACCGAACGGTTTAGGCACAGCAGTTGGATTGTTTAGGACAGCGTGCTTTTGCATTATTTTACCCTACAGCATTGAAAACTAACGAGGGTTGAAACGATAAGCACATGTCCCTCCATGATGAAGTACCACCATTATGAAATCTGTCTGTGAAATCTCTATAAAAACGATGCGGAAAGCAAATTATCGGCCATGACCGCTGAATCGCGTTTGAAATGACAAACGCCACGGACTACGTGTTGTTGACAGTGGGACAAATGCTGTGAGACAAATGACATCTAAAGTCGCCTCTCTGCAATTGTTCGCAGCACGCGCACCACATGGTCCCCGAGTTTTGTCGCGCTTTCAAAAGCAGCCCATGTTCCGCACCGTTTGCAACTCCCAACAGTCGCGAGGAAGAACCAATGCGCAACAGTCGTGGAATCGTTCAGAGCATAAAACTGGCTCCGCCTTACATATTTCCGAAGCAATTAATCGCCTAACAACGGGACGTCTAAATGCATGTCAATCATCGTTGACTGGCCGGTTGTTGCAGTCACTTTAACTCGTGCGAGATAGGACGGCGTTGCCATAAAGAACAACAGGCGCTTGCCGTGGGCTCCACAGCGTCACTCGCGACGGCGCTGTCCGCCGTCTACCAGCTTAGCAGCATCGTCAGTGCGCAAGACAGAAGAAAAAAAAAAAACGCCCCTCCCCTCCTCTTCGCCCCTCGGCGAGTCGATGTTTGTTCTATCGCTTCGGGGCCCCTTCCTTGTCTACACGCTCAATCACAATATCAGACAGTAGCCTCCGAAGCACCGAGACTGCAAGTTTGGCTAATTAACGGCAGGGCGGCTTCAGTGAGCGAAGTTAGCGACGCGGTTCGGTAGGCAGCACGGCAGAACACGTATGCTTAGGGACACTTTCGCGTTCGCGCTATTTGCTTATTACTCCCTCCCTGGTGAGGCAACGCGTCGTTTCACTGCAGCTCCCTTTGTTCCCTTTATCTCCCTTTATTTTTACGGCTTGATCGACTCGCGCTTCGCTTCTCCCGCTCAAGATATCGCGCGGGCGGTATTTGCTCTGTCCGCCGGCTGCGAATTAGTCTGGACTTGTCTCTATCGGGAGACGGCGACCGAACGGCGTTCCGTTTCATCGCCTACGACCGCCTCTGGGCTGTTTGAACAGTGCCGCGGCAGTGATGGTCGCACAGACCTAGGAGACGATTCGGTCTTGTTGATCTTCCGCTGTTCGCTGGCGACTCGGTTTATACACGCCGCTGCGGCAGCCGCGAGTCTTGTCGCGTCGAATGAGCTCTTTAGGATCTGCAGTGTACGAGGTCGCGGCGGATCATGTGAGAGCTAGACACGAACAAGGCCTTAAGGCACGGCTCGGTGCGAACATTGCAATAAACGGGACTATATTTATTAATTTCTCGTCAGGTGCGTGGTGGTAGTCACATGTGACGTTTGCACGCACACGATTCAGCATATTCGGCATGATTCAGCGTGTTGGATGCGTATGCGTATGTACCGTATATCCATAAAGCTGAACTGCTACTCAGAGCTTACGTTTCTAGGGATAGACGGACCGACGGTCAGACGGATATTATTGCCATCCTCTTCTAAAGACGCTTTCTTCTTTTTTTTTTATCCTTGCTCTTGCACTTACTATTGACCCATAAGATATGTGCTTCGTGTTAACAGACCACCGAAGCTGATATTAATTTATCACCCTTAAATTTATTCTTTGGTTTCCTTACTATTGCGCCACCAATATTTCAACTGTATTTTAATCTGTTCTCCACAGCATATTCGTTATACCTTTCCGGTAACAGTTACAGCGCCACTTGTCGGCACATACTATGCGCCCTTCTGTTCTTCGTTCTGCAATCCCAAGTATGCGATTAATGTTCGAGGCAGAATGAAAAAGGAATCATGTCGACTTTTCACTGTTAAAGTTCGTATTGCCAGACGTTGTACAAGATATGGTAAGTGAATACGTGACTGCTATTTTCCTGTATATCTTAATAAATTATCCCAAAGTGCCTCGAGCGCTCAAACTAAATACAAGTTAAAAAAGGCACTCAGGCAAGTTGACAATTAGTCGCCTTAGGGAATAACTCGTTTTTTCAGTGTTTTACTTTAGTTCGAGATATTTCTTTGTCTTTTTTTTTTCTTTCCCCTCTATTGGCTATTCAAATGTGAAAAGTATGTCAATTGCGATAACTGTTGGTTCTGCTGCCTGCCAGGTACAGCCGCTCAAGCCCTATGTAGTTGTACATTGCTTTCTTTTGCAACTTTGTTGAATAAATTTATTATTATTATTATTATTATTATTATTATTATTATTATTATTATTATTATTATTATTATTATTATTATTATTATTATTATTAATTTTTGCTGCGTCATGCTAGAGCGTGCTAAACACACCAGACGCTATAGCAGTAATGTGTTCAGCCTTGAGCGTAAATGCGCGAGGCACGTACAAGGAGCGCGCCGACAGTACGCCAAGGCATCGTTGTTCATCTCTGACCATCGTGGCGACGTTGTTACAGGCTCTGTGAAGAACATGCCGCGGTGATGCGCAGAGGCAAATTCATACCACGAAAGGCATCGCCTGTATTGACGAAAGACAAAAAACAAAGGAAGCCAGCGGGAAAGGCCTGTTAGGGGCCCGATGCCTTAATTGGTCCAGTGCTTACTGGCCGGCTGGCTGTGATGCGCGCCTAACTCTCCTCGTCGTAACACATAATGGAGCGAGCGAGGCAGTCCTTGATCGATGATCCGCCGGCAGCGCTCGTGAGTGTATTCCTGTTGCTTCCTGGCCAGTGATTCAGAAAGCATGTGTATAAAAACTACTACAGGTTGCAAATCTTGCACTAAAAGTAACTTTTTTTTTTTCTTACCTCTCGGTCTGTGCCCATCGGGTGCACCTCCTGCTCATAATTTTCGGTCTCTCGTCTCATCGTTCAACGTTTTAGCGTTTCTAAAACTTGGTTTTCCATAGACACGTATTGTTCAGCTTAGGCAGCAACATGCCGTCGTTCACGAAGCGAGCCCGTTTCGCAGACTCAGGGTCGCAATTATGCCTCGCTTTTATTACTTTTTTACGTCGAAATGGCTCTGCTTCGCATTTTTGTGCCGCGGTATATATCCGATACATTGTGCAACTCACCCAACGAGGGCTGATTGTAAAACGCGACACAGCACAGAAACAATGTTCCGGTTATACACCAGAGGCTTGTGTTTTCCATTTTCTTCGGATACGTTTTTCAGCCCCGTTGTTTTTCTGCCCTTTCGCGAGCGTTATATCGCAGGTTCAGTTTTCGAACGCGGTGGGAACATTGGGATTCGGCTGGGATGCTCTCATCGTAGTGCAGGTTAAACGACTTCTAGTGAACCAAGTTCATTCGTTCCTTGCTTTTGTTCTGGACTCCGTGTTCACGTCTTTCTGTTGTAAGCACGTCCTTCGGCGGGTGTCATTAGCGTCGAGAACCGTTCGTTCTGACGAACCGGTTCAGTAAGCGAGCTCGAGAGCTCATTGCGAATACGGTCGCACGCCTCGTCCACGGAAAGCAGCAGCTTCGAGGACTCGATCCACCGTTTGTTTCATTTAAATTAATGCAAATGGGATCATTCCATCGGTCATGCCAAGCTCGTAGTACGCGGGTTCCTGCCAGATCGCGGAAGTCTACCAGCATTCGGTTCGGTCGCTCCTTTGAAAGGAGACCGCTCTGGAACGCCAGCTGCTGATGCCGTCGGTCCGTCGCACAATATTTCAGGTATCCACCCTCAGCAAAATAGTTACGATGCACTTGACGACAGATTTCCTTCAGCTCTCAGAAACACGCGCCCAACCATCCGCCGATGAACAGTGGTAGAACAAGGAACATCGCCGGGGCCAACGTTTCTTGTTCTGCCAGTGTTCATCACTTCGAGCATCCATCTTCCTGTGAACCTCTTTCTTGGTTTAGATTCCCACCGTCCACCGCCATTCTACTGCCACACTATGTATGCTGGCGCGTTGCACGCACTCTCCGCTTTATACTGTCTGTACACTCGTTAAATCTCGTCACGCCTTGCTAAAGCTGCGTCTTCGTGCCACCCACATAACCACCCGCTCCCCTCTTATTCACCAGTGAGACGGGAAAGGAGACATGTAATCGCGCGCCGTGCCATGTCCTGGTCGTCAGATCTATGATGAATGAGTGTCGTTTCCGCTCCGTACGGGCCAGAGCACGTAATCTCCCCGAGCGTGCCTCGCTTCGTATATCGCCATCGTGATGTAGGCCTACAAAGCCCCACGGAGCAGCAGCACTTTTCTTCTGTTGGCGACGATGTAGTACTAAGGAAGACTGGGACGTCAGGCTCCTGCCGCGTCATGAATGGGCGACGTCTCCGTTGTCCAGCGTAGTCGCTGTCGTTTGTTTGTTGTTGTCTTCCTAGTAGGCCCATTCGTCTCGCCGTTCGGTGTGTTCGAGCATGCCCGCGTTTAACGATGGCCATCAGACGGCATTGTTGGGATACTCTTTCAATGTAGTGCACGCTGAACGTTGTCGGCGAACGCCTACGCTACTGTGTGCCTGATGGCCGCGGTGTTGCTCTTCGCTTCGGTGGAATGGTAGAAGCGTGCTTTTGTATATATAAATTCTATCCAACGTCGCTGCATATACGTCAAATTCGCAGTTATTAGTACGCCCTCTAGGCTTACAAGTAACATTTTGGCGATGTTCGAAGTATTTTTCGGGTAATTTCTTCTGCATTATGAAAGAATGGGGGGGGGGGGGGGGGGGGGGGGAGGGGAACATGCATAGACGCAGGTTTAGGGAAGAAGACACAATGCGATGTGTGCATTGCGCATTCGTCCTTTTCTGGGTTTGTCTTTCTTCGCGGGGATCTTCAAAATATGATAGACATGTGCCATCGAGAAAACGAAATCACTCAGCCTTAACCCTACGAAACCCAAACACCATTGCACGTGAAGGAAAATTAGAACAACCTTATCACTTTTATTTCTGGTTATGGAGAGTGCATTCGTGTATAGAAAAAAAAATGAAGTGCTTAGTTCTAAGTTAGTATAGTAAATAAATATTCAGCAACTGGTTCGCTGAGGTATCCACAACTGAAATTCCGCTTCCGCGTGTGAGAAACACTACTACATGATTGGGTCAAGTTTCCCGCGTCGAAATTAGCATTTTTGGGTACTGAACTCAATGTAACAAAAATGATACAATGGGCTTTGTGGGATTAAGTTGCTATAAAACCCTAACATGTACCACAAAGCTACGGCACAAGCTTAAATGGAAACCTTTTGCGCCGTTTGCAACGCCTCGCGTTTCAGCGCCGTTGAAATTGAAGTTTGTCTGAAGCCAACAACGTTGCCCTGCGTGCAAATTAAGCAAACGCTTCTGCGTAACAGCGTTCTAGGGAAGCGTGTAAGTTTGGCAACAATGTTCGCAGCATGCTGAAGATGTATTATTTTAAGAAATGATACGGAATGTATAGTATGCGCTAGGATGAGGCAACCAATATAAATGTATGCAGGCCTACCGCTTCCCTCGAGCGTTCGATTCTGCCAAACTGCCAGGCTTGGCTCGCCTGCCACGTTCCCGTGGGGCGACGCGCCCAGGGATGCAGCGTGAAATATAGATATACTGAAAGCAACTTTCGGTCTGAGACCTCCTTCGAGATGTCTATCAGGCAGCACAAAAACTGAATGGCATGAAGAGAAATAAAAATTAACCGCATGCGCAAGCCACGCGCGTTCGTCAAAAACTCGCGCTCGACGTCAAATCCAGCCCTCCTCGGTCTTAATTCTGAGCGGCTGAAGCCCTTTTCTTTGCTTCGCAACGAAGTGTCATCAATATTTATGCCATGGTTGGCGACGTACTCGCTTGGCACGGCTCCCAAGAGACTCACTGTTGGACCAGCCGGGAGAAGGCGATGATAAAAGTGTTTTACACTACGCTTTCGTAAACACTGCGCGTCGCAGGGTGGGACAGACGCGGACCTTTATCGAAATTACGCCCATAGAGCTGCAACGTCGTTTACATGCAACGGCGCGCTAAGGCGTACGCGAGTGACTGTAGCGTCGTCGAGTGTACGAGAAGACATGCAGGACAAACCAACAGAGTGTCGAAACAATTCAAAAGCCCGAGTCGCCGTAGCAGGCGTGTGTATACGCGATCGCGAACTTAACTCAATGAAAGTGAGGCCGAAAGCACGGGACCACTGAGTGCAAATTCTGAAGGTTAGCTTGCCAAAGCTATACACACATGGGCTGTAACCGGTGCTTTTAGCGAAACCGTTCTGTGCAGCGCAGCCGGCACACGGGTAAAGAGTAAAAACGGGATACACAAACATGAGGTGATAATTGCACAATTGCAAATTGCGCTGCGTCGACTGCATTTTCGTGGTGATATATCGACAAGCCCATACCACAACCTTGTTCACGGTGGCGGGCTCCTGATTAATTATGACCAATTCTTCGATGGGCACTTACGTGTAATTACTCGAGCATTCTTGCATTTCGCTTCCATCTGAATGAAGCGGTATCAAACTGACGACCTCCGTGCTCAGCACCAGAAACCTAAATACTTCGGCGGGTGTACAAATTTAGCGCGAGCGATACAAATGGCATAGGACGGCTGCACAACTATACGGTGCGTTTCCCACTTTCTTCGCATTGGCCTTCACCTCACTGCTTCCGGTATTCGCATATTTCGCAAACAGAAAGAAAGAGAAAGAGGGGAAGGGTAGAAGGCTTGGTTAGAAAAGGGAGCCCGTCCGCTTGTAATACACTCACCCCATGACTCACCGACATGCGAAACCCCAGTACAAGTAACGCAGAATGCAGAATTGCGTAATGGCATAGCATCCAAGTCGTGCTCGCAATTGCATTCTTCGTTCGTTTGTTTCAAATCCGCGTCACTTTCCTTTCCTTTCATTTTTCTTTCGTTTTTTTTTTCCTTTAGTGTCTGCACATCTCTCGAGCCCCCACGACACCGGATGGGGTAACGCGAATGCCTGCCGAAATCTTCCAAGCCAAACCGCAATTGTCGTATACAAACATATAGAAACGGCACAGCGTCAGCTTCTCTTTCTCTTGAGTGGCCGAAACCCCTTGAACCCTCGTTTTTCATCTCTCTCGCTCTCTCTTTCGTTGATTTCGGTGACCCGAAATCGTGGGCCATCCCACGGCAAGTTTTCGCATAACGACCATGCCACCGCCCCTCGGGTCTGACGATAAAGAAAGAAAAATGCTTGGCTGCTCCCTTTCTGCTTTTTTCTTTTTCGCGCTCCGCCAAATGCATTCTGGCGCTCCGATTCGCTAAATCTGTGCACTGTGTTCGAAGCCACAGGTGGTGTGTGCACCAACCGAGGGCCGAGTTTTCACGAAGCAGTTCTCCCCCTACGTACATTTTCCTATAATATGTTCGCGCACCTTGGCTATCGCGCTGTCACCTATTGCGCGGGTAATCGCGCAAAATCGAGCTCCATTGCAAGAACTTATTTATCCAAAGTATAAGATTTTATACACCGCTATAAATAAAGACCACGTTGTACTTAGGTCCACGATTCATGCCAGGTACCCGCCGCGGTGACTTAGTGATCATCTGCTGCTTGGCACGAGGTCGTAGGTTCAAATCCCGTCTGCGGCGGTTCCATTTCGAAGGAGGCGAAAGGCAAAAGCGCTCGTGTACCATGCTTTTGACGCACGCAGAGGAACATTAGGTGGTCGAAAGTTTATCCGGAGTCCACCACTACGGCGTGCCTCATGGCACACTGTACTGTTTCGGGACGTCATAGCCCACAATTTAATTTAATCAATGCCAAGAGTGTCCAGTTTCCAATGGTGGCCTGTCCGGACCCAGAGATTCTTAGCACCCTCTGCCGCGTCGCAGGTCTGACCGCCGCCTTGGTCTGGTGCTCATGTTTATGTCAGGTGCCTATATTTATGTCCACTGCGATCTCCAATTACCCCTGTCTTGCGCTAGTTGATTCCAACTTGCGCCATCACTACTTACGTATAGCCAACCCGAACAATCTTCTCGTCATTTAGATTGCAACATTGCGTTGGATATTCGTGTGTCTTTCTTACTATTAATATTAATTATGATGCAATTTTTTCATCTACACTCACCAATGCTTTGAAGCTAGGACAGCAAACATTTCGTCATTTTGATCCAATGGCACATTTTGCGACTTCGATTAAGATGCTTAGCTACCAGGCTGAGTCAACCTAGGGCGGCGACGGTGGGCGACGCCGCTATGAAAATACGACGCACATGCGTTCTACGTGCTTGCTGGTTTATTTGGTCACGCCAGCTTATATAACGCTGCGTTTTCTTTTTTTTTTTCGAAAATGCCACGTCAGAAAGAACGAGAGAGAGGAGGGAAGGCACACAAAATATCGGCGCCACCGCAGTCGCAAGGTTGAAGCATAGCGCTGATATGCTAACAGCAAGATGCCTTCTTTTTCTTTCTTTCTTTTTTTTTCTTCACCTTTGTAGTACCTTTACTTTCGTCCACTCTCTCTCTCTCTCTTTCCACAAACACAGGCACACATCTTCATTTTATCTTTCTTTCTTTCGCAGGGAAACACCTTTCGCAGCGGTATTTCTTAACCTGAGGAGGGGGGGTTGGTTCAGTTCGCCTATGACTTCGGTGCTTTTCTTTTAGCTTTCACATCTCGATGCGCACCGCTCTCCCTCTCTCCACCTACCATGCGTTATTTTTTCACCCCGCGCTATGTTTTCTTTTCTTCTCCTTCGGCTCGCAAAATTGGCGAGCGCTTTTCTGCCCTTTCGAGGTAAGAAATGAATGGAGCTTGGAGACGAATCGCCCAGTTTGCGCAAGAAGGATCGTCGCGACGAATCGCTCGCGGCTGTACGGGAACACAAAAGGAAAAGTGCAGCGCGCGCTTCTGCGAAAGCATCCAGCAAGATGGGCGGCATTTCGAAATGAAGCGATGGTTCGCGGAGATTAATTCCGCACATTGGGTGGTACCGGCGGCGATTTTAGGTATGTGTAGGTGAGATGAGGTAATGTGCGGTGTGAAATGGTGTAATCTATCTTCGGCGTAAGGCTGTCCAAAGGTAATTTATTATTATTATTATTATTATTATTATTATTATTATTATTATTATTATTATTATTATTATTATTATTATTATTATTATTATTATTATTATTATTATTATTATTATTATTACGTCTTACGTGACAAAACCAGGATATGAATACGAGGCACGCCGTAATAGGGAACTCCGGATTATTTTGCACTACCGGGGCTTCTTTGACGTGTACCCATACGCGGTACACGGGCGTTTTTTTTTTTTTTTTTTTTTTTTTTTTGCATTTCGCCCCCAATCGAATTGCGGTCGCCGGGGCCGGGATTTGATCCCCGGGGCTTAGCAGCCCAACGCCATAGCCACTACGCCTCCACGGTGGGTTAAAGTTAATTTTCGATGTCTGTGATGTACGGTGCGCTTAGCTTCACATTTATTCGCTGTAGTTGCCTCCTTTCCCTGATCCTTCAATTAGTTTAGCAGTTTCTGTGGTCAGGAAAATACATATAAGCATATACTTTCATTACAGTATGGGGAAATTACTGGCCGGCTGTGTCTTGTTTGTTTTGCAGTTGGGATTGTCGCCGCAGTGGTTGCTGTTAAAAGTTGTATATACCTTCTGGTTATTTGCGCATCATGGCGCAACCACTGTTCTTCATATTTTGTTAAAAAATTAATTACTATACCAAGTAATTTTTTATCCATGTAGCATTTCTTGTACATACTCCCCATGACCAAGAATAAAGGTCCCCCCCCCTTCTTTTTTTATTATTATTATTTTGGTACAACGGTTTGTATCACCAGCTGCATTTTGTTACTATGGTGTTCTTCTGCTGAGCATCAGGTCGCTAGTTCGATACCCCGCCGCGACGACCTGATACCAACGATGGCAGAGTACAGGGATGCTCGCATATATATCTTATGCGGACGTTATCTTTCAAACCCCATGTAGTCGATAATAGTTGCTCATCGCTACAGTGTAGCCTAGAGGCGTAAAACCTGATCAGTGATTGTTAAACGCAATCCGCTGACTTCTTGCTGCATTCACTCAAGAAATTCACTAGTGATATGCATATAGATTCTTCTAATTAGACCCGTAGTGACTCTTGATCGACAGTTCTGATCAGTTGCAGTACGGTTTTGTTCAAGCAACCGTTATAGATGTGACATAGCATTTCATTGCGTGCCCTTGCCCTCTTTACTGAAACTGACCAGCTATCTGTCCCCGACATTATCTGATCTCATTTGTTTGACCAACATGAATTAAGGGGGAAAAAAAGCTCTAGTCATTTGTATGGTTTGAACCAAGAAACGAATTATCTTGCAACATTACCCTACTACTTCACAAAATGTCTTTAATCTGGTCACGTTGAAGGTAGTATCGCAAAATATGAAATTTTTCTTTTGATGATGTAAATTAAACTTCTGCCGCCAGAACCTCGAGCAAGGAAATGCATACGTTTTGACATGCACCGTCCCGTACTCGTTGTTCATGAGTGTTGATTTATTTACGAAGTGCCAGAATCGCCTCTAAATGTCGTAGACGCACATCCACGCTAAACACGAACAAACTTATGAATCGTGTCGTATGTATGCACCACAACGCTGAACTGCTGTCGGTTTTTCGTAAACAATCATGAGACATGACTCTTGCACATTTTTTCCTGGTCTCGTTCGTAGTTAATACACTGAAAAGGAAAGAAGGAAACGTGTTTTAAGACGTTAAATTACTAGATTACTCCGCTTAAAAGAGGACCACAAAAAGAACACACATACATCCATGCGACAGGCACTCACTGCGGTAGACAGCGCCTGACATCCCGCCTATGTATTTGTGCAGTTCTCGTGGTCGTACGTTCTGCGTAATAATCTATAGGTATTTACCGTTAGGTACCAACTAGGCCCAGCAACATGTTCTTCTTCAAGACGGTAAGCCCGAGTTGTCAGCTGAAATGCGCGTTTAAGCTGTTGTCGACGTCGTTCCGTCTTGCTTCAAGTGGGATCAGTTGGTGTCGGCTTTTTTTTTTTTTTTTTTTTTTTTCCTTTTTCTGTCCATCAGTCGCATGCCGTTGCCTCGTTGCCAAAAGGAGCGTGCGCGGATCGCTTCCCCAGAGGGAGCGGAGCGTTGAAGAGGAAAAAAAGAAGAGTGAAGTTGACTGGGTGAAAACGGGATGGATAAAATGTGAAATGAAAAACTTCTCAGCGTCTCCTCCTTTTTTTTTTATCTCTCTCTCTTATTTCTTCTGCTCTGAACAGATACTAAGCCAGCTGGTTCTCCGCAAATAAATAAATAAATAACTGAAAGGCGATGGCGTCCCGCAGCTTCTTACCTTTCATTCTTCTTCCTTATTCTCTCCTGTGGCAACAGTGGCTGTTTCTCTGTTTGTGTGTATGTTGCGGCTCCAGCCTACTTTTACACCCTTTGCCGCTCAATTTTTATCCATTCGTCGTTGCTTCAGATGGTTGAAAGAGAGAAATAGTAAACAATTCCCAAAAGGTGCCTCGATCAGAGCGCTCAGCCGCTGGCATTCCCGCGCTTGCGGGCGCGGATCGACTTCCTTTCTTTTTTGCCTTCGCTTATTAAACCCTCTACGTTTTCTATAAGCGCCACTGCGATATTTCGCCTGCTGCGGCATATCGTACCGTGTTAATGAGTGGCGCTTAGCGCCGCCTAAGTGGTTTAAATGATTTAGTATATTTTTTTTTCTATTCGACGAGCGCGATATACATCATGAAATTCGATTTCCTCTCAAGTCGTATAGTGGCGAACAAAGCAGGCTATGCAGTGTTTCGTTACCGGCAGTCATTTGACACGACGAACACACAGACAAGTGACAACAGTATACACGATTGATTCAGCTCTCGCGAAGGCCTCCATTATTGTTTTACGCCGAGTGGACACTTAAGTCTACACGACAGCATCATGTACAGAAAGGCCATCAGTTCCAGGCCGCATAGACCGGGGTCGTGGACGCGCGTGCATGTTTACGGGAGAAGGGGCGCGCGGACGGCTACGTTATTTGCTGCTGTCCCCAGAGCCGTGCGTATATCTGCGCTCCGTCTCCCAGGGCGCCCTTAAAGAAGTGGAGCAGCGGAAAGCTCCGTCGTGCCTCGCGCGCGCCGTATGTACGCGATTCACCGAGCCGCGTCGCCTGCGTAAACGAGCGTGTGCTGTAAATGACTGCCTGGTGGGCTGTTTGCTGAAGCGTCTCTCTCTCTCTTCCCCTTCTCTGCTCCTTTGCGGTCCTTGTGTCTGCGGCGATTTTGGCCCCGCGAGTGATGTAGCGAAGCCTGGCCAACGTGTCCTAGTCGGCTTGTCGACGTAGCATGCGCTTAATTGGCTGCCCAATGGGAGAGGAGCCGAGGTTTCGGTTGTGATATAAACCAACAATTTGTTTCCTTTTTTTCTTTTTTTTTCTTACTCTCTCTCTCTCTCTCTCTCTCTCTCTCTCTCTCTCTTTCTCTCCACTGGCTAGCGGGTGGCAAGCCCAATTTCTTCGATGTTGCAATGGTTCCGAGAAAACTCCACAGCTCTGTGCTTTTCGCCTCTAATGATATCGCTTTTGTCCACAAACCGCCACGGTGCCTTAACGGCTAATTGACTCATGCTGTCTCTGCATGCTGGTCTCTGCATGCTGTGCTTCAGCTGGGCACCAATGTGCTATTATCCCAAGCCGTCATTCATGATATTACGTTAGGGGCAAGTGGATATGATGGATATGACGCAAGAAAGATACTTTTTTGACAGCGTTACTCCGTAACGTGATTGCCGGCTGCTTTCGGCATTATGTAGAAATGAGCGAGAACCGCTGGTCGACATCCTGCCACCTGTTTCCCGGGTTTAGATAGAAGAAACACTAAATAGCAAAACAGCGTGTCGTCATCAGATAGTTCCTTTTGATCGTAATCTACTTCCGCGTTTCTCGTTGTTCCTTCAGCGGCCGTTGCACAAGCTGCTTTTGGAACGTCTCCGTATTTCTATATACGTTTCGCGGACTAGCCTCACAACCCTTCTTTTTTAAATACGTTTTACGCCCAAGACAAAACTTTCACAAAGGAAATCAAATAATCATAACCATAAACGTACTTTCATGCAGCTACACAGTATGCAATAACTGTACATCTGCGGCCAGTTTCCTAAAGTTTAGGGTGTGAATGTCTGTTAGAGTTGACACCTTCACCGAAAGCGTAAGTGTCGTGTGGCAAAGCATTTTCTAATACTGGGCGAAGACCACCGGTATAAAAATGAGTAACTACATCCGGACGCCTGAAAATTTCATCTTGTGATAACGTCGCTATGCCCGCGGGCTTTTCAATAAGCCTTCATTCTTGATTTTGTCGTGAGTTAAACCACACTCAAGACGAGGAAGCTCACGTGATAAACTTTCAATTAAAACAACAAATAATTTCCCCTATGCTTTTATGCTTTCCTTGACTTCATTATCTTCATGCCGTGGCTAATAAAAAATCGGGTACATGGGTTCCCCTTCTTCTCATTCACTGGTTGGCGAGGTTCTAGACTCCGGCAGGTTTGATGCCTTCGGGTAGCATACGCGGATTTATCGGCCAGCTGCTTTCTCCTAAAGTTCGCGTACTACCTGACGCCAGCAGTCAAAGAAGTGATGCGCCGCCATGGCCTTGAGTCTTGTCGCTGGCTAAACCTCTCAGGGTCGGTTCTTGTACGCATACATTAATACCCGGGAATGTGGACGTGAGAACAACCGCCGTTGTAGCTCAATTGGTAACAACATCCCACGTGAAATCGGAAGCATGTGGGTTCAACTCCCACCGACGGCAACTTGTTTTTCTCGTCCACTTTTCTACCTATAAACTTTCAATTAAAACAGCAAATAAAATCCCTGTGCTTTCCTTGGCTTCCTTGCCTGTTGGCTTCGTGTGGTGGTGACTAAGGCCTCCGTGAGATACTCACGGGAAGGCGCTTGCATTGACGGCACACCATATTGAGCGATTCTCAGCTCTGCTCCGCTGAACCTTCTAAAACGGTTCAAACTGTGGTCCTCGCAGGAGAACAACGACGCGGTGTGCGAGGAGCTCCGCCAGCTCGGGTTCGAGGCGCACGCGTTCCAGTGCGACGTCACCTCCGAGCAGCAGGTGGAGGCCGTGGGGGACCAGATCCTCAAGACTGTCGGGCCCGTCGACGTGCTCGTCAACAACGCCGGCATCGCCATGTGCAAGGGCCTACTAACGCTCAAGCACAGCGACATCCGCAGAACGTTCGACGTCAACACGCTCTCGCAGTTCTGGGTGAGCGATAAAAAAAAAAAAGCCAGTTCTGTGCCTTTGTTCTGTCACCCTTTTCAGCAGGATATCAACCTGGCCCAGTCGGTAGACGCTCAAGTCAAGCAGAGCGAACGTGACAGATAAACGAACAGGCGCTCGCCAGGTCTCCTTTTTCGACCGTCTTCTCCGTTTCTATATATACCCACTCTCCGCCGTGGATTCCCATCCCTTATCTGTCTTTTTGTTAAACGCTGTAACATTAGTAGGGCGCGCTGTGGATATCCTAATCGGTATACCGACTACTGAGGGTCCTTTATAACGGGAAACGAACGGAAATCGCATAATGCACTCAGCTGTCGAAACTACCAGTATAAGAACGAGCATTCCACCGCGAAGCCAGTCCTGTAGCTCGTGAAACGCCGAGCAAGTTCGTACCGATAACTGCGGCATCGCCTCCGAAATTTCGGACGCGGGGCGTCGCTCCACAGCGGAGACCTCGGAAGCCCTTGCCGGCGCCTGTGAGTAGTACCGCGCTCGCTAGATGTCACCACAATGCTACACATCATAGAGTTACTGTATATGCTCGCTACCTTTGGTAGCATATACAGTAACTCTAACACATCAGACAACGTTTCCAACAAAAATTACTAAAGGCAACTCTGACGTTATAGTGTCTACGGGAGCTACAAGTACGGCGGTTAATCCAGCACGGGCATAATGGCTACACCGATTTGCCTCAATTTCGTCCTGATTTCAAACGGCTTCGTGAATTTGCAAATCTATCTTTTTGAACAGCATATTGCTTTGGGAAAAACAGTTCTGCGGAAACCCGCCAGGTGGAGGAAGTGTCATGTAAGGGGAAAATTGGGTTCTCTTGGTAGCTTCTTGCTACATCCGGGTGGATGAGAATTTTCCCTTTCATGACACATCCTCCACCTAGCGGGAGGCTGCAGAACTGATTTGCCATATTTAGTGATCCTGTGCTCGAGTTGTCGATTAATTCGCCCTCGCGCTGCGATCTGCTAGCCGCCTAGTTATTATTAGCTCAGATGGTAGAGCGACCACCCCGGAAAGGCGTTGGTCCCGGGTTCGAATCCCAAACCGGGATGAATTTTTTTTCTTCAGCTGCGAGGCTATCTTTCTGAGAAAGCCGTATGGGTTTCCTTTGCAGGTTCGCGCTACATTCGGGTGGATGACAATTTCCCTTTCATAGCATACTGCATTGCAAACGCAACACAATGATTATGCATGTGCGCAGAGACATTGCCTCGCTGTGTTTAGGTACCTATGAGTGCTTGGAAATTTAGAAAGGTATAGCTTAATAACTAACGCCGCAAGAACGTCCGAAGCCACAAGCACAATAATTGGACAAATTTGTGTAATACTCGTCATTACCATGGCAGCTGAACGATCTGAGTGCCAATGTTGCCGAAACTTTTGCGCGAAACTCTATGTGAGGCCCTGGAATCAGACCGCAGAATAGAAAGACGCTCGGACGAACCTCGTCGCGACCACGGGTCTCAGCCGTGGCTTTCAGAAATTCAGGAATCGAGTTGCTTGTTGTTGTTCTTGTTGTTATTGTTCTTGTTGTTGTTCGTTTCAATTCGCCGAGACTGGTCGAGACGTTTGGCTATTCTGCTGCAGTCTATACATGGACTTTCCTTTCAGATGGTCAAGTACTTTCTGCCATCCATGAAGGACAGAGGAAGCGGCCACATCGTGTGCATCGCATCCGTGGCTGGCCTCCTGGGATCGCCCTTCATGACTGACTACTGGTGCGTCTGCATCGGCGTGACGCTATACACTCTTTAGCACTGCCTATGTGTCACCTATGAAGCTCATTAGCACCGAACAACACCGCAGCACAGTTACTCGTTAACGGCACATCAGTTGATATTCCTATAGTGCTGGCTATTAATGAATTTATTACACGGAGCGTTGTTAGTGTAACGTCCTTGCTTTTCTCGCGTATGGCGTTCTAGTTGAAGACCGCAGTGGATAAAATAAGGAATTCTACTTTTAACGCTAGCTTCTGAGCAGCAAAACAGAGTGTACGTGTTTATTTCGCCCGCATGGTGAGAATATATTTCAACACATTCTTGAACACACGTATTCTGTTCCGCCCGGCGTAATGTTGCCGCAAATCTTTGGGCTCTCGCTTAAGTAACTTTGCTCTTGCCCCCTTATTAGACCTCAAAAGCAATTTTGGTCACTTAAGGCATGTTTACATCCCGAAGTTGCCCTGTGAGCGACGGCAGCATGCCTTATCTGACTTCCTTTCATCGATCCTTGGTAATTGGAAACCTCATTTAGACTAACTGAACACGTCGACAGAGAACAGTATCGCTTACTTATGGGGCTATACGCAGTCAAAGAAGGAAAAAATACTTTGAAGCGAGTTAATTTACTTACCCCTGTGCACAGGAGCTGCACGCCTCACATAATCTGTGCGCGCTGCGAAACAGCGTTGCCCGCGCCTAATTAAATCAATCAGCTACGTAACCCAACTTACTCTGCATGTGATCTTCAAAAGTAAGGTGAGGTATCCCAATTAGCTTATGCGGGCAAAATTGCGGGTACAGTGCATGGTTGCACTGGCTGCAGCGAAGGCTGGCTGCAGCGAAGCTTAAAGCGTTCCGCGACGAAATCAAATCAATCAGCCTGCGTCAGTATCCTTAAACTTTCGTTTACCAAGCACGCCACGTGCTCATAAAGCTCATTTTGGCCTCCTTCGAGCACGCTTTTATTCGCATACTTACTCGTCTGTTTGCAGCACTCGAAAACAGCGCGACTCGTAAGCTGTCTGTGGATCCTGTCTCTTGTCAAAACTGGCTGACATGTGGTTTGATCGGAGAGCGGGCGCCCGAGCCCGGCGCTATAGTATATATTGAGCCAGTGGCTACACTTACGCTAATTGCATGGCTACGCGGTCGCTGAAAACAGCGGCTTTCTGGCACTCCGTATCCCTCGGGGTGCAAGCCGATGAAGTATATGGCGCCTGTCATTGCGGCTTTGGGTTGGTTTAACTCGACGGGATTGGTGGCATCGCTCCCTCGGAGCAAAGTGCGGCGTGTAATGCGCGTTTCTTCATACAAGAGCGGCCCACTCGCGCCGACACCTCTTTCGTAACGGTCAGTCGCTGGTGTTTCGTAACGCCGATCGTCACCACAGGCGTCACTCAGTTTTTTTTTTTTTTTCCTTCAAACTCATAGCCGTGACCGCGTGCAGAAAACACGGTGCCCCCGTCAGTCCGTCCACAGCGCGATAGCGTTAAGGCTCTTACGACTAAGTTGGGAAGTAAAAAGTCTCGGGAGTACCTATTAATTATTTTTGTTATTACTATTTTTGCGCAGCGTTGTCCATAGGTCGGCAGAAACCCGCCTGGCGAGGGAAATAAATGCATGTGGCAGTAACTAAGACTTGCACTCGCCAAAACTATGGGGCAAGAGGAGCAAGGAAGAAAAAACGAAGTTTCAGAGACCGTAAGGACATGTTAGCAAAACAGACGAAAAAACATGTTTGTATAAGTGGCGGAGAGAACATGGGCAGATGTTTCATAATACTTGTTTCGGCGTAGACTGAATGTGCGCAAATTTCAAAAATGAGAGAATCGCTCACGATTTTTCGGTGCTGATGGATATGTCCGGTGAAATAGTGGAGACAGACGAAATACAAAAGCTAGGTTGTGACAAGTGCTTAAGTGGGCCTTCGGTGGTTTTGACTGTAATAGTAGTAGTCTATCTACATGAATTGGTAGCCGGAACTCTTGAAGTTAATGCATGGCGCAACTGTGCTGATCGATCGGCTGTCTGCCAGATTACGTACCGTGTGTTACTTAAACTAACCAGCTGATATATCTGCAATATAGGCCATTTACGTGATAGTATGAAAAATTTGAGGTGAAGGCTTGATCTACGCGTGCGTGAATGCTTGACAGCGTGAGGGTTTCCAAATATTCTCTAGTTGCGAGTTGGTGCTCGTGATGTTTCGTACGAAAATGTGTATTTTTACACCAGGAAAGGCCGCAGAGATCGGAAGCGTCGCTGTCGTTCAACCCTGTACCCACGCTAACCGTCCCCGTAAAAAGCGGTGCTGATTCGCTTGGCTGACTGACGCTTCTACTTCGTTACGTTTGTCCCCCGGAGAGAGAGAGAGAGACGCCATCCTAGCGACCTAAGCAAACGTCAAGGGAGAGGGATCCAAGAATGGCTTGAGCCGATATCTACGTGAACAGTCTCACGACCGTCGTGACACTAATCAGAAGACGCGGAGACAGCAACGTTCACGGGAAGGGGCTTGCTCGACCGCGCAGAAAGGGCCATGATATCTGGGGAGCACTTTAGAGGAAAGACCGGGAACTACTGGCGGAACCCACAGCCAAACCAGAGTCAGAAGGGAAGATTCTCGTAGCCAGCACGACGATGCTTCTGGCGAGACTGATCCGCCGTCGTAAGGGAGCGGGTGAGCTGTCGGTGTTCCTCAGCATGTTGCGCGGCTTCAGACACGAGCACAGATTCCGAAGGGTGGGATTGGTAGAAGAAAATCGTATCGATGGTGCAGGAAGATTCGCGGCCGTATGTATATAGTAGCAGAAACGGTGCAAAACCAGTGGTGGCTCGAGTGGCAGTATTATAGACCCTTCGATCCACGCTGCGGCAGCAGTCTGTTTTTGACCGCAGGAAACTTCCGGTCAGGTACTTTTGGCAGCCAAGTTCTATACATTTATAGGCTATCGTAACTTTTCGTTTTTACCCACTAAATTTGGCGGGATGTTCCAGAGGGCTTAACCGGAAGTATTTTGGAACCATTATGTGCAAACATAAAAAAAGTCGCAGTTTCGCCCGAAAGGCAAAGCATCGATTGCGATAGCAAATTAGTGGACAGCTCTACAAAGTAAGGATAGTAATTTTATCAACCGCATAAACTTGTAAACATAGGCATACCAACTAAATTAACAAGCATGGTGTCACGCGCGCACACGCACAGATGAACGCATCTCACTCGATGGCCGCGGAAACTGGCTGTCAAAACACTGGAGTGAGTCAGCGCAGCAGCAGCAGCGAGCGAATTGAGCTTCGTGTCGGCGCTCGCACCGTCGCATGCTTTCACTCGCATATACAGCGTATGGCGCGCGGCGACGATTTTATCGCCCGTGGATTTTATACGAAACTTCACGGCGACGACGACGACGACGGAATTTCGCCTAGAATGTCCATATAAATGATATCGCAAGAAAACGAATACGGCAAACGGAAGCATAGGAGTCCCAGTCGGAATTGTTGGACGTGACATGTATACAGAGACAGCATGTACAGTTCTGTGTACTGTGTATTGCACTGCTTTATCATTGACAAAGCTGAGCCAACTGACCTGCACCTCTGCACTTCTCATATCATCTGAGTATTCGAATACAGTGACCAGTGTTCCTGTAGTGCTTTGAAAGCGCACTTTATCCGATCTTGTTGCCTTAGGCCAAGCCGTATTGCGATGTGTTTAAGTTACCTTGTTTCGGCGATCTTTAGGCAGCGTCACGGTTCTTGCAGCGTGTCGTCATGGATCTACAATTGCTGGCGTGTCTCATCTGGTCTCCTGGCACGACTGCCAGCAGATCCCTGACGAGGAGAGGAGAAAGAAAGAGGTCATTATGTATTAGAAAAATAACGCGAGTTGACGTCTTCGCTCGGAACACATAAACTGGTGGGTCTATCAGAGTAAAACATAACGGAGCCCATGGAAATAACAAACGATGTCGGTTGTGAAAGAGAATTAGCCGGGGTGATGTGGTTAGGCAATTCGTCGAGGTGACGCGGAAGTGGTGTAATTGGAAAGCTTTGTTAGAAGTAGTTTGGTCTGCACTGAGCCTAATTAGACTACAATGATATACTGATTCTAATTATGGTGCTGATAAAAAGGTGCACATGCGAAGGGAGAGAAGCATTTCGGTGCGACGAATCGCGGTGTGCTGCGGCTTATTTTTTTACTTAAGCGTTAAATTTTACTGTAGTTACCGGCATAAATATTGCGGCCCTATTTTTCTTTTTCTTTTTTTAGCCTCTACGTTTATCGGTTTCTTTCACTCCAAGTTAAACAAAGCGATAAGACGAAGACAGGGACACATAGACACGGGACCTAGGCCCTGCGTGTACGTGTCTATCTGTCTTCGTGTTTTCGCGCGGTTTAACTCGCACTATGCCACACCAACTTGGCTACCCGGAAATATAACTCATCAACCAGCTTTATTTTAGTCTGTTGAATACCGCGGTCAAATGTGCAAAAGGGAGATAGAGAGAGAAACGAAAAGAATAAGCCGTTGTCATATAATAGACAACTTTGCAACATTCAGCCTTTCAATCAACGTATACGGACCGCAAACTCGAAGCACTGCATGAATTATATTTTTCACAGCATTCCCAATGCCGGATGCACACGCGGAACTGGAGCGATTGAGCTGTTCGGCCGTCTCAGGTGCGCACATGTAAGGATACTTTCACACTGCTCAGTGTGCTGGTCATCGGGCGCGCTGGCACTCCAAAGTAAGAATTGCTAGGATCCATGCTTCGTGCCATGTATATCCTGGCAATAGGTGGGATCCAAATCGACGCCCAATAAACGGCTCTCTTTGGGCATCAAAAGCACATCTTGAAGGCTACGCTGTTGCTGACCGCATGCACCGGAAGCGATTTGAGAGCCGGATACGCGTCATAGACTCCATGTTTCGGACACCACACTATTCTTCCTTGCACTGTTAGTGAACCACACTTGACTGCACAGGCAGGCAAATAATCGAAAAGCAGGCTGTGGTGTACGCGTACTTCCTTAAGAAAGGGGCGGCTTGTTTTGTTATCGTTCTTTTAGCGTTGTTTAGCGGTGTTGTACAATGCGCCAACTTCCTCTCTTAGCGTTATTTTTGTCTTTACAGTTCGTTCCTTATGACACGCTTCTTCTATAGACTCTCCTTTTAAGTGACTCGATCTATCGCTTTCCTCCAGCCTTCTATTATTGCGGCAGATTTAAGAAGCGCCATCATCTCCGTTAGCGTATGGAGTTACGCGTTTACTTGGAAGAAGAAAGAATAAAAAGCACACCGCAAGGTTGTGAATTTTTGAAGCTTTAATGACTTTCGGCATGCGAAACCGCAGTCTACGATGGACTCAAGGTCGGGCGTAAAGGACCTTTACACGTTCGAAAGATAAATAGACGCTACGAGAAAGAAGGAAAAAAGCAAACTGAAGTGATCTTTACTCCTTTTCGGAAAAACGATGTGAAATATCGTTGCTGTCTGCCAGAATCCCAAGGAAAGGACGCCGTTCTTTTGTTCGCGTGGTTTCGCGAGCTTATTACGTCGGTAGTATTTCTTCCCGCGTGAAGAATTCGCGAAACGTTGGCCAGTGTCCGGCTCATGCCGCAAGAGCCGCGGGCGGTAAAAACTATCACTCTTCGTGGAGCCGGAATCCCGTCGCTCGGTGGTTTTATGGGATCACGAATGCGGTTCCACCTGCGGTCGTGATTTGTTGCCCCGAGCTCGAGTTTCCACGTTTTAAGGCGAAGTTTCTTTCTTGAAGTTGTTTGCGCCTTTGAAAGGCTAGTACGCGGAGATACTTGCTTCGTGTTCGTCCTGTCCATTGTATTCATTCCTTTAAGCTATCTCCTTTTTTAAAAGGGCGTAGCAAGCGCTGATGCAATAGGCGAGAGGAGAGTGCCAGCAGTGCCCATGAGATAGGAATGTTCGAGTGCGGGATACTCCTGCAATACTCGTACTTAATGGTGTTGTTTTTAAATTATTGTGTTCGCGGAACCGTTTGACTAAAGTGTCCTGTTTTTTCTCATTGTGCTGCTGTATACCGCGCACTGTTTGTGAAGTCGTTTTGTTGTATGTATTTTTGTTAACCTAAGCCTCTCTCAGCCTCGCCACCTTCTTTCTTTAGAAATGCATATGGCCATGCATAGAACGAAAACAAAAATCTGTAGATAAATGAATTTTCCCCGGCTCTATATCAAAGCAACTAGGGTAAAACATGCTCCCATACTCAATTTTCTTCTACAAAAAGCTTGTGTGCGCCCCACCGTTGAACTTGATGCAGAGAAATGTATTGTCGGCGCATGCTGTTCTACACTTGTGCACATTTGCTTTTAACACCGTTTCCTGAACGTTAGGGATGGCAGGCACCGCACTATTTGTAATGAACAGCTGATGCGAACCCTTCTCGATTGTTACTGTACTTTGCGCAGTGCTTCCAAATTTGCCGCCCTGGGCTTCATGTATGCTCTGGAGGAGGAACTCTTCCACACGGGCTTCGAGTTCATCAAGCTCACCACCGTGTGCCCCGTCTTCATCAACACCGGTCTCTTCCCCAACGTCGGCGCCAGGTACTTTTACGCTATACGCGTATAAATGTCTGCGTTGTGATGATAAGCACTAGAATTACGTACTATCGGCATACGATAAGCACTAGACATTATGTACAGTCGGCGTCAAAAGCTTACGGGCCGCGGGATCTGAAAAAAAGAAGCTGGAAATGTCCGCAGCCTTGACAACGCAGCCTGGTAATTCGGATTACCGGCATGTACGCATTGTACTACATGTATACAACATAGTGTTCTCATCATCTGCGTCATCTCGTCAGTATGCGTGCTCCGTACGTTTTCGGGTGTTTACGGCTTACGTACGCTATGTTAACGTGCCTTATTTGTCTAGACAAGCGCTCGTGGTCTTTACTGACTGTATATGAAATAGTGTTAGTAAACATGGCGGCTTCCTCTTCGGTGCCAACGCTCGTGATGACCGACTGCCTCGCTAATCTCCAGATTAGCGAGGCAGTCGCGCCACTTCGCTCCGTTTGAAACGTGCCGCACGAGAAAGATTGTCCGCGTCAGCAGATATATCGCTAAATGAAAACACGTACAGGAGCTGCGCTCAAATTTCGCATTAGGGAGTATCGTAATCGTCGGTAAACTTCTTTTCCAATGGTGTTTCTTCTGAGATGCAATTGAATATCACATACGATTTTCCAAAGGTGCCGCATTGCGGTGGAGCGGTATACGAAAATACTCGTCTGCCAAGCAGTGGGCGCACGTTAAACCCCAAATGGTAAACATTAATTTGGAGCCCTCAATTTCGGTATTTGTCATAGTCGCTGTGCTGCTTCGGGAGTCGCACACCATCAATCAAGTCAATCAGTCAATCAATCAACCAACCAATCAAGTCTATTAGTCCGTTAATATCTATGTGTACGTTCATTGTTAAAGGCAACGTGCAGGTATACGGCTAATATCGTGCGGTTTCTGCAGTCGCAGGTGCCTGCGGCAGAGCCGTCGACGCAGTTAGCCCTATACAGGTATACACGAGCATAAATTGTAACGCGAACAAGAAAAAGAAAAATGATCAGAACACACTTGTTACGCGTAATTACGCCAAAATGCTATGTGCAATCACTCTGTAGCTGGTTCCGAACTTCGTAATAGACCCTAAATCAAACCCCGATTACAAACGCCACGGAACCTGGAATCGCGGCAATACAAAGTCATTTTGGGCTTGTTCGCGCTTGAATGCTGATGTACTACACAGAAAAAAAAAACGGCACCATCATCCGCGTGTCATGTTCTGCAAAGCTGGGTGGCTTTTCTTTCTTTCTTTCTTTCTTTCTTTCTTTCTTTCTTTCTTTCTTTCTTTCTTTCTTTCTTTCTTTCTTTCTTTTTAGGAACTATCCAGAGTGGAATTAGTTGATGCTCTGCGAATATATGTTCCCTTGAAGAATAGACCGACCTGTACAAGCGAAATGCGCTTTTCGGTTGTTTAGGTGCACTGGTTTTCTTTTTTCTTTATTACATCTGACTTACAGCACCGTCTGCCGCGTATATAGGTGCCCGTATTTTCTCTCTCTCTCTCTTCGTTTTCTTTTTTCAAGCGGACAGTGTGCCTCTCTTCTGAACCCTGCTCGCAGATTCCCGCTGCTGACGCCCATCATGGACACCCGAGACGTTGCCTACCAGGTGGTGGACGCCATCCAGCGCGACGAGTCGCTAATCGTGGTGCCCCGCATAGTCGAGATCATGTACAAGTGTCTCAAGTAAGAAACATCCCTCTTGGCTCTTTCCCCACCGCAATTATTGAGCGTCGATTCACCCCCTGACGAATGTGTGGCACTATAGCCGAGCCGTATCAGTCAGTCCAGGGGCAAAATAAATAAGGATCTAAAGCCACATAAAACAGACGTATCCCCCCTCCCCCAACGACCAGTAAGTAATTAATATTTGCAACGGCAGCGGAATCCAACGTGAGAATCCATGTTCTTTTGCCTCTGCGAATTGTTTCTGGCTGACAGTTCTTTTTTAAGAGGGGTTCGGGGTATCTTACATTATGAGAGATACGGAAAGCATTCACGGGCGTACTAAAGATCACACCCGTAACTCGTGATGCTTTATACTCTGGCTAATCATAACCATATGAAGCCAACAGATAGTTAAGTCAGGGAAGCCTGTCTTTCTGTGGCTTCATTATCTGTTGGTTTCATGTGGTTATTATTACCAAAAATCAGGGCCCTCGGTTTGCATTCTTTTCTCGTTCTATACTCTCGTGTTTCAAATGCCGCATCGTTTTGCCAATGTTTACGAAACAAAGTGTACTGACAAGAAACGTAGTAGCCTCGCCCTAAGTGGTGAGCCGTAACTGTACCGGCTGGTCTGAGACTGGCGGCGCATTTCGCTGGGTCACTTGCAGCGAGCGGTCCGCGCGTCGCTATCCGCCTGAAGTCGGACATTGCACGAAACCGGCGAGGAGTTGTTTGTGTCTGTGCACCACTGTGCGCAAAGTCAGCGTACTTAGAACGCAAGTCCAACTAGCCCGACAGACGGTCCTTGTAGTAATGTGGCTGTTTGGGCTTGTTGGTATGGCGTAATGGTGAATTGTAGCGCAGAAATACGCAACAGCAAATGCGAGTCGACAGACGAGCGCGAACTTCCAAGAAGCTTTATTTTCGGCGACCCGTGTTTATATCCGTCACTTATCACATTGCACATGCGCAATTCACACCCTTATGAAGGTTAACTCCTTATCGGACAATTGCACATCTGTTGCACAGATGGTGTGCTGACAGATGGCGTACGTGACGGTTAGCTTGCATGTCACTGCAGTTCGCGTGGCTGTGAACCGTTGTTTGCTCAATGTACTATTATCAGCAGAAGCAGTAATCAACTAACAATTGAGGCTGAAATGATTTCGTGACTTGGCTCTGGTGTGTGTCAGCACACCATCTGTGCAAGTGTCCGATAAGAAGTTAACCTTCCTAAGGGTGCGAATTGCGGATGTGCAATATCATGAATCACGGCTACTAACACGGATCGCCGAAAATAAAGCTTTTTGTTGGAAGTTAGCGTTCATATCTGTCGTTCTTTTAGATTCTCTTTAAGAGAGATCGTAATTGTTTCTTTAAAGACGTGTCTCGGACGCGTGTATAGCGGCTGTCTGATCTTTCTCTTCGTCTCTTACGCGCGCAGACCTCTGCCGGAAGATGCGCAGAAGCTGATCCAGCGGTTCCTCGCTTGCTCCATCCAGAAGCCGAGTGCGTGATGGCGGCACCCACCTAAGCTCTCCACTAGGCACAGCCGGCATCATCAGACATGCACATCTATCCATTCGCTCGTCTCCGGCGGTCCTCCGCCGCAGACGAACCAAAACCGACGACTAGCGATGTTCACCGAACTGGCCAAGAAGAAAGCGTCGGCAAAGACGCCGACGTGTGTGCTAAAAAGACTTGGGAAAAAAACTCGCGCCCACTAGTTTTGTTTTCTGTATCGCGTGATGCCGATAGAAGAGGTGTACTGCTCGGCCATCTCTCGATGCGTGCGTGTGACTGTGGCTTGGCCGCGCCTGCTTCGAAATATCTTCCTCGCTGTGTGCATTGAACCAGCACACGTGAAAATGTGTTTGTACTTGTTGTCGCGTGGTGCTCGAATGAAAGAAAATTGCGCGGAAAAAAAGTGTATGGATGTACTCGTAGTGTTTAGAAGGATGGAAATGTACCTTTTAAGTTTAAGACGAAAACGGAGTTCATCTAAATAAGGCGATAAAATGAGGGTAGCATTGTGATTTCGCGCTTGCGAATTACGAGCCGGTTTGTGTTTAAAGCTTTTGTAACAGGGTAAGTAGCTTGAAGAACGTATGCCACATAAGACGAAAGCCTGTCGAATCTTTCCGTTGTAGAGTTAAGGAGCTGTGCCGTGCTTTAGCCTCTAGGAGAGCTTACTTATATATCGAGATTTATTTTTCTTTATTGATCTAGTTTGCACATATTGATTATGAAATAACTTTCCGTTTTTAGTACTTCTCAAGCCAAAGCGACCAATAAACGACTCCTGCATCACTGTACCTCACCACATAGCTGTCCCTCAAGCATTACGATCGTCATCCGCCATGTAACGATTTCCAATAACTATGGAGGGGAAATGGGGGTGCGCCGTGATATTACGCTCACTTTTACTAGTTTCTGCAAGTTGTTCAGTGTCTGACCGCGAAAGAATTCTGCGCTTTCTCTAGCACAGCTAGGACCTCGAGTAGCTTTTAGCATTCGCCGCGCAAAACCCCGGTGAAAACCCGATGAAAACCCCGCGCATGCTATCGGACAGGGACGGCGGAAGCTTTCTTCCAGAGGCATAGCTATTAAAAAGCTAGGGAACGATAACTTTAACAAGTTTAATGCCGTGAATATTTCTTTTTTTTTTTACATAAGATAACACGACGCACTTCTTAGCCTAGCAGCTCTCGCGTTGTTTACTTTCTTCGGCGGCTGATAGTTACAAAATCAGTTTGAGGTATTTTCAACAGTGGCCCGGAAGAAGTGTTGCGCCAACTGCGAAGCAACGCCTGGCTCAAGAGGACGCAGGTCAAGAGTCCAAGTAGAAGAAAAAAAGATTGGGAGAGGGGGAGAGAGGCACTGAAGGAGGGCAAATAATGCTGAACACACAGCTAGTGCTTTTCGAAAAACGGTAACTTCTCAATCTGTTCTTACTTTGATACTTTACATCGCGGCTGTATATGCAAAAGAAAACACGTTTATTAGAAAGGTAATTCGGTACCAACTAATGAGGTGGTATGGAGTGATTCGGGTCTCGTTGCCGTGTTTTTAAACCTTATTTTCTTTCGCTTAGGGTGCGATTGCTATCCCCTGCCAGCCGTCAAAGAGAAGAGGTGCAGCTCGCTGTAGGGTCACAGAAGCTTCTCGCCTTGTCTGTAGGACGGAAGGTGCCAAAATTCTTTAATCAATATATGCATTTTTGTCTGGCGTAGCGGCTATAGGGCAAAGCTTTAGGATCAGTAGTGAATGACTTACACAGCGCAAGTTGTAAGAAGTGCGCCTGCGGTACAGTGCAAAGCATAAGGCGGGAATTGATTTTAATTGTATACTTGTGTGCTTCTTATTGACGTTTCGATGTATTGATGGTTTATCAGCACTTAATGCAGGTTCTGCGACGAACGCCTACTTCCACTATCGTTTCGAGACCTCGTCACGGACAACTATCTCCTGCGTTTCCTTTCCTTGAGTTCTTAGAAAAAGCATGGTTTTTCTGTTTATCATGTCAAGTAAAAACTGCGTCAAACCCCAATTTAGAGCAATACCAAAAGCATTTCTGAGTTATCCCGTGCTAACTTGTACAGAGCGCGCTTGACGTAGTCACGAACGAATGAGTGAAAATATTTGACAGGGTCCGGCTGGATTCTAGGAATGCGGCACATGTCCCGTGAAATAAGTTTTTCTTTTTTTTTTAATCTCCTGCGGCCATCAAATCTTTGTAACAATTACGCTATGCCATGTTTCCGGGCAACTGAAGCATTTCAACTGAGAAGAATCGCTTGCTGTCAGCGTCGGAACTCGCTAGCAGTTTCCCCTTTAAATGTGAATGATACCTCTTTGCTCAGACAGCAATTTCCAGGTGCATGTCGTAAGCGAACAAATCCAATAACTTTGTTCGCACAGGGGAAAAAAAAAAGACGCTGACGCCGATGTGACAGCCCAAAAACTTGTTCCGTGTGGCTCAATATACCCAGTTGGTACGTTCTCCGGGTATAATTTCGTGAGTCATTATAACACGTTATCGTGTCAATAATCGAAGCGCCTACATATCAAACAATCTTTTCACCTCAGGCTCGTCGCATATGCCGAAAATGTGCAGGCACATGTAGAAAAGAGCGACATAATCCTCAGAACTGCCTAAATCGGCGCTACCTGTGCTTTGTGTTCTTATTGCTACATGCAGTCATAAACCATATTAGGATTGATTATTTCTCTCTCTTCATACTCCATGAAGTAAAATACAAAAGGGTGGTTACAAAAGCTTCGTAAATGTCAATGTCTACATTTGAGTCTTCTGAATTATCTTCGTTCACATCATTTTCTATGAGCTTTTGCTCTCAGCATTTCGCGTTCGCAATGTTGTTCTATTTGGAACGCACTGCGCTCTTGCAAATGGAAATGTGAGCTATTTAGTTACGCCTCAGGAGAGTGTCTTTTTTTTTTTTTTTTTTTTTCATACGGCGCAAGCGCCAGCGTCGTCAACGTGAGAAACTTTAGCCTTTTCGCAGGACCTTACTCATGGTAGCATGGAGCTGTAGACTTCAGTGTTTTCACTTCGATATTTGGACGCCCTTGTGTGGAATTAATTGCTGAAGGGAGGAGCCGCTTGTACGCGCCGCGCGGGGAAGTCGTGGCTATCAAAGTATGCACAAAACGTAGCCCGATCTCAAAGATGTGTCTAGCTTGATTTGGTGCTAGAGCTTCGTTTTAAGCTTAACTCGAACAAGCCTTTTTTGGGTGCTAAGTGAAAGGTCCCGGGTGGTGTTGGAGGACACAGTTAACCGTGCAAGCAAATGTGCACCTGCAAGAAGTTGCTCGTGAATTCGTTGTATAGCGTAGCTTTCGCGCCGATACGGAATGGTGGGACAACAGGGCTTTCGTTCAGTGAGCAACTTTACTGTAAAATAAGTTACACCCTTAAAAGTGACGAAGTGTGTAAATCAGTCTATAACTCTCACCCTTACACTCAAAAAGGGTGCAATGGTGCGAGTTACAGACCAATTTACACCATTATTGACTTATAAGGGAGCCAATCATTTTGCTGTGTTTCGCGATTAAGATTGACCTCTCTTGGAAGCAAGTGGAGGAGAGGTCGTAGTAACCATTCCACAGCGAAGCGGTTAAAGGGAGTTCCACGACGGCTATTAGGCAGACGCGGTGCAAGCTGACGGCGGCATGAGGCGACGTTATCGGCGTCAACTGTCGCCCTGTAAACAGCCTGCGTCGGAGACCGCGAACCGACCGTGTGACCACGGGTGCTACTCTGGAGATTGGCGAAGTGCGCCATATTGTCGAATTGGCCATCGTGTCAGCTCCGATTGCCCCAGAGGCATGCTACGGCCTCTTTGATTGGCTCAAAAATGCCCACCATATTACCGAATGTGGAAATACGCCCGATACAGTCGAACGCCTTTGTAAAGTAGTGCGTGGGGCCTCCCCAAAATCATTCGTTATACAGGACACTCGTTTGTAAACGTCGTGCACCGCGCAGCTCAAGATAGAAGCGGGACTAGAATGATTCCTTCGTTATACAGGTAATTTCGTTGTAGAGGCGCTCGACTGTAATTCGCCGATGTTCTAAATAGCACCGCAGGTCTCAAATGAGAGCGCTCAGCCGTACGCTGGCGGCGGTGATACATAATCAGCAAGTGTCAGCAACACAGCCTTACCAGGTCGTCGGAAAGCGCAGCCGGCGCAGCATACATGGAATTGTGTCGCATATAGCAGGGTATAGAAGTGCTAAGCTCAGAATAAGTGAAGTGCTTGAAAAGGCTATCTTATATTAAAGAATATGCAATAGTGAAGCCTTGTCAAAATCTTGGTCGATTACGAGCAGTGGCAAACCAGGCCCCCTAAAGGTCCCGAAAGGTGTCGGAACTTCCTTATACATCTTCGCTTTATTTCATGTATGAGTTGCTCGGATTGGCGTACATTTCCGAAATTGTTTTTGCCTCCTGCTGTGTAGTCAGCACATTTATTTCTGCACAGTGCTACGTTGCTGTTTAGCTTGCATTGTATATTCTTTGGGGGTGACGAATGTTTATGCATTCTTTATTTGATGTTCTCTCAAACGCTGTTACCTTACGCACACAACGAAGTATCTTGTTACGGAGGTGGGCAGCACTTTCAGATTGAGTTGTTGAGATTGTATCGAATAAAAAAACAAACAAATGAAGCTCTTCTTGGTTCGCAAAGTATACTCTGAGGCAGACCGCCTCGCAACATCCGGCTGGCTGCTCTTCGATGAACCTCGGCTTTTCCTAGACACAGACTTCACAGGAGGCGAACAAGGTTCGTAAAATTATCGCTAGCGTCACCGGCAGTGTTTCCATTTATACGAATTTCGCGCTATTTCAGGCTGATATTAGACTCGCCCGGCGGCAAAATGGTGCGTTTTAGATAATTCAGCAGATTTCGGCGAAAGTTACCGCGGATTTAAACTTTTTTTAACGGGTTTTCGGAGGATTCACAGTATATTCTACCTATTCTGGCAGATTTAGTGTTCTGCTCTGCTAAAGCTAACATTTCATGAAAAGAATGGCAACATCGACCTGCAGAAGCTTTCTTTGATAACACCATAGACGTTACGATTAAATTTCTATTCAAAGAACTCATCCCAGCACACTGAAATTTCCCGTTCGCCAACGCGAAAATGAGACCATAAGGAAGTACGTCTTAGATGTCATTTACTATATTTACGGCATCTCAATCTATTTTTAATTGACACTTGCGCTACTTCAAATACGCCTGCTTGCTCAGGCAATCTTATTTGTCGTTGGAATTTCTCATAGCTGATTTCTAACATCGTTTTATTGGGTGTCCACGCTTAAGAAAACCTGAAATTATCAGAATTTGCCATGAAGTTCAAGGATAAAACAGAATTATCCCCCTGGTTGCTTTCAATCAGGCAAGCGAAGTTTTCAGTTGACCTTTTCAGAAACGTGCAGCGCCGCGCTTTCGCCTGGTGGCGTCTTTTGGCGAGACGGTGCGCTGGGCAGCTGCGGCCAATGCGAATGTGAAGGGCGTCGTGCGATGTTTTTAAGCGAAGCTTCATAGGCTCACAAGTTTCGGTGGTGGTGGTGGTGTCACGCTGAAAAGTGGGCCGATCCTGGCGATTGTGCAGAAAAGGTCCAAGCTCAATGGCACATACCAGGCACGAAAAAGAGAGATGGAGAGAGAAAGAAAGAAGATCACCAGTACTTCCCCTGTCGAGAAAATGGGGGTAAGCAAAGGTCGTGTGTGTACTTGACCTACTTTCCCTTCAATATCCTACTACTTTTCGTTCCCTTTCCTTCTACATTTGTTTCCCTTTCGCGCAACTTTTCATTCCGTTGCGTCGTACGTTTCCTTCAATCGATGCATACATTTCATAAACGTTTATGTTTTATTACCGTGACATGTCGTGAACTTTACGTTACCCTGAAGAAGGTCAGATAAACACACGACCAAGCTTCGCTTACCCCCATTTTCTAGAAATGGCTGGTGAGCTGCTGGCTTTCTCTCGGCTGGCGATTTTTTTTTTTTTTTTCATAGTCTTGACCCATCTTTCGTGGTTGTCGGTTGCGAGCTGCTAGTGTGCATACTGCGGATCCTTCGGCAAGCATTTTACGATTGTTTCACGGCCTTAAACATGCCGCAGAAAAAGAATAAAGGTATCAGATGAAGGTGCTGTGTACCCGGCGAATTGTTCGATGGGCAACAACAACAAGAGCTTAACACAAGAGCCGTCGCGGTAGGGCCTTATATAACTTCGCTGCATCACCGCCGTACAATGTGGTGAAGCGTACACGATGTATTGTTGAGAAAAGCGAGAATCGCGCACAGCCCCTGTACGCGAGCACCCTCCAGCACGCTCTGGCCGCCCCGATCCACGGACCGCATCTGAGATCCTGTGCCATCGGCTTTATCATAGTCTCAGGTCCTGAGGCCTCCGTTAGTAAGTATTATTTTTATCGTCGCGTGCTAAATGATCTCACAACAATACACATCTGTATTGCGGCGATGCTTAGATCAACCATCATGGAACGCATACAGTCGTAGAAAAAGAATTTTGCGTTTACCGCAGCTTCGCTATCGCAAACATTTTGCAGAAAGATCATATTTCATAGCCTGAGTCGTTCACTGTAACACATGACGTTGTTACTTACCTAGTTTGTACAGAAAAAGTTCACCGGCGATTATGACACTCCCTAATGCGAAATTTAAACGCAGCTCTACGCGTGTTTTCATTTAGCGATGTATTAGCTGGCGCGCACAATCTCTCTCTTGCGGCACGTTGCAAACGGAGCGAAGTGTGGCGCGACCGCCTCGCTAATCGGGAGCTCTCGAGAAGCAGCGCGTGGGTGCGACTCACAGCAGCCGCCCCTCCCAGGCGACGCCCGCTACTCTGACGCCATCTCGTAGCCATCGTCGCCGCAGTCCGTGTCTTGCGCGGCACTACTCTTTTCATTTCGCGCTTTCGCCATACCCTCATCCGCTTCATGCTTCCGCTGCACCCTCCTCCGCCGCTTTTAACAGCGGAGCTGTCTAAGGCCGAGGTTGAGCCGTGCCGAGCGTTGATCAGTTTTGCGAAGCGCGCGCCAGCCACAGGTGGGCGGAGCCAATGAGAGACAGACAGAGAGCGAGATAAATAAAGAAATAAAACAAAATGAAATTTCTTGGCGAGGCGGGATTCGAGCCCGGGTACCCACGGTTCGAAGGTCAGCGTCGTAAACACTGCGCTATACACCCACGCTTGCAGGACATACATTTATGGGAACCATATGGTTGCATTGTACCGACGATTGAACACAACTTGCTATGTGCGAGAGAAAGAAAAAGAGGGAGAAAGAAAAAGAAAACGATGCACTTTCTAGGCGAGGCGGGATTTGAACCGGGTACTCAGGTTTGCAGAGCTCCGCTGTTTCATCAGATTTCTCAAGCATGGAACTGACTTAATTTTTTCTCTCCTCGCGCTCTCGCCGCTTTTCTCATCCTCCGCTGCGGCCCACGTTCGCTCTTTCATCCGCTGCGGTCGTTCGCTCGGTTACGCCGACGCTCGACACAGGAACGGACTAAAAGAGCTGCGCCCTGAAAACTGCGAACTGGTCGGCCTCTGCACCTCTAAGATGCACCCCCCGTGCAATTATTGGAAGCGAATCCTCGAAGGCCATGTTCTGCCTTCTTGCAGACGACGGAAGTGACATGGCCGCAGTGTTTTAGACAATATTATTTAGACACATGAATGTTTCTGTAATTACTTGTCAGGTTTGTCAAGAAAAAAACTGCATATTTGTCTTCGTCTGGGCTCTTCGCAATTGGTAATGTCTCAAACATGCCTGTAAAATCAATTCCGCCGTCTGCAATACGACAGAGAAGAGCCTTCGAGATTCGATTTCAATAATTGCTCGGGGTTGCATCTGACAGGTGCAGACGAACACAAGTTCGCAGTTCTTTTTTGACAAACTAGGCAAGTAACAACTCCAATTGTTACTTTGAACGATCCGGACCAGAAAATGCGATCCTTCTGCAAAATTTGAGCAAGAACGGAGTAGCGGTAAGTGCGAAACGTTTTTTCCCTACAATTTTAGGATAAAAACGAACGCTCAGTATAAGATCCTTGCCGATGGTGCTCCCAGTAACCAACAATGTAAAAAGTGCTTACGTACATTATTTTTCGATCTTTGACGCGCAGTAAGCGAATATTTGTATATATGAGAAAAGTTCAAGAAGTTTGCATAGCACTTGCTGACCTAAAACAGCAAGAAAACACGATGTTTCTTGCAGCCGTCACAACGTCCGTGCAAATACATGGCGGTAAGAGGCGATAGCAGAGCCGCGGCCCTCTTTCATCCGGGTTCCTTAGCGGGCTGCCGCTAGGGGCGCGTGTGACTTTCAGAAAAGTCATCGCCCAGTTTTAAAGGGGATGTCATTAAATCATCATCATCATCAAAGGTCCGTTGAACCTACGTAATCCGCAAATAATGGTGTCTTTTGTGGTTTTGTGACTGTGAGCGTGGCCGAGTGGTTCGAACATCAGGAAACATTCAGTCAAACGTGATAGAGTGCGTTACCTTATTTGCAGCTTACTGGTAGTAGTTCTTAAAAGTTATGGGCTAATTTAGTAACTTGGCAAGTTATAAACTATTTTTCCCTGCCGCCTCAACCTCCAGTGTCATAGACTGCCAGAAAATGTTCATAAAAACAGTCGGCCAAGACCTTAAAATGCTTCAGAAATTCTGAGAATTCTCTACTAATGCGCAAGCATTCTTTGACTGGGCTGTCACTTCGCTTTTGCTCACTTGCTTTTTCCTAGCTTATGCATGTCTACCCGTCGCTTTTCCGGTGCCAAAGAAATAAAATCCGTGTACTGAACAGTCTCAGGTCTCCACCGTCGTTCCCAACGCCAACGAGCTGGCCCATGCCCGCGCGCGCGAACTCACCCACCGCGCCGGGGAAACGCCGCTCGAGGGCGCGGACGCGGGGTTCCACAAGGACTCGCTCCACACGTTTAACGAGATTTCAAAGCACCATCAGCTCGGCAGGAGGGTCTATCCCCCGCCCCACGCCAAGCTTTCAAGGCCTCAGTCTTCCACCCTTCGCATGCTGCAGACCGGGTCCTATCCCAGTCTAGCCAGGGTCAGCAGGTACGCGGACTCGTTCGAGCCCGATTGTCCGGATTGCGGCGATCCCTTCTGCACTTTAGAACACATGCTCTGGCGGTGTCCCTCGTTACGGGACCACGATAATCTCACCACGGAAGAAGAGTGGGTGGAGGCGCTCAAGAGCTCCGACCTCACCGCTCAGCTACGGGATGTCCAGAGGACCCACGATGCGGCGGTCAGGCACGGCCTGCCCGTCCCAACGTGGGAGCGGCCCGCGGTGGCTCCTCCCCCGTAAGGAGTTCTCGGAGTCGCTCCTCAGGACCTAAAATAATGTTCACTGCCTGCCTGCCTGCCTGAACAGTGTGGTAATGAGTTGCCGGGGAGCTGCATGGCTCCTTCAAAATGGTCGTACCAACTAAATCGGAACGCCGTCACAACAGATTTCCCCACAGCTGTTCTTTCCCGTTTATTTTTAATTTATTTTCTCTGTTTCATTTTTGTTACGACCTTGACGTGACGACGGTGCCGTCACCAGTTTTTTTTAACGGCACTAATCGTTAATTATTAGTATGAAACTATTCTCACATATACCAATCAGTTATTCTTAATTTTATACTGAGCAGCCCCACAGAAAGCTTCCCTGCACACACACCCGTAATGCGAGAAAGTAAGCGCTTTCAAGGCAGCTTGACGAGAACGGTTTTCTCTCTGCTCCTTTTTTTTTTTCTTTAGGGGGGGGGGGGGGGGGGGGGTCAATTGTGTACCTATCGCTTATAAAGCTACCAATCATGTACATTTACAACATTATAACGATTATATGTCTTCGCAAATTACGCATTTTTTGCGGATACACGGCATTACACTTTTCGCGTGATAGACAGATTTCGCTGGGGTACTCGCCAAAGAATGCTTACACATTAAAAAGCAAGACAAATGAATCTGTGCCATCGTAGACGCCCTGTTTTATCATAGTCTTTGCAATATAAAATGGCAATACTGATCACCGGTGAAATAACGTCCCGGTAGGCGGCGCTGTCTACATGCTACTTTCGATTGATATGGCAACAATGGAATTCCTGCTCCGATCCAACAAGTATTTCGTGAATTTAGCAGGCGCACACTTGCACTGCTGTCTCTTAGCATCATTCGTGTCTCGTTTATTATTACTTTTTTGTAAGGTAATGAGATCAGATGTTTGCACTTAGAATACTCGTCACAGTATGGTCAACATTTTAAGTATTTCATGGTCGTTCCGAGACCATTGCAATCTGTCCAGAAAGGGCCACATCGTCGCCAGTCCTATGTGATCACTTATCCCTTCGCGAACCTGAGACTTGTCAAAATGAGGAAGGTGAATGGCACAGTCAGTGTCAAAGTAAGTTGAAGGAGAAACAATCGAGGCGTACCGATGAAATCCTTCACGCCTCACTGTTTGACAGCAAGGAGAGACAACCCAATAAGCATACCAGTTCAAAGTATGTACACTATGTCGATTCTTGGTAACCTGATGTCTTAATCACCAGTGACATGTTTACCGGAATCCTGCAGAAAATGCGACGGTGCATACAAATAAGAATTAGTGTCACTAAATGGACACTCTATTGTCACTTTCCCAACGTTACCTGGACACCACATTACTGCAACATTTGTCCATGTGTGCATAATAATCTGAAGAGGTGACATAGTGAAAAAAGTGCACAGTCCCTTTAGCATAGGCTAAAGATGATGAAGGCAAAAGTCTGCGCGCTCAAGAGACATTCATTAAAATACTTGACATTCTCATTGGAATGCGTTGTTACTTCCTATTAGTTGTTTCCTCGCACCAAAGGTCGTAGGTTCGAGTGCCTTAATGAACTCAAGGTTAATTAATTGTGTCTTACCACCTAAGGTCGTGGGATCGACTCCTACCAAAGGTCGAGGACTCGAGTGCTGAATTAACTCTATCTTAATTAACTTTGCCTTAATTAACACATTAATACCAAAGGTCGATGGTTCAACGCCCAATTATTGTGCCATTGAATTTTGGTTCCATTGAATTTTCCGGACGGTCAAGTTTTCAACCCGTAAGCCATCTAAGGCTTTCGCCTTAATAAAACCTCGCATACATTGCCAAGCAGAGTCAGGTACTTCTGAAAGACTCCGATAAAGTACGTTGAAGTGATATAGCTTATACCTAACATAACAAAAGTGCATACTCTTCTGTGGCTGCCTTACCGTACATGATACCAATGTGGTATCTGCTCTCCCTTTATATGAAAAGTTCAATATATTCAAGCAAAATATGGTAATTGGCTTTGGCATTTCGTAAACATTAACAAATGCCTTGCAAAGTCTACACGCCAGTATCAGAGTGCCGATGGAATCTAGCCATGTTTGTGGTCGAATGCAGTAAAATGAATCAACTGTTACCGAATTCACAAAGCGTTTCGTTCGTAAGGTGTATCTGACTCTGACCGGTCGTTTCGCTAATATACGTAAAAAGCACCAAGTAATTCATAATCTCGCGGGAGCGTCGACCGAGCGCCGTGTCACGGTGCACATCTGCGAAAGTAGCGAGAGTAGCGACATGCGGACGCAGAGCTGCTTCCTGTACGAGCATCGATGCTAGGCGATCTCACTTTCGCGAGATCCTTAAAAACTTGGAGGGAGGAACAAAATTACGATTGGCTGGCAACTGCTCTTAAGAATGGTTCGATCGTACCAACATTTTGCCTTGATTGCAAAACGATATTGTTTTAGAACATCCGCTGTAGCGTTGTAGGTCCTCCTAGAAAGACGAGGTGATTTATTTATCTTCTAACTTATTTTCTTTGCTGTACATCAGCCCACCGATCACGTGCCTTGGAAGCCGCACCACATGACGCAGACACAAACAAGTACACAGAAAAGTATACTGACAAGCGAGGAGCTGCAGCTCCTCGCTTGCCTGTATACTTTTCGCCTATTCACCACGTGTCACGGAAGTTAGCGTGTTATATTGAAAAAACCCACTGAACTGTCGTGGTTTGCAAGCATTTGAGACTTACACACGGTCTCGGGTGTGACGTCCAACGGTAAGTGAATGTCTGACAAAAGGCCATAACACCTAAAAGACCCTATTTCACACTCGGGGTGCATACATCTCCGGAGCAGCGAAAAAAAAAATATTACCAGAGAGAGAGAGATACCATAGTTCGGCGTCAAAATGTGCAAATAAAGATAAAAAATTACTAGGGGTCCCTTATGCTACAACTAAGACGACTTGAAGGCGAAAGCCCGAGTGCCGCAAACTCAATGACACGACGACCACTTTTTGCTGAGTCATCTTCACTCCAAACCCATGTTTTGCAAAGTCAGTTTAACAAGACATTCTTACTTCACCAAACTCGGACCGTGACTCAGCACTTATTTTTCCCGAGTCATCGTCGCTCTGAAACCAAATTATGCAGTCATTTTTGCACATCATCCTTTATTCATCAAACTCTGACAGTGACTCAGCACTTTTTTGCTGAGTCACCATCACTCTGAAGCCACAATTTAGTCATTTTTGCAAGTCATCATGTTTTTTTTTTTTTTTTTTTTTGCAAACCACCCTTCCTATGATTCACCAAACTCGAACCATGACTCAGCACTTTAATTTGATGAGTCACTCTCACTTGGACCCTCAAATCTCACATATATTTTTGTAAGACACTCCTCCAATCCATAACCCCTCGATTCGCTCTTAATTCACACTTGATTCACTCTTGGTTCACCCTATCACTGCTTGGTTCACCTTCATTCTCTCTATCATCTCGGTTTACTTCCATCCCAGTTGGTTTGCTCTATTATTCGAAACTCCCAACTTTCAGCACTCTCGATTCATCCTATCACAACTTGATTCATCTTCATTCACTCTAATTCACTCTCATTTACTCTTCATTATCTGAGCTCACTCTATCTCATCATTACCTTTCGTTTGACTCCTATCACCCAACTAAACCCCTTTTTTACCATTATTTCACTCTTAATTCACCATCAATTCACTCCCCATTCATCTCTCTCTATACCCATTTTTATCTGTATAATTATCATCGTAACCATATTTACCCCATTACTATAATTAATTCTCGGTTCTTGGCCGTTTTTCGGGCTTTTCGGCCCATTTCCCCGCTTTGTCATGCTAATTATCCGAATTAATTTAATGACTATCATGGCCATTTATCGATATTTATATTCCTCATGCAATTACCTATCGATTCATATATAACGTTATGGGGTTTGTAATTACGTTAAGGAGTTATCGATGTTTTCTACATATTTCGCCGATTTTTGGAACCACATTTTCAAGGTCACCTCAAAACGATACATATAAGGCTTTCGCCTTAATATACAATGATCTTAATGCGCAGCTTAGATACAATTACAGCTAGGGTTAAATATGCGTGGCCAGTCCTCCTTCGAAAAAGTGCAACCAATGTTGCCACATCATCTACCCTGTCTTACTGCTGCGTGTGTGCCGTGTTCTACGTCCGCGCGCCTGCTTTGCGCCGAAGTTGGTTACTGTTGGTAGCACAGAGGTGCCTGTATGCCATGTGAAGCCATAGCGCCCATATTTAGTTGCTAGAGCAGGCAAGAGCAGTCGAATAGCGCGCAAAAGCAGGTTGTATCAGCGTAGCAGTTCAAAGATGCGCTCCCACTGTGTTCCAGCTGTGCCCATGGCATGTGTTTTGCCGAGACGACGACGATGCAGTGTATGCCGGCGCAAAAAAGATGGCAGATCCCACGCCCTGTGGGAATCGATGTTATGCGAAGCAGTGTGTGGGGAGCCTACCAAGTTAACGAAACGATCATGAGAGCACCAAGACGTAGGCGGCTGTTTCATGACCTATACATGACACGCATGTCATGACATTCATGTCATGAGTTCCTCAGGAGTCCCCTTAGCTATAGGCCTAAGAGATCTTAAGGCGAAAGCCTTAGTCATGCTCATGACTATGACTTCGACCATCAACCTTTAGCTTCGGTGGTGGCGCCCTCTCTTGCGCTGCGCTAGTACCAGTCTGGGGTTCCGGAACCGATTTTAACGAGTTTATGCTAATTAATGCGCTTAATTCTTGATAATTCCTGTCTTTTAAATTATTCTGAATCATGTTAGTTTATTTTGAACCGGTTTTGATCAATTCTGCACTTGTTTTGACCCTGTTTTGAGCACGTTCTTGAGCGTGATCACGCGACAGACGCCGACGCCGACAGCCCGGGCCCCTAAAGTGCTTCGCACTTAAAAACAACAATATATATTTAGAGAGACAACAGTCTGAACCCCATGTCCACCTGAACTAGATCTCTGTATATTGCACGTAGCGATGTTAGGCGACACCCTCCTGTCAGAACAATCTCCAGAGCAACGCGCGTTCCTACCATCCTGCTGTAATTTATAGCCTTTGAGGAGTCTGCTCAATAATTAACAAACTACATGCACCGATATACCGCTTGTAAAAGTGTGTCGACCCATACAATGTATAACAAACACGTCTACTCACGACCTTATAATACGGAAACGGTGATATAAGCAAAGTAATCAAGCATTTCATGCGTTCATTTGTTTGTGCGGCATCGGGTGACATCGTCGGTCCCAAGCGCTTGGCCTGGAGTACCTTTGTCTTCCTTAAACCGACAGGTCAGTATATGTTTATGGGTTCTATATTCTCCTTATATGACTCAAAAATTTCCAACTCGGTTAAGTGTATGCCTGTAGCAATTAAATCAAATAGCAATCAATGTGAAACATTTTTTAATCGTATCTTTCCAGATTAAATGTCGTTGGTCGAAAATCCGACTTCGATTCCGATGCCTGCTATAATGAGCTAATATAGGTAAGACACATTCAACACACCTGTCAAAATGCGATGAAGAACGTTACAGTGTGCCCCGGGAGCGCGTCCAACCGGCATGAAGAGGTGGCGCCGTATTTCGATGCTAAAGTTTTCGAGTCTCTACTCCTTCTGTGCTATCACAGCAATTAACGTGGTCGGGATGCCATGTAGCTACAGCTGGGTTTAGCGTTGCAATCGATCCCGGCAATTTATCCGTCTGCGCGGCTCTTCCAGTGTCACCGAGATATGTCACCAGACGTCCAGCTAATGTCTTAGTAATGCGAGATGCAGACGCGAAGCCCCCTTGTGGGTTATAGTGGACGCTTTGGGAACAAGGCGATGCAAGCATGTACAGGGAAGGACTTGCTTCTGTAGAATCACTTAACTGGGCTTCTATTAAATTTTGCTTTCTATTCTGCCACTGATTCTCAACACATGCATGCACACACCAGACTGGACCCATAGAGTTCCTCGCTATATTACCTAGAGGAAAATCTGGCACTGCTGCGCTGTTGTATGCATGGGAATGCCGGTGTATGGTGACTTCGGAGCGGCATCGTTCTCGGAGAGCCAGGACACCTTGAAGACGCGCCTGGCTCTCAGACGACTCGAACGTGCCTCATGTGTGCGCCTGCTTCGTGGCAAATTCCTCGTACAGGGTAAGTCACAATGATTCATTTCCTACTAAAACAGCACATAAAGAGCTGTTTTAGCTTTGTTATTACACAAAAGTATGTCTTCTTTTTACGAAGAATTGTGTTTTGATGTACTATTATATGAAACGTTTTCTTCTTCTTTCTGGGGTTTTACGTGCCAAAACCAGTTCTGATTATGAGGCACGCCGTAGTGGAGGGCTCCGGATTATTTTTGACCACCTGGGGTTCTTTAACGTGCACTACAACGCAAGCACACGGGCGTTTTTGCATTTCGCCTCCATCGAAATGCGGCCGCCGGGGCCGGGATTCGATCCCGCGACCTCGTGCTCAGCAGCGCAACGCCTTAGCTGACTGAGCCACCCCGGCGGGTAATATATGAAACGTAAAACGTATCAGCGGCCCGCTAGAGTTGGCGGACAGACGACAAGATTCGCGCTGGCTTTGGAACAGTGTGTCGTCTGTTCTTGCATTTCTACGCTCGATTGTGCATTGTAGGTGAGTAAACTTCATTGAAAGATGCAATATGTGTGAATGAAAACCTTTTATGAAGATTTTATTTTAAAAACGCACTATCTGTGTCGCCGTATCCACGTTTTAGACGAAGCCTCCTAAAGCACCATTCAACTAGAGTGTACTCTAATTCAACACAATCTCGCACACCCATATACCGTCGATCATAGCGCTCGTTAGAAAACTCCCATAGACGGCGGCGCCAGGTTTCCCTCCAGGTAATATAGCGAGATACACTATGACTGGGCCCCTTTATGCGCCTCGGTGTGGTATGTACGTAGCTGGAAAGCAGGAACGCTATAGTGTATGTGCGCACAACGCTTCATGTCTCCTCCGCAGAACCACTTGAGCGGAGACGGGGCGGTACGTCCATTTGATACTACTAGAGTGTACTAGGCCCATTCTAGTACACTCTAGTACTACTTCGCAGACAAAGGCACTGCGCGTTTCTGGAGGCGTTCCACACCTCCACGCGTGGGATGCGCATGCGCCGCCTGTACCATGACCATAGAGTTTCTCACTATAACAGTGAGAAACTCTATGACCATGACAGCACGACAGAGGCGTCTCAGACGACTCAAACGTGCCTGACGTGTGCGCTTGCTTCGTGGCAAATTCCTCGCACAGGGTAAGTGTCACGGCTTAGAACAAGCAGGCGTTTTCACCAGTAATAAACACTTCACAGCCATGCGCACGTCACCGAACGTTTCAACTACATCGAACCCGAGGAGCATGAAATCTGTCATTTTCTACATTCACAGATCTCGTCAGGCTACCTCTCCACTTTTGCGATGAAAGAATTGGGAAGCATTGAAAACGATAGCGAGTTTTAGTGTTGCGCTGAACATCCTCGGTCGGTGTTCTAACACGCGGAGGCGACATGTTGGCGCCGCGCAGCACGCGAAGAAGCTTAAAACTATACTGCGCAGCATAGACGACGTCCTGGCCCCCTGACAACAGCTACCAGGCGTATGACAACGCTGGCATGTCGAGAAGTGTCGCCAGCGGCGTTGCAGGCGACCAAAGGAAAGCCGTAGGCGTTTGCAGCTTGAACTTTGCTGTCTGTTCCGCTCCGACCACCGTATGCAACGCAGATGCAGAGCAGGAACGCTCGTGTTAGTTCGCACCACAGAGCAAGATATATACTCTTTCGTCGTGCGCACAACGCCATGTCAGAAGCTGATGGCAGAACGCTGCCTGGTTCCTCGCAGAGCCGAGTGAGCAGAACCTGACGGTGCGTCCCATATATTTTCTCACTATATAACCTATAGAAATTTGGCGCTGCTGCGCTGTTGTATGCAAGGGAACGCCGGTAAATGGTGACTTCGGAGAGCCAAGCCAACTTGAAGGCGCGCTTGGCTAGTACCGTTTCGTCTGTCAGAATGATTCATTTCCTATTAAACAGCATGTAAAGAACTGTTTTAGCCTTATTATTTAAAGAAAATACAACTTTTGTTTAATTATCAGGACTTGTAATTGCATGTAAAATTATATGAAGCTAAAACATACGTAGAACAGACGACACACGTAGAACAGACGACAAGATTCGCGCTGGCTTTGGAACAGTTTGTCATCTGTTCTTGCTTTTCTTCACTTGATTATGCACTGCAGGTGAGTAAACTTCACTGAAAGATGCAATACGATGTTATATATTAATGATATTGCAAAATGTGTTCATTCTTCTATTGATGTGAGACTGTTCGCGGACGACTGTGTGTTATTTACGCGCGTGAGAAGTGTCTCTGACCAGGCTCTGCTAAATGCTTCCTTGAGAGCTGTTGGGAAGTGGTGTGAAAACTGGGACATGAAATTTAACCTTTTATAAAACCGCATGTATGTCTGTATCAAATAAGAAAGAGTCACTGGTGTTTACATATAAAATTAAAAATAAAGCAGTTCGACGATCTTGTCAGTTAAAATGCCTCGGTGTTACAATTACTTCGAATTTAAACTGTAACAAGCTCATTGAAAATATTTGTGGTTCAGCTGAACGCAAGCTGGGCGTTTTAAGGCGAAAATTAAGAGAACAAAGCTGAAACAAAGCTGATGGCTTAAACAACAATAGTACGTCCAACCTTAGAGTATGCTAGCTGGGGTCCGCACAGTCAAAAACAAGTTGATGAGTTGGAACGGATTCAACGATTAGCAGCCAGGTTTATTTATTCATGCTACCACAGGACCCAGTCAGTGACCGCATTACACCATAGGGATAACCTTCAAAAACTGTCTACACGTAGACAAATCGCACGTTTGAAATTCTTGTACCAGCTGTATAATAAGACACTAAACTTAGATCCTAGTTTGTATGTGCGCCATCCGGGACGACTGTCACCGCGTATTAATCACCCTTATGATATCTTACCCTACACTACAGTAGTTGATGTGTCCAAGTTTTCTGCCACGTATAATTTCCGAATGGAATAAACTCGATTGTGGTGTGTTTGTGGATTGCCAATCAGCTGAAGCTTTTCAGCGACGTTTAGAAATGCTTTGTATATATTTGTCGTACGTATAGTCCGGCGAGAAATTGAAGCAGCGTCTCCTACCACACAAGTGACGCAGTGCTTTGACGATTCCCGGCCGCTCGTGTCCCTCATTCAATCGGCCGTTCGTCAAGAACTTTCCTATGTGGGTCTGCAATCCATCTACCCCGCACCTCCACCAATAATGTTACGGGAAGGAAGAAGCGTACTAGTATTTACAGATGGGTTTTAATGGCTGCGTAGAGAAGCGAAAACCAGAATCTTCTTCATCGTCTCCCAGGGCACCAACCATCTCCTCTTCTTTCCACATTACATACTGTGACAATATTATTGTAATGTTTTCCCCACCCCTGTAACAGCCCGCAAGGGCTTACACAATTGTAAATAAATAAATAAATAAATAAATAAATAAATAAATAAATAAATAAATAAATAAATAAATAAATAAATAAATAAATAAATAAATAAATAAATAAATAAATAAATAAATAAATAAATACGGGTGAATGAAAACCTTTTGAAATACCTTTTGAAAATGAAATATATAAGAATACATTATCTGTGTAGCCATATCCACGTTTTAGACGACGCCTCGTACAACACGAGCCAACACAAGCCTCGCACACCCATATACTACAGTGCCTAGAATATAATTCTAGGCACTGTACATATACTGCCATTCCCACGGTGGCGTATCGCCCGTTACAGAAAACACCCATAGACGGTGGCGCCAGATTTCCCTCTATAAATAATATAGTGAGGAACTCTATGGTGCCTCCACTCGGCTTCGTGGTTTTCGCAGCCAATGCACTGCACGTCTGTCGCGTCTCTGGAATTCCTGCTAACCAACTGGAGAGGCCAGGAAACATTCATCCATCGATTACGGCTCGGTGTGGCGTACACTCGCCGATAACTTCCCAAGATTGGACGTGAACGGGACCCTGACTGTAGCGTCTGTCACACTCCCGAGACAATACACCAGATACTTTGCCTGTGCCCTCAATACGCGGCCGAGCGAAGGACACTTAAAGTATTGTGTTGACTGTTCGGACTCCCGCCCCTTTTCGGAAGAAAATATGTTCGGTGCGTGGAGAGGAGTTGATCATGTCCATCGCACCATAAGATCACTTTTGAACTTTCCGTGTGAGACGGGCTTAGACGGTCGTCTCCAGGAACCGAAAACAGGACTTTTGAGAAGTGAAGACAGTGCAAAATGTGTTTGCGCAATGACGCTTTGTGTGGACAATATTACTCCTGCGTGTAGTGTGTGTAAAGTGCACATCCGCGTATTGGAGAACGCGTGTAAATAGTAGCTCATTCTACCATATTATAATCACCTGCCCCCTACCTCTCCCTGTGTCTCCCACTTCCCCTTACCCCAATGAGGAGTAGCAGGCTAGAGACACGCTCTCCAGGCCGACCTCTCCTCCTTTCTCTTCATTAAAATCTACTCTTCCCCCCTTCTAACCAACTCCATGCTTCTAAGCCTCCATGCTCGAGCCGCGCATCGACCGTGACTAAAGCTTTAACCGTGACAGCATGGCAGCGACGACGGCGAAAACACGCCTCGCGAGCGTCTGTATAAATGCTCTCGCAATAAAAATAAAGCGCACCACTGCGGGCCTTATAGTTATGCGAAGCAACCGACGATCCCGAACTTTCTTCCGCAAATAAGACGCTTGATTCATTTATAAACGCGAGCCATATGCGAAAGCAGGCGATAGGGTAGAGTGTACTAGAATGGGGGATTGGGTCCAGCGGACGCCTCGGCAAGCGCCGAGGGTGAAGCAAAAAACTTTGAAATTGCGGCGGCGCTGCCATCGCCTTATTCTGAACAATGCCTCTTGTTCTGAAGCTCCGGCCAAGAAACGTTGGCTCCGGCGGTTTCTTTATTCTATGGTCTTTATTCTATGTTGGTCTTTATTCTATGGTTTCGGCAGCGCCCATTGGTTGAGGTGAGCTGACGAGCTGAGTAGCTGTCCTTTGCTCGACGCACCGTCGTTGTTGCGTCGCTTGCATCGTTGCCGTCGCCCTTTCTCCATTTTATTGACCACAGGTAAGTGGGGAATAAAATCACTGTTTTCGCCACCGAGTATCAAAACTAGATGCAGCAGAGTGAAACGACTATCAAAGCTCCATGCAGCTGCGGGAGGGTCTCCGACGCGACAAGCGTCCGGCCGGCGCGCTGGGCCGCTCATTCAGGAGAAAGCGACGGTGGCGCCAATAACTTTTCAATAAAAAAAGCCTCAGCAGGGAGCCTGCGTTGGACCCACTACCCCAATCTAGTGCACTCTAGCTACGGGCCACTGTGGCGGTCGCTCGTGGTAACTAAACCGTTGCGACAAACTAGGCATGGCCTCAGAAATCTGACAGCGCGCGGATCGCGGAGGTTATGCTTATGGCCGCACGACGCCGTTCGCACTCTTCAACTTCCTCGCTTATTCGGGGTGGACTTGGAGTCATACACAAATTTACAAAGAAACGGGCTAGCCGGTAGGACAAGAAAGGTGGACTGAACATTTGCGATAGAAAGAGAGGTCCTTTGTGTCTACGCTGAAACCACTGTGTATTTCTGAAAACACACACAGAACAATAGCAGGACGGAAACTCTCACCAACCGACAGCACCGACCTCGACAACCCACGAGGTTGTCAAAAGAATTGGATCACGCTCTACTGCGCTGTAACTCCCATTGGCTGCTTAGGCGAGATGGCAAGATAGGCAAGACGGGCAGGAAGGCACGAAGAGGAAAATGTCCAGACAAATGCTTCTCATTAAACAGAATCAATCGATTATTTCTTTATGGATAGTATTCGTTCTTCCCTAAGGAGAAGGACTTTTGTCAATCCCATCGAAACCAACGTTACTAGATTGTTGATCGAAACAACCGGGCTCACTCGTGCAAAACACTCCTGTACTACTCCCAAAAGCATCCGTGCTGGAGCACGCGATCGGAATTCAACATGCGACGTATTGGACAACTGCTTCAACATAATCATCACCACCACCACCACCACCACTACCACCACCACCAACAACAACTTCCTTTGCGAATCCCTACCAGCTTAGCCCCTTAAACTATTTCTTTCTTTCTTTCTTTTCTGTCCCTGCACTTTTCTCTTTTTATTCAGTTTTATTTATTGTGTTCAAACAAAGACAAATCATTCATGGCCAATCTCCTTGGTACGCGCTACTACCACGGCCGCTTATCCACCGGCCGTGCTACTGTCTTTCAGGTCGTCATCATCGCTTCATGGAGACGTTTGCTGCCAAGCCAATCAAGATCCAGATGACCGCATAATGCTCGAGGCCACAGTCAACGCCGCTATGGAAGTGCTCGCGGCTTTCGAACGACCGCCACGCTCCCAGTACTGATGTCCTCCCCTGCGGTTAGTAATTATTACTTTAAATTATGCGGTAAAGCTATTTAGGTCCAGTCCTGCGTAGTAACACGACAAATAGTAGTTGTAGTTGGTCGAGTAGTAGTTGGTCGAGCTGGACGAGCTCATATGGGGCGAGAGAGGGGAGTGGGGTACGGGCTCCGTTGCAGCGCGAGGGGCACGGACGCCGGCGTCGGTCAGTGCTCACGTAGACGAAGGTGCTTTTTAAGCTGTAACGATGCTACAAAGCGTGCGCGCTTGAAGCTCGTCGCGTGTGCCACAGCAAATGTTGGAATCGTTCTCACGGTGGGTGCACTCTGTGGCCGGAGTGAGAAGATGGACGCGTTCGGCTGTACGGCACAGCTCCTGCAGTTAGCGTGCATCACCTACTACAGGTTTTCCCGCTCAATTTAATCCTAGAGCCAGTCACTTTAATCCAAGCGCCATTCAATTTAATCCAACCGCCAGTCAATTTAATCCAACAGTCAGTCATTTTAAACCTAGTGCCGCTCAATTTAATCCAAGCACCATTGAATTTAATCCAAACGCCGGTCAATTAATCTAAATACCTGTGAATTTATTCCAAGCATAACGCACTTCAAGAACCTTTGAGCAAAACGAGAACAAGGTGAAAGCAGGAGCCAACGTTTCGACAAGTGGACTTGTCTTTTTTCAAGGCGACATATTATGCTTTCGACACCTTGAAAAAGACAAGTCCACTTGTCGAAACGTTGGCTCCTGCTTTAACATTATTCTTGTTTTGCTCATCGTCTTGAATTTTCATCTCCCGCCTTCCCCGTGTGTTCCCTGGATTTCAAGACGCTTTGAACTTCAAGGCAACTGAAACATTGTGACAATGTTAGGGGTTTATGTTTTTTTATCCAAATTAAAGGGCGAAGTAGGGGATCAATAGCGTTCCTCCCACGTGACCATAAGACAACCTTTGGACTCTTTTTTTTTTTTTTTTTTGTTTTGAGAGCAACTCTGAAGACCGAAATTCTCGCAGACAAGTCTAGCTCAGGAAATGTCAGCATTGGACGGTTAATAGAGTTAGTGACGCAGGTACCATGTCGTCCTGGGTATCAACCGAAACACCGGTAAGTGACTCAATGATGATCACTAGGCAAGGGTAGGCCTTGGTTCCTTGTGAATATAAATCACTTTTTCTACCTTGTCGTCATGGGTATCAACCGAAACACACGTAAATGACTCAGTGGAAATCATTAGGCACGGGTAGGCCTTGGTCCCTAGTGAATATAAATCGCTTTTTCATTGAGTCACTCTTCGCACGCAAAGTGCCTCGAGTGGCCAGTCGCGCGGCAATTTTGCGTGTATTCGCGGGCTTCTTTCACGCTCGAACAAACACTTTTATGTAGCCTGTATTGAGCAACAGAAAGCGGTATCGGGAGTTTTTCATGTTGCTGTACAATTTTCTCATTGACGATTTCCATCTAAGTATAATAATTGAGAAGTTGATTAAATAATTAAGACTACCAATGTAATTAGGCGAAATGCAAAAAATAATCTGAGTATCCGCAAGCGACTGCAAATATTACCTTGGTGCTGTCCAGGTACACGTAGCATTTGCGTATTTTTAAAGTTTGGTCCAAGTTAAGTGAAACCCATGTAAATCGGTGTTATGCGGGCTACTTTCAAGCTACTGCGGATTTCCTTGTTGTTATTTTTTTTTTTTTTTTTTTTTTTTTTTTATCCGCACTAGCTTTGATCTAGTTGAAGTACACCCAAAGTACAAATGTTTACGGACACCTACATGTCGAGGAAGAAACAAGTATCTCAGCTACAAGATAGGGTTCTGTTGGCGTTTTTTTTTTTTTTTTTTTTTTCTACAACAGCCGGCATCCCTTAATATCAGTCTTTTTTTTTTTTTTTTCCTTACTGACCGCGAAACGTCGTGGCCAAGTTTGCAATAGGGACAGAAGCTGCCGCTACGGGCTCCACTGCAGACAAGAAGGTTTCTGTTAACACAGAGAAATCAGATATTATGATCATTAATGAAGAGACGAGTAATTACGTGGTGTAAATTCAACAGCTAGTCGTACCCGTAGTCAAGCAATATAGGTACCTCGGCGTATACCTAAATGAATACTTACTCAAGCACCCACCAAGATAATCGGAAAATAAAGGGGAAGCGGAATGCAGCAATAATGAAACATGGAGCACTTTTGGCGCCACAATAAATATAAGGTGGTGCGTGGAATCTGGAAATGAGTAATGATGCTAGCGCTAACGTTCGCAAATGCCATTCTGTGCTTAAAATTGCATATCTTCTATAGGTTGGAAGTTAACCAAAGTTCAGGTAGGCCGGTTGGCTTTGGGAACCCACGTCAAAACCACAAGTGAGGCAGTGCAGGGTGACATGGGTTGGGCCTCTTTTGAAGTCAGAGAAGCACAGAGCAAAATTAGTTTTGAAGAAAGGCTCAGGAACATGGATGACAACAAATGGGCGGCTAAAGCGCACAAGTATCTGTACCTGAAAAGTGTGGACACAAAATGGAGGAAGAGGTCAAGGAAGTTAGCAACCAAGCACAGGATAATCGTGTAGTTAGACAACCATGAGTCATCAGAAAGAATGTGAGAGAAATAGAGACCGTGAATTGGATGCAAAGAATGAAAACAAAAAGGACAATGGAGATTTACAAGAATGAGAAGAAACAAATTGGAAGGGAAAATCTGCACGATAACGCAAAGGGCAGTGCCTTGCTATTTGAGGCTCGAGAGCTGGTTGCCTATAAGGACAGAAACATACCCGAATAAATATTCGCCACTAGATGATGCATGTGTATGCTGCAGCAAAAGTCCAGAGACCACTCAGAACATCCTAATGGAATGCGAAAATATTCACCCAGTGAGGCCCGTAGGTAACGTACACCTTCCAGAGGCGCTTGGATTTAAAATGGACAGAAGCATCAACTGGTCAGCGTCGAGATAAGCAAGCGACGGTTAGAGTATTGGTGGAAAGAAAGCAAGGAAGAGACTGATACGACCGGATTCGTTACAGGCATAGGTGGCGGTACAAGGTAGATGGAGAAGTTTTGAGGAATATAAAGAAAATTAAAGCAATGTATACAGAAACGCTAGCATGAAAAGCATGTATAGCATACCTGAGTAACTGAAGCAGGCTAGGTGACTGTTTGTCACCGCTCCGTATCAAAGTGGATGACAACAAATCATCGTCATCATCAGGTTACGATCGACACCAGTGTCAGCTTGCTTTGACTTCTGTTGCAAAAGCACGCTCACACATTTTCGCGGCCATCTTTTAGAGTTACTTCACATTTTGGTAATTGCCCTCACACGCGTGGGACAAATATACGAGAAAAGCTTCGCGGTGAAGCACTCGAGTGACGAGAAGATGCTCTCTCGTGAGGAGAGAGCATTCGGCTGTCCTGTGTAAAGGGACCCTCGTACTAAAGTGGTCTGGTGCGCGGCACCTAAATATTTCTGCAGATTTTACTTTTCAAGTTTACTTTCGCGTACCTTACAGCATCACAGCTAAGCTAGGAGTAGCAACTATCGTGCTAGGAGGTGGTGTTAGAACAAATGTACAGCGCTTGCGATGCCCTCACTGCTAAACTCGGTATTAAAGGATCTACTCTGGTAATATGCAAAGCTCCGTAAACGTTTTCTGCCTAGTGAATGCAGGCAATACATGATCGTGGGCGAGCGATATATGTTGAGCGGAATAAACCAAAGCAGTGAGTTTTTATTATTATAATTTTTATTGCGATAGCAATTATATGGACACTCCAAAGCGGATTTCTGCCGTCGCCGTCACCGTAAGGTTCCGTATGATGTCAACGGTGATGAAATCGTCGCCGCGCGCCGTATATTGTATGTGCGAGTGAAAGGGCGCGAGGGACGCGCGCTTTCACGGGGAGCTAACGCACGGCGGAGAGAAAACGCGTTCTGCGCCGTGCTCCCTGAAGGGCTGCAGAATAGGGCCGCGATTTTGTAGCGATGACTTATGACTTATACTAGTCTTATCATCCACCGCTCACGGCCGGCTGATCCCGTTGATAACGCGAGCGGACCGTCGCTCTGACCACTGACAAAGCGCGATAAGTGCGATAAGGCATTATTACCGGAAAGGCATTGCGACAAAATACCGGCCTAGGTGACCCGTAAAAGAGCGAGGGATTCTGGGATGCGCTGTCTGATCGCTGTTTCCAGTTCGAGGAAGCGCAGCCGCGCCACCGCTTCGCCGTTGAATCCTATTGATGCGCTTGCAGACCGGCTTTGTCACACTCGAAGATTACCCGGTTGCAGGCGCCTAGCAAAATCATGGTCGACTGTTCAGCCGTTGGGTGCTCAAATTCAAACGTTAAAGGTAAACTCATGTAACTACTGCCTTGCAGCGTCCCTTGCTGAGTCAGCTGTGCACAAGCATCAGAGGCATGGCTGCCATTTCCAAAACTGAACCATCAGTGAACAAAAAGAAAATGAACGTACGTACTTATCAGGCGGCCTTATAAGCGGCCGTATAGTCAGTCAATCGGCGAGCCTTGACGTCATCGACGGCGTCTTGTTGCTGCTGCTGAGATGGTCGGGCACGTCGCTCAGCCTCCTGGCGACGCCTGCTTTGCCAGACGTTCCTTCCTTTGCTCCGGTGTCTCCGCAGCACGTTTAGCCTTCTTCTGTTCCTTCTTCCTACGCTCAACTGCTAATTGCCAGGCAACTACTTCTGGATCCGATGAGTTAAGCTTCTCTGCTCTTCTGCGCCGCTGAGAAGCAATTTCTCCTTTTCCACGGCTATACCACACTGGCAAACGCCCAGCGCAAACGATCAAACGCCCAGCGAAACGCCGGGCCCAGCGCAAATGCCGGGCAAACGCCCGGCGCGCCAGCTGTGCGCCGTGTGACGTCGCTGCTCCTCACGCATGCGCAGCACGGCTCCCCAGGAGCCACGCGAAACTGCTCAACCTCGGCCAGAGTAGCTCACACTTCAAAAATTACACCATCTTCCCATAGGGGAACCCTGAGTAGTATGCGAAGCAGCCATGGGGTCGACTCAAGGTATTTTTATCAGCTGTATAAACTTGGGCATGCAGCAGCACCAGCAACGCGCAGAACTGTTGTCGACGCCGTCGGCGTTTTTCCCACGTTCGCACCGAACGCGCGCGGCGTTGGTGACTGTTGCCGGTGCCTGTGGGGCGCCTACCGTCGCGCCTCTAACCTAAGCTGCTTCGCATTATCGCGCGCGGAGCCGCAGGTGTTGCCATTCGTTGCGCAATCCGGAGAGGAGCGTCGGAAATGAGAGGAGGAATGCCGAGAGGAGAGATGAGACAAGTAGAGGAGGGGGAGGAGGATGCGCATGCGCAGTAGGGGTGTGGATGCCGCACGGCGGAGGGAGTGACATAGCCCCGACCATAAGATGCTTCGCATATAAAAAAAGGCGAAAGCTTGCACTAGGCCGCGCAAAGCTCAAGACGCAGCGAAGCTGGCCGATTGATATCGAGCGGCTAGCCTCCAACGCGTTCGGTGTCGGCAAGCAGCCGCGCTCTTGGCACTGTCCCAACCTTGGTTAGCCTGCCTGCGTTTGTGGCAGGCCATGGGAACGCTGTCGCTCGTAGGCGCCGACGCGTCCAACGCTAGTCACGCGAAATGTCGCCAAGGCGTTCGGCGTCAGCAAGCGACAGCGTTCTTGGCACTGTACCAAACTTGGTTAGCCTGCCTGCGCTTGTGGCATGCCAGGAGCGCTGTCGCTCGTAGGCGCCCACGCGTCCAGAGCTAGTCACGCGAAACGTCGCGAAAGGGAAGGTACCTCCGAAAATGATCGCTCGAGAATACCTTCCTACATGCGTAGTTAAACCAAGTTAAGACCTAGCAGCAACCAAGTTCATACCAAGTAGTAGCAGCCATTAAGCTTCGCTGTGCATAAGCTTTGCGCGACCGAGTGCAAGCTTGCCCGATTTTTTTTTCTTTTTTTTTTTTCTTTGGTGGTGCGTGCAACTTGGTTACATCGAGTGTGGAGGCGATTTTCGTTCGACCTAGCCGCACATTTTTATAAGTCTTCACGCTACAGCTTCGCAATGTGCAGCACATGTTCTAGATATAAGGGATAATCTAGTTATCTAGTTTTTTAATTGAATTGAATTGAATTTTAGTTCTCGTTCATTCAAACGAGGGTAGGATCAGACTAAAGGCATAAAGCCTGACAAAGGTCTCGGCCCCCGCAAATGACAGGTTTGACAGCAGATCACACACATATGCACAATTTTTCACGTTACAACAGCGTTACTGTGAAAATTCATGGTAACAATGTCCATTGTCATCATTCTTCAAATCTATAGAACAATGTACAGCAACACACAGAATGGATACCAAGAGAAGGAAAGGGCAGTCGAAGACGCCATAAAACTAGGTGGGGTGATGAAATTAAGAAATTTGCAGGCGCAAGTTGGAATAAGCTAGCGCAAGACAGGGGTAATTGAAAATCGTCTTTGTCCTGCAGTGTACCAAAAAAACTTGGAGGACGCTTAAGCTTCGCCTTTAAGAGTAGAACGCGATAGCGTTATCGGGACCCATTCGCATCGCATCGTTCGCATACGGCAAGTAGGCTTCATTCACTGCAACACTGAACGTGGGAAAGCAAGCTTACAAAGACCAAGCTTACACCTATCCCCTTAAAGTCGGCTTCACTTTTAAAGAAATGCATTGCTGGAAAAACATTTTCCAGGGGCAATATAAGTGGTCTTATATTAAAATGTGAAGGCCCTAGCACCTTTTCTATGATTTTATTAATTGTTTGCTATTGCCCCGACGCGCGCAGGTCTGGTAGAAATGTTTGAGTTTCGTCGTATCAAAATTAGCTTTTCTCGTACATTCAAATTACAATCCAGCGGCGAATGGTGAAGTCGTACTTTATCATTTTTCTGACGGATTTCACTGTGAGAAATTCAAATTTTGTTCACCAAAGCCTTGCACCACGTGGAGGGCCTGCGCGGTCGGTGTGGTTGGATGATTTTCTCCGCCAATCGCGATCACACGCCGGTTGTCGACGCTGGATTTTCTGCGTCACGGGGCCCTAAACGCTATCGCGTTAATATAGGCTGATGGTGTACAGCGACGGCTAAATACGACTAAACATTTCAGATTCTAAGTGTGTGCTAAAATAATAAAAAATAATAAAACACTGGGACCAGGACATGGATATGCGTTCAAATATATTTGTGGTAATACAAAAACACAAAACAAAAATAAGTGAAATCGTATCATGTGGATCCTGAAAAGAAAATATATGTAATTCATGGCATAAACATTTTTCATATTAACAAATTCGTTTATTCAATTTTAAAGTGTGTATCTTCCCTGTCTCACCAATCCCTTATTTCTTTTTTAAATGACTTTAGGATACGAATTCAATGTGTCTACTAATTACTTTTGTGGACTGATAGAGAAATGTTTGTTTCCCGTAATTTCCTTGCTTTCGGTGTGTATTGTGTGCTGTGTCGCAAGAAGTATCCGGTGAAGTTACGTTCACTACATTATGCGCCTGGGTTTTTCTTTTGGATTTCTAGAAGAACTTGCATATAGTATATCCTGTCCGCACGCAGCATATAATATTTTTGGAATAGTGGACCCGTTCTTAGATGTGAAAAAAGCCATATTAATTTGCATATAGCCGAAGATCTATTTTTGTAAGGTAATCAATTTCGTGTAATTTGTCCTTGTGGTTGTACCCCAAACCAATATTCCATAGCAAAGCTTTCAATAAGTGCATTATATAGTTGTTTTTTCAGCCATAGAGGGATCAGGTGTGAAATTCTATAGATTACACCGATGCTTTTCGATAATTCATTGCAAATTAAATTTACATGTGTATTCCACGATAATTCGTCACTAAAATGTATTCCCAGAAACGTTTGTTGTTTGACCTGTTTAATAAGTAAGTTGTTAAATTTTACTTGTTTTCTACCCTCAATACTTTTATTCGGCACCCTAAATATAATGTAGTTTGTTTTAGTTTTTATTTATTTTATTTATTCATTCAATACTGCCGGCAACCTTTTGGCCACCAAGGCAGGAGTGGTTACAGTGCATTATAGGTTATATTTGTTACAAATCTTTGTCGCGTTATGACGACAAAAGAAACAATGAAATACACAAACACCAACAAAATCAATACAAAGAACAATCAGCACGTATTACCATATCACTTTCTGGTAACAAAGCACGCCCAGCAATCACAGGAATGAAACAACGGCCTCTAAAAAAAGTTCGGTCGTTGTCAGGTTCATTATCTCATTCGGCAGCCCGTTCCACTCAGCAATGGTCCTTGTGAAAAGGAGCCCTTGTGCGCATTTGTTCTACATTGGGGTACCACGATGGCCTTGTTGTGTTTCGTCCGAGTAGGTCGTGTCGTCTTAAATTGTATGTATGCCTGTAAATCTAGTTTTATCTGACTGTTAACGATGTTGAACATCATTTAGAGGCGGTTGCGTTCAGCTGGAGCTTGTTGGCCATCAACCAGTCAGATAACAAAGTTGTATATTCATTTACACACTGCTACAATTCTGTTGTGTTACCGTCTGTAAAGAACACATTTGTATCATCTTCAAACGGGATTCGGTATAATCGGTTTTGACTGTAGTAACACCCTTCACATTTCGCACTCTGTGCGTTTTGCGTGCAGAACGCTACATGTAGCCTTTTCTTTTTCTCTCATGCCTGTTTTTAATTTTTATTCTTGCAGGCAGGCGGATTGAACCTCAGAAGCCAGAAGAAAGCCTAGCCTAGCTGAGATGGAAAGCATAGATCTGACGGACTTGGGGCCTCCATACACGACCGTAATTCTTAGCGAATTGCTCAATACATTCGGCCGTCCTGGTGAGTGCAGCGCAGACAACGAAGTCGCTGCCGACAACGATGCCTCTTCGTTCCTCCCGCTCTTGGATGAAGTTTTGAAACGGCGCGAGAACGCCCTCTCTCGGGACCCGCCTGAGGCTCCTCGGCTTTCCACTTCGGTCAATATCGGGCAATACGCGCGACCTAAACGCTTGCCGTTCGATTTATGGGCTCTACCTAGAGGGTGACGAAGAGATAAGCCTCGATTATCTCGGTCCCTAACTTCCGAGGTGGCTACGATTCAGAGTCGGGCAGCGTCGAGCCTACGGACGACCCTCAGGAAAAGGAGAGCCAAGCTGAACGGAGCATCTACCATGACGGCGAGGAAGTGTACGTACAGACACGTCACCTTGAACACGGCCCAGAGAATGACCAAACGACTGAGACTAATCCGTTCCCCGAAAATGTAGAGATCTGCAGTAGGCCGAGCACTGCAGTAAGGAATGAAGACAGCAGCGACGGCGCGCCGTCACGTGTTCACGCTTCGCTTGTCGCAGGCGCCCGTGAGCACATCGCTGTTCAAGAAAAATGTGCAGACGCGTGCTCCGCTGAAGCGATCTCTCCAGCTACTCGAACGACAGCTGACATTTTTATTCTTGAGGTAAACGGGCAAGCTGACGTTCCGCGGGTGCGCAGCGCAATCGCCTCTTTATGTCCGAAAGCTCGCAACACTTCAGCAGAGGCCACAGGCGCAGAGAAACCGAATTTATCGGTATACGAATTGGAAAACAAGCTAGTGAGTGCGGATGAACGTGAGGCCGCTTCCGCTACGGAAAATAAATCTCAGGACGACGAAACACGACACAGTAAGCTTGGAAACGAGAAATTCATCGATGGATCGCCAACACACGCTCGTGAATCAGTGCTTATGGCAGGCTGCCGCGCGTATTACGACGGTGAAGAGTACAGGGCCGCGTGTTCCACCGAGGCGTTCTTTCCACCATCTGCAAAGGCTGTCCATCGTTCGACTGGCGCTGTATACAACGAAAATAGTTATTGCGACGGCGTGTGCCTCCCGGGTGCCCCATCGCCAGAAGTTTGTGACAGTTCCCCTGAACCCTCTCGGAGCTATTTCGACGGTGAGTGCATCACGATTGCCTCGTCACCAGACGTCCGCGACAGTTCCCCTGAGCTCCCTCGAGAAGCTGATTTGAACTTTTCGGCCTATGAACTTGAAAATGAACAACTGGTTGAGAACGCAACCGAATGCATTCAGATTCTGGATAACAAACCAGAAGAAGGCGAAACCCTAAACATTGTGGTTGCAGCTGAAGACTGCCGTCAGGCATCGTTATCACGTACTTCTGAGCCACTTATAATCGCAAGAGATCATATGGAAGAAGGGCACACAGGCACGTATTGTTCTGAAACAACCTTCCCAACACCAGTAAGTGATAGCCATTGTTCGGTCGAATGTTCAAAAGAGATAGATGACGACGATGGGGCAGGTAGTGCGGGTACCTCGTTGCTGGGAGTACGCTATGGTTACGCTGGGCGCTTTCATGAAATTCATTCAAAGACCAATCAGCTTGAATTTGAGCCAAGTATCGAGAACATATCCCAAGACACTGGTGCTACCGAACACGGATTTCGAGACTGCGAAGCTCCAAATGCTGCGATAGGATATGAAGGCCACGATCAGTCATTACCGCAGAAGTCCCAGCATATCCAAGCCGCCCAATCGCACAATGACGGGGAGAAGAAGTACGGAGACGCGTGCTCCACAGTGACGGTCTCTTCAGCGCCTACAAGGTCTCGTGATTGTGCGGCGAAAAGTTTAGAGAGTGAAGTAGAACACTACCATGGTACAGGCTACGTTGGAGTCTCGTTGCTAGGGACTCATGACAGTCGTACTGAGTTTTCTCGTCGAGCTGATTCAAACTGCGCGGCTAATCAAGCTGAATACGATCCTAAGATTCAAGACGTTCTCGTTACGGAAGACGCATCTCAACACTATGACACACTAAGCCCTGTGATTCAAACTATGCCATCTCCTAAACACAGTCCTGAATCGCTGCCGGTTTCCTGGGCGCGAATAGGAGCTGACGCTTCCGAGGATGGTGTTTCACATGACACGGTGCGGGTCATTATTGATGATACTGAATCGAGTGAAGCGGAGAGAATTTGTGAGAATACCTCAGCTTCAGTCCTGGCTTTTTCAGTGCCAACAGCTCGTGACATCTGCTCAGAGATTTCTCGCGAAGCTTATTCGATGTCCTCAGCTGATGGAACTGCATACAACCAAGAGAATAAAGAGAAATATGAAGTCGTTCTCATTGCGGAAGACACGTCTCAAGATAAGGAAACACCGAGTACAGCGATGCCAACACAAAGTGTGTTATCACCTAAATGTGATCCTGAATCGCTACTTGTTGCATGCATTCAAGCACGGCGCAATGTCTCCGAAGATGATGTTTCACATGACACGATGGCGATCACGATTGGTGATACTGAATTTAGTGACGCGAAGAGTGTTGACAAGAATGACTTATCTTCTGCCATGCTTTCTTCATTGTCAGAAGCTCGTGACACCTGTACTCAAATGCTTCATCAAGTTTATTCTCGCTCTTCGGCTGATCAATACGACCCACAGATCAAAGAGGCAGATTATGTCGTTATCGTTACGGAAGACACGTCTCAATACGACGATACACTGAGCACTGCGATTCGAAATCAAAGTGTATTACCACCTCAACTTAATCCTGAATCGCTACTTGTTGCGTGCACTCAAGTACAGCGTGATGTCTCCGAGGATGATGTTTCACATGGCACGATGACGGTCACGCCTAATGATGCTGAATTCAGTGGAGCTAAGAGCACCCGTGAGAATGACTTACCTTCTGCCCTGCCTTCAGTATCAGCAGTTGATTCGAACTTCTCGACTGATCAAGGAATTGAAGAGGCAATTGAAGTCCTCGTTACGGAAGACACATCTCAAGACAATGATACACTGAACTCTGCGATCCGAAAGCAAGATATACCATCACCTGAACAAAATGTGGAATCGTTGCTTGCATATACGCGGACACCACTTGACGTCTCCGAAGATGATGTTTCACATGACGCGATGCCTTTCATGGCTAATGATACTGACTCCTGTGAAGCTAATAGCACTTTGGAGAATAACTTATCTTCAGCCCTGCCTTCTTCATCGACAGTAGTTTGCGACAGCAGCATAGAGATTTTTCAAAGAGCTAATTCCAACCATTCGGCTAATCTAGCTGAATACGACCCACACATAAAAGAGGCAGATGGAGTCGTTCTCATTACAGAAGACAACTCGCAAGACAATGATACACTGAGCACTGCTATTCGAAATCAAAATGTCTCATCGCCTAAACATAAAACTGAATCGTTACTCGTTGCGTGTACTCAAGCTCAGCGTGACGTCTCCGAGGATGATATTGCGCGAGAAACGATGCCAGTCACGGTAGGTGATACCGAATCAAGTGCATCAAAGAGCACTAGTGAGAACAACCTACGCTCCAACCTGTCTTGCCCTGAAGATCTTAGAGACGCTCCAAAACCTTACGATGAAGACTTGTTCAAGACAGTGATCCGTGAATCGCTAGCTCATCATATCGCCTTAAAGGCCACTCCACAGAACTCGAAGTCTGAGCTATCGCCTGCAGCGTTGCCACCTGAGCCAGTAAAGCAGCTCGCCATGGACATCCTCAAATGCATCAATGCAACGTCCTTTTTGCCAATCTATGATTACTGTCCTCCTTCTGGCAGCAATTCCGTAACCTCACGTGCATCGTCACCGCCATCGTTAGCGTTGCTCAGCGAAGGCGAGATCTCCTCTGATAACGAGAGCGAAAATGTTCTTCCTTTGTCCGTCCTTCCCAAAGCAGCAGTAAGTGAAGGCGAGAATGTAGACTCTGAGTACGAACCAGAAGCTTTCCTTCCTGTATCACCCATATCAGTGTCCACAATCAGCGAAGGTGAGACAGCCGACTCTGTAAGTGATGAGTCGACTGCGTCACCATTTCTTTCATCGGAATTGCACGAAGCTGAGAAATTTGGGTCCGAGGATACATCAACGGTGAGCGAAAGTACGAGCAGTGACACCGAAGACGAAAGCACAACTTCCTGTTCTTCGTCGTCCTCTACACGATCCTATTCTTCATCGACTTCTACGCAATCTGCATCTGATTCTGAAGATAGCACCGAGAGTAGCCTCTCTTCATCACCACTTTCAGAGCCACCGAGAGACGAAATTCTAGAAGCCCAGACTGTGAAAGAAGCGCATGTCAGCGAAGAGAAGACAGTTGGCACTGAAGTCGCCGCGGCATCTGTGCATTCTGAGCCCTGTTACACACAACTTGCATCTTCCGGAACTGACCGACCTTGACCATCAAGATAACAAAGAAAATGTAATTTCTACATCCTTGGCTTCCGTACCGGCGTTAAAAGAGGACAAGGAAGATGGTCGTGAGTATGACACCGACATTATGATTCCCTTGCTGTTGCCAATATTCCTGACTACGCCAAGCAGTATGCATTCTGAGCCGTGTTATACGCTACCTGCATCATCCGGAACTGACCTACCCGACCGTCAACAAAACCGAGAAAATGGCTTTCCTGCATTCTTGGCTTCAGTACCGGCAACAAAAGAGGACGAGAAAGGTGTTGAAAAAGACGATGACATGTCGATTCCCTTGTCATTGCCGATTTCGCTGACTATGCCACGCAAAATAGACGCAGTTGAATCAGACCACGACCTCACAGCTCCATCTTCCGCCACACATTTTGCACAATCCGATATAAGTGGGGACAAAAAAGACAACTCTAAATATGTTTCTTCAACCTTGCCTCGGCTATTGCCCTGTCCGGAACGTCTGTCAGGCGATGGCAAGGCAGCGAAGGTTCAAGATGCACTGTCCTCCCGCGCCTAAGAAGAAGAAAACGAAACGCAACCAAAAGTGTCGACGAAAACATCCTCCGCAGAATGATTTGCGCAGACGCTCCAAGAGGACCACCGACATTATAGAACGAGTACCTCCAGAAACATCGAGGCCTCCAAGACCGAATAAACGGCCTCCGCTCATAAGCGACGACCCAGCAGAAAACTGGGACAATGAAAATCCACAGTGGGAATCAATGCGCCGACTCAGCTCCGAGGAAGAGCGATACAGGGCTGTCCTGAATGTCTGGCACAGCAAGAGAATTCCAGATCCTCAAAAGGACCTCACTACTTTTCATCATCGGCGACGCTTGCTAGGCCTCGAGCATTGCCGGCTTCCATCGTCTCGACGCCACCGCAAGCGCAGAGCATCGGGCGGCTCCGGTTCTCGATCTGACGACGCCAAGCGTCAGCGACTAGACACTGACATTTTTGACAAGAAATTCGAGGATGTCGAGAAGAGCAGGGAGCGTGAGATGGCGGAAGCTGAAGCTAAACTTAATCGCAGCCTACTCGAAGTCCGTAAATACAAGAGAAGTGAAAGACGGCGCCACTCGCCTGGAGACGAGAGTAGCTCTTCACCTATGAGACCCGGGAGATGCCGACGCCAGTGTTCCGAAGACCGAAGCGACCCTTCTCCGAACAGGCGCAGTCAAAGACTGTGCAGTTCTTCTGAAAGCGATCGCGACTCTTCGCCGAGAAGACGCAGGAGCCGGTCTCGCGGTTATTCTGACGATGCAAGTGACCCCTTTCCGATGAGGCGCCGAAGGGGACGGAGCCATCCTTCTAGAGGAACGAGTGACTCGCCTTCTATGAGGCGCACGACGCAACGGCACCACTCTTCCGAGGATAGGAGCGTCTCCTCATCGTCTGAGTGTCGGAGCGACGGCTCACGCGAGAAAGTACGCCGCCATCGATCTCAGAGCTTGAGGAACTTCTCGACGAGTTTTCGCAGCGCAAGGAGTCGCAGCAGAGGACGTCGCCATACCTCAGAAGACGACAGCGATTCATCGCCAAGGAAACGCAAAAGAGGACGGCGGGATTGCTTCGGAAGCCCTAGCGACACCTCGCCCAGGAGGCAGATCAGGGGGCGCCGCTGGTCTTCCGAAAGCGGGGACGACGACTCTTGCACGAGGAGTCGGGGCGGAAAACAGCGCTGTCTTTCTCAAAGCGATAACGACCGCTCACCGAGGAAACACTCAAGGGACAGGATGAAATCCGGGGACTCGCCATACTGGAGAAGGCGGGAGCGAAGGATCCGAGAAAACTTTGAGGCCGACAGGCAAAGCATCAACAGCAAGTATCGCACCAAGGTAGACAAACTTGTCGCTGCGAGAGAAGAGGTGAGCCGGGTTAATAGCTTCTACTCAGGCTTGCGAAACACTGACCCGCGGATGTTGTCGGCTCGTCAGATAAAAGACCACTAGAAGTTGGAGTTGATGTTAAGAGAGATGGAGAAAAGGTATGAGCCGGCGCAGGACTGATAGTGTGTCGTGTGAATGCTGCGCTTTTCTTTGCGTGTGAATGCTGCGCTTTTCTTTGTGACTGATGTTAAGTAACGTTGATATTCGTGCATTTTTTATGAACGATCGCAATGAATGGTATAAACGCTTTGTATAGCCAAAGTGATGAATGTCTATCGACTGTGTAAACAGACCACATTTACGTGGCAGCGTTTTTGGATTGATGTTATTTGCATATGTTTTTCTTATGTCACACAACAAAGCTTTGTGGATTTCTTGCGTTCTGAATTTGTTTCGTGTATTGTTGTTATTTGGTTTCTAGAGCTACGCTCGTCTTTTAGAAATGTATATAACCCATGCGAAATATTATTTACGTACGCAGTTAGTAACGGTGACTTTGCAAGTGCCTCTATGTCTTCTATGCCAACAGGAGGAGGAGCCTAATATATGTTTGAGAAAACATATCCCCAAAATTTTCACGTGCAGTCTCATTATTTGTGCGTCTCCATTCATTGCTCGTGCGTAGTTTCGATTTTATACGTGATGAACAGGAACGTATTTTTCGTAAACTTGAAGTTCAGCAAGTGTGCGTCACAGTGGGAAAAGCAGCTCAGACTTCGTACCATATTGACCGCATTTCCTACGCCTTTTCGGCTGGCCGTCGCCCGCGTAGACTCGTATATTTCGCACTGCGCAATCGCAGTGCTGCAAAATCTGGGAGGAAATGTGTCCAATGTTACCTATTTAAGCACATTTACCATTGTACGCATTTCATCCATGATAGCAGCGCTATTGAATCCCGCCAATTGCGCACCTCGAATGAGTCGGAGGTGTGTGCAAATGCAGTCGGCGCATATAGTGGCGACCTCATTGAGCGCTATTTACGACATACCTTCGGTGCTGCGTTACCCGACGTCACCGTGTTTATTCCGGTGTTACGATGGCCGAACTTATGTAGGCCAAGGGGTTCCCGCCTTAATCCCTCAACATGAAATGCAGATTATTAACGCAATTACAGCGCACTTATCAATCAGTCATTATTAGATCCAGACAAATGGACTCACCGTCAAGACCTTGGAATCAAATTTACTCCAAATGTGACGACTTGGAACAATAATAATTGTGAAATAAAGTTTGTCTCCCTGCATATATATTTCTCCAGCAGTAAGAATATTCCTAGAATATTTCCTGTGCGGCGTCGCGTAGCGTCGACGCTTTCATTTTGTGCCTCGCGGTGCCGCCGCTTTTATTGCCCCAAAATGCACCATATGGTTGCCGCTACAGACTATAACCATACGGTAGCACTTCGGCCGATCTTACAGCGCGATTATCATGCATCGTGAAATCGACGCCGCAGGGCCACTATACATAAATGCGCACAATGTGGCCACTGCTTCTCACTGGTCCACGATGCACGTCATCGGTAGCTTCTTCCGCATTTTCAAAGCGTTTAGGCTACCTTCTCTCAGGCTCTCGTTTTTGTGCGTGTGTGCGTGTGCGTGTCAAGCAAAGGTCTGTTCTCGGTAACAGTGGCCCATTCATTATTCGAACATTTGCTCTTCGTTGTAGTCGGATTTCAGTGTTCCTTAAAGCTGCTTGCGTTTGATGACGGGACAACATTTTTTAAAAAGCTGTTCTATGCTAAGCAGGAGTTGAAGCATGGTAGGCAGGACTACAAGTAAAGGAGAACAAGTGCCCTGCGCGGCGCTGCTGAGGACAGGATCGCGTTAGTGATGACCAAGTGTTTAGGCGGCCGTGATTAGGTTGAGACGTCACCGTGCTAGTTTTACTTCGGCCCACTCTAAGAATTCCATTTGTCATCGGGCTCTGTTAGCAGTCGTCCTGAGCGCGGTTTCTCGCAGGCGTGGATCCCCCTGCAGCGTACCAAAGGGCGGCCAAAACAATAATGCCTTACTTTTTTTCTTTCTTGAGAACTTAATGCATTCAAAGTGCACGAGTTTGCCTTGAGAGTTACTGCACATATGCTGCATAATTCTTCTCGACTTAATCACTACGTACTGGGCGGCTTTACGCCAGCATGAAAGCAGGGCATGCATTCGTTTCTGGTACGCCGTCGCAGCATGCCTATATAGGTGCCTTGTGCGCTCAAACTTTGCATAGTGACATCAGCGTCAGACTCCATAGCCTAGCGAGCGGGGGAAGCCTATAGCATGTAGGAGACACTCCGCACTCACACTGCCCTCTAACCAATGTTTATCTCGAGGCAAGAATTACCACGTTCTGCAAAGAGAGAGAGAGAGAGATAAATGAGATGCGAAAGGCAGGGAGGTTAACCGGAAGGTAGATATCCAGTTTGCTACCCTACACTGGGGAAGGGGTTCTGCAAAGGTAGTACAACGTGGTACAACCGCATATGGCATGCATGCGACTCTATAGGACAGGGCGAACGCCCACGAAATGCGCGTTCCAACGTTGTTGGCGATCGAGGAAACCTTCGCTTATCACGTTCAAGCACGGCGTGAAGCGGGTACGCCTCTGTTGCCGTCAGAGTGCCGTATAGTCGAGGCGACTGGCGTCAGCAGCACTTGTAGGAAGCTGAAAAGCCGCAACGCCACCTGACCAGTGCGCGCCTCGATGTACCGAGCTCCGGATGTACGCGCAGACGATGTTTAGCTTTCGCCCTTTTAAAGCGAAGTTTTCTTTGTCTCTTCCCCACTGTGCGGGTGTTGGGCTGGTGGCTTCTGGTTGCTGCCTAGCACGATTGACCTTACCGGACGTATTGTGGGCAATGATAAGGTATACTGCAAGACCGAGACGGTCCCGGGCAGCAGGTAATGCACGTAAGCGCGGACGAGAGCTCCAACCCAAGCACGACATGCGTCGTGCCGTCGTTGGCATTTCATCACTTTCATTTCATAGTGATCATTTCTTTCTATTAAGTGTATGCAAGGAGATGTTGGCACCTCGTAGAGATGCCGGCTACTTTTGCGCTCTGACGTGCAATAGCAAGAGAAACACCCCCCGAAGAACAATGCCATAGCGGTACAAGAAGCTCACAAGAACGAGTTTCGAATAGTTCACATGTCGTCACACAAGCCACAAGTTTGCAATCTAAGTTCACAAGCTGCAACACAAGCCCAATTCAGTGAAAAATATGAAAAAATAATCTGTAAAAGTAATGAAAGAAAACTATCATAGAGACCACCACAACACACCATACAGCACCATACACAACGAACACAAGAACTCTTGTCTGGAATTATGGGCTCTTTGGAGCCGCGAGTGTCGCATATGCCAAAGCACATGTCTAAATAAGTGTTTGCATATATCATGAAGATAATTTAATGCTATAAATTAATATAAAATCCCAAGTTTTCCAGGGCACTCGTTTCTTCGGGAAAGCACGCAATGCCTGTTTTCGCGATGTTTGTTAGCCGAACAGGCTCCCAAAAGTTTCTGCAACGGCAGCGGCTGCAGTTTAGAATTCTAGACAGCTTCTTGCGGCAGGCGGAGTGTTTGCTACAGTTTATAAAATTTTCCTCCGTAATCGTTCCGCCGCATTTAGTCGGTCGTCGCCGTTGCATTTTTCTCCTTTTCTTATTACCCTCAGGGCCGAGACATTGCAGAGCAGGGTGGTAAACAAAAATACACAATCATAAAAATAAAGCTTTTACAAGAAATACAAAAACGAAATGAAAACCGACTAATAAGGGGGGAAAAGTAAGTACAAAAATAAATCCTCTTTATACAATGTTAGTTAGGGTCATTGATTCTGAGAAAACGCGATGAACACAAACGGTATAATACGGGAAGAAGGTACAGAAGAGGATCGCATTCATAAAATGCTAGCTAGCGCATTTTTATTGTGTTATGGCTTTGAATATCGGTGCAATATCCACGCGGTTGTAAGTCCATTCAACAGGTGCGCGCGAAAGAAATGAAAAGGAGGTCATTCTTACAGATGGCAAGCCGACCTCGTTAGCATGGCCCAATGTACGAGATATGAATCGCGGTGACAAAAGCAATTCGCTGTGTAGATGAGGGTGATAAAAAAATTATGTTAAGGAAAAGATCAAGTTTGCGACGTGATGTGAGAGAACGCAAGTTAAAATTGGATTTCCTTGCGGTTATGCTTGTGGTTCTGCTATAATTAGAAACAATGAAATGGACTGAGGTATTCTTGGCTACTTCAAGGGAATGCACTGCATATTCTTGACCAGCATCCACAGTATTCCAGTTTTGAACCTAATGTTTTATAGAGCATAAACTGCAAGGAATAATGGGATAGTGAATACTTACGGCGAAGAAAACACAGTGCTCTGTTAGCGTTGCTTATAACATATAAGCACAGAGAGTCATCCAGGTTAGGTTTCTGCTAATATTTACACCAAGGTACCTGTAGCAATTTGAGCCTGCATATCATGCAATGATAATCCATATAGCGTGGTACCCGCTTTTAATCTGAAATGTTAAGCTATAGACTTGCGTGATGTATCAGTAATTCAACCTACTTTCATTTACGCCTTGGACTTGTGCGTCACTGCTTTTCACATTTCTTAGCCACCGTGTTTTGGTTTTGATTAGATAACCGGCGAAACTCATAGGCCTGTTTCGCCAGGTTCGCGGGATTCGATAACGAGAGGGGACAACAAGAACAGCTATTTTGCTATCCCGTTGTTATAAAAGCTCCGTTCAACCCATTCTGCGATAAACACAGCGGATCCCGTTGCGCCCGACCTCTTATTTATATTTTGCTTGCGCCTGCTCCTCTCTGTAATGCTGGAAAGCCGTGAGGGTAAAAATAAATGAAATGAAAATATTCTTTTGTGACCTATATGCAGCGCTCTTGGCGCATCACTGTTGTTTATAGCGACGTGACACCCCGCCGTACGAAAGGACGCATGCCGAAACTTTTCATGGCGACATTGACTGGAGTTCGAAACCGAAATACACAGATGTCACGCTGAGTTCCGCGCTTGTTATAGTGGCAACCGTACAGCGGAGATAACAAAGCGAGGCCTCACTACCTTTTACGGCTGCTGTGCCGGCGGGGGTGCTGTTGTCTGCCCTACGAGGTCACACCGAGAGTAACAAACGTCCGCTAGGAGAAGAGTATGATGTCGTCGATAGCGCCAGTAGCGAGAAATTGCAAAGGAGAAAAAGAAACTCGCGCGTAACTGCGCTTATATTTACGACGACAATCCTAACAAATACCGCGCACTACGAAAAGCCCGGAAGGGTTGGGTGGGAACACATGGCTGAAAAACTTGGCAAAAGGCGGGAAATCGGCAGCGCAATCTCAAAGCAGGGACACACATTTAGAGGAGAATCGGCATAAAAACATGTAAAAATAAACGCAAACGTGAATTTCTATCTCAGCTCGAATATAAAGACGTCATAGTATACAAGGGGGGCAATGGCAATGAGCATAAAATCTAGGAACTGAGAAATGTACAAGGTGGGCCTAATTTAAATTTAGATGAACTGGGCCAGGGTGAATGAGTTCGAAGGGCGCGCGCTTCAATTATGCAGAACTCTCGCTTTTCAGCGATCGAGTAAATGGCGGCGTGTTAAAAAGTATTAAGTCAGAAAGAGTGATGGAAACGAATATCGACAGATCGATAAGAAAATGGGCTCGAAGCCGTCAGATCAACGCCGGCGTTAAATTAAATCGAAAAGTAATGGTTATCGACAGAAGGGAGCTTCAGGAAGCCGGCAAGCGGCGGAGGCGAAGTGGTTGGGTGCAGTGCAGAAAGATACGTCGTCGACTTTCAATACTTCTTTCAAGTATAAGCTTTCTTTGAAACAATGGAGTCCTATTGGGGGCGAGGAGCTACGGAGTCGCCATCTGTCGGAAGCGCCTCGCTTGCGTAGTATGAGGCATAGAGTTTCTCACTATAACACCTAGAGGGTAAACTGGCGCCACCGTCTATGCGAGTTTCTTAAAGGGCGCCGTGCCCTCATGGGAATGACGGGATATGTGTCTGCGAGGCTTGTGTTGGCTGGCGTTGCACGAGGCTTCGTCTAAAACGTGGCTTTGGCTACACAAATAATGCGTTCTTAAAATAAAATTTACATAAAAGGCTTTCATTCACCCATATTACATCTCCTAATAAAGTTTAATCGCCTACAATGCAGAATAAAGCGAAGAAAAGCAAGAACAGACGACAAGTTGTTCCAAAGCGAGCGAGAATCTTGTCGTCTGCCCTCCAGCTTTAGCGGCCAGCTAATACTTTTTACGTTTCATAGAATTATGCATCCAATAGTATGTCCTCAAAATTAAACAAAACATGTTTTTGCATAATAATAAAGCTAAAGCAGTTTTTTACGTGCTGTTTTAGCAGGAAACGAATCATTGTGACAGACTAGCCAGGCGCGTCTTCAAGGCGTTCTGGCTCTCCAAGAACGATGCCAATCCGAATCCACAATACACCGGCAATCCCTTGCATACCACAGCGTAGCAGCGCCACATTTCCCTCTAGGTTTTATAGTGTGAAACTCTATGGTATGAGGGATAACGCGGCGCGCTCCCCATAGGTTTGGCTGTCGGCGCTCAATAAAACACCACGCGGGAGCCGTCCTGGCCATTTCTGGAAGTACTCTCTAAACGATGGAAGTTTCTTACTGTCAAAATAATAAATTTGGGCAAACAGAAAGTGCAGAATAGCTTACAGTCGTTATCTCTTTGCCGAATACGTACAGTGAACGCCCATTGCGCGCAGTCGCCGTGATGGAGTCCCCCGAACCGACCTCGCGTGAAAGGTAGGCAATCGCTGAGAGCAGACTATGTGAAATATGTTCTTATAGTGTCCTGTCTGCATAACCAAATGGAGCATAACAGAATGAAGCCTCAATGCAGCGATCGCAAGGGTTCGCAGCGACCGACGGCGCGTCTGCATGCATGTCCGCGCACAGTGTTTCGCTTTCGCTGAGACCGCGTTTTCGCAACATGCCGTGAGATATAGGCCGCAGCATATGAACACTTGGCAGCACACAAGCAACCGTTGTTGCGTGGATGCTATCAGAGCTGTTGAAAAATAATTCCGTTACAACTAAGGACTTCGACGCTATACGGCGACTCGTGATATGCCATCGCAATAATTCAATCTTTTTTTCGTTTCTTCTAAATTATTGGAGGTTTCAATGTCGTTATTTCTGAAGTTGCTTCAGACTGTTTATCGGTCTTCTCAGCGAGGAATTTCCTGCTGCTTCTTTTTGTCAATCCAGTACATTCATTGCTTGGTGCTAACATTAGCATATGCCATGCCTTTTTTTGAATGTGCTTCTTACCGTTCCCTTTCCATTCTGATGAACTTGCCAGTATCTAGCATCAACAAGTTCATATACCAAACCTTCATGACATTAACCGGGCAGCGTGCGCGGGCTAGCTTCTCAGTGCGCGCTTTCTGCTACTCACCGAACAACCACAGCCCCAATCGCCGTAGCAGAAATCTTCCTCGCCGAAGTGCTTGCTACATACCGGAGTTGCAGCCGACGGCTGCTTGCCGGTTCTAAGTTTCGCAATCCCAGTTACACGCAACTTCTTGGCCTGCGGGTACGTACGATGGCTGACACTGGGCTCCGTTGCGTACGCGTCCGGCACTGCGGTACCGAGCAATAGCCTACCATGTCGGACGCCTTCAAATGCGGCAACTACCTATTATAGTGCTTTTAAATGTTGTCAAGCAGACATCTGAAGCGGGAAAACATCCCCACTTAATCAGAAACGTAGCGCAGGTGGATCTAAACTTTCGTTTTCAGCTCGCTTCGGCGCTTCCGAAGCAGACGACGCGGCTGCTGTGTCCACGTGATCCCTCAAAGCACGTCACGCTGACGGTGGCGCCAGCTTTTCCAGTGGTGGAGCTCGCTCCCAATAATGACAACTACGCTTTCTGCGAAAGGCAGTGAGACAGTGGTTCTTCTAGAGCGAAATCTCTACTACGCCATGTCTCGCAAACTCATTCATCGCGTCGCAATGACCTTGAGCCGCCGGAGCGCGAGCCGCCAGAGTACAAATGTGGCATGTGTGACGTCACGCCACGTGATCTGCTGCGGAGAGGCGTCGCAGCTGCGCTCGCTCGAAGCCTCGCCGCTGCGGTACCACGAGACTAGGCGAGGTTTTAATGAATGCTTCGCCGGCGCTTGTTCGCTCAGTCTCGCGATGGATGTCGCGCCGGCTGGCAGTCTCTGCGTGTGCTTCAGCGCATGCGACAGGAAGAATCCAATCATCCAGCATATATAGCTAGACGGCAGGCTGCGAAATCTCAAGCAAAAGCAAAGTCGGCTGCTGAAACACCGGAGCAAGGGGAGGTCAGATTAGCACGTTATACAGAAGCTTACCAAGTTCGGAAGCGTGCATTAATAAAACACTGTGAACATAGTCTTTGCAAAACCAAGCCAGACAGACCTTTCTCTCCTGATTACTAGGTTTACAAGAGTTAAACCTCAGCCAACTTTTTTAGTGGTACGAGAACCGAGTGACACGCTTTCTTCCTTGCGCAGCAACTTCCGGTTAGGTACCGACTTCCGATTTGTCACAGAGGTGGGACGAAATTAAAAATAAATCGTAGAAAAAACAGGTGGATATCGATGGTTCTACTCATGGTTGATGGTAGATATGACATCAGAGCACAGGTTTAATACAGTGAAGAGCTAATTAAGAGTCAGAAAAAATTAGAAACAATTTAAGAAAGTCTAATTGCCGTACATCAAAGGACCCCCAAAGTAGACATTTCCTTGGAACAGCGGCAACACCTTAAGCTCACGCCCATACCTCGCAACATTCACCCTATCCACCACACAGAGAGAAGAGCAGATATGGCCAAAACACTACACACGAAGTTTCAAGCAAATAAGGCCGTAACGTACGTGGACGCGGCGGAAATAGCAAACCGACCGGCCTTCTCACTGGCAGTAGTGAATCATGAAAAATGACTCATGTCGGGAGGATCGATAGAAACGGCTAATTCAGATGTGGCGGAAGAAGCATTGCATAGCGTTGGCTATCGCTACCACCACCAGTACCATAATAATAAGCAACTCCAAATCTGCAGTCGGAAATTTCGCACGGGGTCGAATATCCCCTACCGCCAAATCCACCCTCAATCGCAATCGTAATCACCGCACCATCCAAATCATCTGGGCCCCGGCCCACGAGTCGCTACCCGGTAACGAGGCCGCCCGCAACCAGGCTCGAACATTCATCCTCCGAGCCGAAGGCCATCCACCTACCGGGGACGAGGGTACCGGAGCCGAGAGCCCGGGGCTGTCGGCGCACGACCGCATGGTAACATATCAGGAGATAACATGTGCACAACATTACCGTCTCGCCAGATTAGTCTATCCCCCAGCGCACAAAACGCTTACGAAGAGACAGGAAATGGTTTGGAGGCAACTCCAAACGAATACCTTCCCAACCCCTTGTATTCTATCGCGCATTAATCCCTCAGTACACACCAACTGTTGTACACTGGGCCTAAGAGAGAACGCAAAATCTCTACCATATCCTCTAGGGCTGCCCTCAAACGCAGAAACCTAATAATCCCCAGGGTTCGCATATCACTACCCCTCAGCAGTGGGAGGCCACGCTGCTCAGCTCGGACCCGGAAACGCAAGTCTGGGTCACGGAGTGGGCAGAGGCAGCCAGCCGCCAGGGCCCAAGGTCTCCTGGCCACCTGACCAACAGTGGACTTTCGCACGCTGAATTTAAGCTCCATGTATATGGTGCTAAATAAATGTTCTTTCCTCCTTCTCCTCCTCCTCCTCCCCCCCACCGCAGCAGTACAGATTTGGATTCATGTGCGTGGTGATTTCCCGCCAGTTCCGTTCGCCATGGAAGTAGACGAAGAGGACGCCGGGCCAAGTGTTGTGTACCGTAGAGTTTCTGACGACGAGGACGCCGAACCTAGTGTAGTGTAGTGTAGTTTACATCGTTTAAATCAAGAATTCACCACTATTATCTGTGTCTGTGTCGCACTTCACTTTAATAACACAAAGTTAACCCAAACAATACACCGGGGTGCAACAACGCCGACCGAGGTGCGAGTGCCACTAGCAGACAAGGATTAGGGTCGTTTCTCTTCCTTTTTTTCGTTTGTTTTCTTTTTCTGTTACATTTTTCTTTCTATTTTAAAGCTAGCTGATGACGATTGCTGTCAGAGCTGAGAAGTTAGGTTAGGAATTTAGTTAGGCTGAGAACACCTTTTGAGAAAGCAGACTCTTCCACTGTCAGCGCTATTCACGAATGAAAGACGTCAAAATAACTTTGCCGTGGTGGTCCTGTTAGTCACAACCGGGATACCGTCATACCCAGTTTGCTCTCTAATCCCCCACACCGCTGTCTCCCTTTTCTTTTTTTTTTCTTTTTAACGTAACGCCTTAAATTTTTGGTATTATCGCTCGTAACTCGGTCCTGAACATTTTTTAAGCTTCCTTTTTTATTATAAGTGAGGTCATAAGTCTATATCCTTTGAGCAAGCAGTCTATGAAATATATAGACTGAAAGTCAATATATCCCGATTACTAAAGAGTACTCTGGAGAACGGGCCGTCTACAGGACCTGTCTTTAAGCTTAGGCAGCCCGTAGATTTACACACGAACATTCAGAGGTGCGTAATAAACAAATCTAGATCGACCGTCCCGCTCTCTTCTTGAGGATCCTTTTAGTCATGGATCCAGAGTAGGCATCCCAGAAATATGAAGCAGGGCTCTGAACCTCAAGAAGGCGTGTGCTGGAGCGAGGAAACAAGCGAATGGCTTAAAGCACAAAACAACGCAGTCGTATAGACAAGCAGTTTTAAAAAATCGAAAGCGAGCGATAACGCGCAGCCAGGTTTATAACGGTAATCGCGCTAACGCCATTCACTTGCTCCCGGAGGGCGGTATAGACTCTTTTATTGTTGTTGTTGTCCTTTCTTTTTCGTTTCCATCTTTGCAGTCGAAACGTAAGCACCCCCCACGCCCTTTTCCCGGCGGCAGCGGCGTCTATCTCTCTCTGTCGTAGAAAACAAACTGGGAACGCAGAAAGCGGATGGGGTAATGATTTAGAGCTGAACCCGAAGAAGGCGGCGCTTGGCACTCAGGAGGACCATGTGCGACCGCCGCTGCCATCTTGCCCCAAAAGCGGATCTCTACCTTTCTTTTTTTCTTTATCGTCTAGTTCTAAAGCTTCTTCGTCTTCTCTTCTTTTGCGGAAGCAGCAGACATTGCCGGCTGCTGCAGGCGGTGCGCCGAACAGACGATTTTTTTTTTTCGAGAAAGGGGCGGAAAGTGGTTGCACTTGGGGATTCACGCGGATGGAGTGGAGAAGCAGCCACAGTATAGTGCAGCGACTCTAATAATTTTCTTCAGTTAGAATGCACTTCAGGCTAGAGATAACCGAGAGTGGGTAAGAATTGGGCACGAGCAAGACAAGGACAAAAAATAAGGAGAAAAAGTGAGAACATGATGAAGCAGTGAAAATTGAGAAGACATTTTACACAGGAAACTTGAGCAAATTGTAATGCTACTTCGACGTTTGTAGGAGAACTCCCTCTCTCTCTCTCTCTTTTTTTTTTTTTTTTTTGAGGTCATATTGTGCGCTGTATTGATTCGTCATCAGCAGAAAATAAAATGAGCACTTTTTTTTCTCTCTCTGTCTCCCGGCCTGTGTTCCGTCTTTTATTATTAACCAATACCACATTTCGAGCGAACAACATTGAAGAGGTAGAGGTTTTGAATAAATAACCCAGATAGCAATCTCTCTTTCAGGCGTTATTGCAGGGGCGATGGTCCCAACAAAGCTCTCCGCTGGAGGGAACCACGCGAAGCGCTCGATTCATTTCCGCATTGTTCGTTTCTTCGTTGAAACATACGCGACGCGCTGATATGAATGAGTCGTCCTTATACTTTTCCAACTGCATATGTTATAGGCATTTTTTTTTCCTGCACTAGAATCGCCGCTGTCGGCGCCATAGCCCAATATAGCGTGTGTCCCAGCTTATGTTATCGAAGCTGTTCAAAGGAAAAAAAAAGATTTAAACGTCACGGTGCATAATACGATTATAATACTTTCCGTGTTTGGCCGTCGGAGGTTTGACGACCGAACAGCGTAGGCTTTAACCATAGAGTTTCTCACTATAACACCTAGAGGGTAAACTGGCGCCACCGTCTATGCGAGTTTCTTAAAGGGCTGCCGTGTCCTCATGGGAATGACGGGATATGTGTCTGCGAGGCTTGTGTTGGCTGGCGTTGTACGAGGCTTCGTCTAAAACGTGGCTTTGGCTACACAAATAACGCGTTCTTAAAATAAAATTTACATAAAAGGCTTTCATTCACTCATATTACATCTCCCAATAAAGTTTACTCACCTACAATGCAGCACCAAGCGAAGAAAAGCAAGAAAAGACAAGTTGTTCCAAAGCGAGCGAGAATCTTGTCGTCTGCCCTCCAACTTTAGCGGCCAGCTAATACTTTTTACGTTTCATAGAATTGTGCATCCAATAGTATGTCCTCGAAATTAAACAAAACATGTTTATGTGTAATAATAAAGCTAAAGCAGTTTTTTATGTGCTGTTTTAGCAGGAAATGAATCATTGTGACAGACGGAACGGTGCTGGCCGGGCGCGTCTTCAAGGCGTTCGGGTTCTCCAAGAACGATGCCAATCCGAATCCACAATATACCGGCATTCCCTTGCATACCACGGCGCAGCAGCGCCACATTACCCTCTAGGTTTTATAGTGTGAAACTCTATGGCTTTAACATTGTACCTTGCGCCGTGTGTTTTTTATCTTTCTTTTTTTTTTTTGACGGCTTGACTAACATTAGCTGGGACACCCGATATATTAGTGTCTCAGAAACATTCATTCACATTATTATTTAAACCGAGCGCGTAGAGAAAATATTACACCAATTATTACAAACTCATTCAGCACTTGGTCATCTTCCCAGTCCTGAACGTGCTCTGTGGTAAATAGCGTAGTTCTGAAACATATTTTTTGCTCGACGCAATAAACAAGGACAGTTGCTAGTCAGCGCTTCTGTCGTGTTTTTCTGTTTACATCCACATTTGTGTTACTTTTCTGCGTTGTTTCCAACACCTTCTAAGACGACCAAACTTGACCCTCTCGCCCTTTAAGACTGACGTTGTACTCAAACCACATTCGGTACACAAACGACGCAACAACTTCGTTTACTAGAACCTTCCTGCGGGAAATAGACTGTGTTAGAACTTTTAACCTCCCGGCTAAAGTCAAGCGATGCCAAGCAAGCATACTTCACCGGATTCGCCTGGGCGTCTCCTTCATTCGACGCTATGCCCATCTTATCGGCCGTGCAGACATCCCGAACTGTGAAGGTTTCCAAGTTTCTGAGACATCTGTTTTGCGACTGCCCTCTCTACGCATCACAGCGGAAGACGCTGGCTTCAACGCTAGCAGGCATTGGCAGGCGAACATTGTCCGAAAGTAATATTTTGTCCACAATGTCTGACCGTACCGAAGCATCACTAGCTACAAGGTCTGCTCTGGACTACTTGAAGATCACGCGACTAGGCGCAAGGCTTTAAGGAAACTACTGTGTTATTGTATGTATCCATCCCTTCTTATAGTCCTTATTATTATCTTTCATCACTCTTTTGTCCCTTTTTCTCTTACCCCTGTACAGAATAGCAGGCCAGAGCATGCTATAGCCAAGGCCGACCCCTCTGCCTTTCTAATAAATTATCTCTCTCTCCTTTCTTGTTGCCGAAAGTCCAGAACGAAAACATCTATCAAAGCGCTAACGACAACCCACTGGAGGCCTCCAAATCAATTGTTTATTCCAGCTTCGAAAGAATTCCGCTTAGCAATCTATTTCAAGCAGACTCACCTCTCAAGGCGTAAAAGACTAGAGGAATGCCCGGAGGGGGTACAGTTTAAGCGGGAAAGTGTTTGCAAGCCCTTTATTAACGTTCTCTCTTCAATGAATCTTCAAAGTTCGTCCAAGGCCAGGACTACGGGCGTACACAGATATATATACGCACACTGTCCCCAGGGCGTTGCAGAGACGATCTTGCGTCTTGCGGCTACTTCACGAATAGGAGCGCTTTAAAAACCCGGCAGCCGCGCGAGGCAGTTTTTCTGGGCACACTATAGTGTTTCCCTCGGGTGCTGTTGGCCCAAATAGAGCAGGGATACGAACGGCGGAGCGCTAAGTGATGGCCAATGGCGAAAAAAAAAGAAAAGAAATTAAGGGAGGTGCTGCACTTTGTGGAGTCAAATTGCCGCCCAGGGCGCTTGTCACTTCGCCGCTCGTTGACCTTCCGCCCGCGGCTGTCTCATCTAACCACATTTTTTTTTTTTTCATGTCTTGCATCGTATAATTCAAGCACGGCTACATATGTGGTTGGTGACGGGAAGCGACGACGACGGTAAAGCACGGTCGGTGCAGGCTGAGGGCAGCGAACTTTGAAACGACACGCACAAACGCCCCAAGAACTTAGCGGTTAGGATTTAGTTTGTTCACCAATGCAAAAAAAGGTATATTTATTTAAGAAGGGATGGTTCCGTGGCCTCTTGCTGGGGTTTGGAAAGATGGGTGGAAGTACGAAGAAGAGGGGAAAAACGTCGCAGTAAAATGGCGCTGAACGAGCGCGGTATTTTGAGATGACGTTGCCCCATCAACTACATGGCAATATAGACACGAGCCAAAAGGTCGCGAAAAGTCGACTGATAGCTTGCCCGCGCGCGAGCGTGCGTTTGTGCGCATGCGCGCGGACAGTTCGCGCCATTATGCATCTAAGATCCCGACCACGGCCAAATGGGAGCACGACGAGACGTGAATTCGCAAGGGCTGCATAACGTGCCCTTCGCACGGCTCCTACATGCAGAAAGCGAAGGGGTCACAACGCTGTTGTGCGTCAGCGGAAATAAATGTCGCGGCGGTCAAAAAATATTGCGACGGCGTTGCTAGCATGGTTTACATGATTATTCGGCGCTGCGTTAAATGATGCCCGCTGCCACATCAACAAATAGCAGCAAGCTGCAGCCAGGCTGCAGTGAATGCTTGTGAGGAGTAGAAAGAAACAAAGAAAGACAAGGAAAAAAAAAAAAAAGGGGGGGGGGGGGGGGGCAACGAGGAAACGCCTCAGCAACAACAGCTCACTTACAATGGTCGAAACGTGACGCTATACGTTCTGGTGTCACGGCGGCGTTGTGTTAAAGCAGCATCGCAAAACGACGCTCGGCCGCGGTGCATACAAAGTGGCCGTGCGCACGGCAAAGACAGGCCCGCATGCAAATGCGAGCGCCGATGCCCTTCTCGGTATATACGCACGAAGCCACGCTGTCAGTTATTGGAAGCTTTGAGCGCTATGGTGACGACAATATATTTCGCGTCTGCAGCCTCCCGTACTTGGATTTTAGGATATAGGAAGACCTTTATTCACTCCACGGTCGCGTCATCATTATAGCGCAAAACTTGCCCGAAGACCGTGGGACAAACCAAGGGAAAAGCCGAGGTAGTATCATTGTGTTGGCGATGATTCTCTTATAGCATTTGTTGCAGGATAATGCGAGTTCGAGAAACGAGTTCCTGTCAACGCGTTTTTTTAGTATTGCTTTAATTATATAAACGCGCCAGGTTGTGTAGGTGTGTGATCCCTGTTTCTGACTCGTCCCGCAGACACCATAAGCGCACCTGAACGCCTTGTAGTCGCCACCCTTTCCCTCTTCTCCTGCCACTATCAGCGACCGTTAATGGGGTGATATCCGAGTTATTGGCGTTTGATATCGACAAGCCGCGACGACCTGCGGCGCTTTGTGATCACCAGCACCATATGCGTGTGCCACGGGCAAAGCGTCCCTTCAAATAAAATAGCTTTCTCCCTCAAAATATCTCTCTCACTCTGGAGAATCACAAAATCAACTGCCGTTCATTACTTGAGTTTTCGGCTGCACGCTCCGTTGGCCTGCACCCTGAATCCCAGTTGGTATACATGAGCCGATTTTCCTATAACGTTGACGCCGTTCGATGATTCAGTAAGACCCTTTCGTTCAGTATTGACATAATATTACTGGCTAACGTGAAGTTACGAATTATATCCGCATGCCATAACGTTCAAGATCTAGAAAACATTCTTCTGATGCTGAGAACGAGGTCGTGAGTTCGACCCTCGGGTAATGGGGGCCGTATTCGGACGGGGGAGGAGTGCCAATAAACGTTCGCGTATTGGGCTACAGCGTCTGCACTTTGCGGTGTCTCTCACAGTCCCTGCGTTGCTTCGGGACAATATATTCACTCACTTTTGTTGTTGTTGTAGTCATCGTCATCGTTGTTGCAGTCGTCATCGTCGCTGTTGTCGTTGTTATTGTCGTTGTTATCGTTGTTGTTGTAATCGCTCACTCACACAATCAAATCAACCATTCAATCAGTCAAGCAGCTTGGTAACAACGCAGAGAGCGAGAGAAAGCCCCTTAAGGAAATGCAGAGATTTCTGCCGGCGTGCGCATACTCTCCTACGATACTCTGCAAGAGCGGAGACGGAGGGTGCTCGCTGAATGTTTGTATACCGTTCACATCGCGGCGTTCAGCAGCTCTCGGGAAACGGGCTCTCGAGATGCCGATTCGTTACCGCGGTCACCGCGCCAGTTTTGTTTCATTCTGCTAGGCATCGCGAATTACGACGCCACCCCGGACGCCTGGCAACAGCGGACGCTCGCCAGGATCGGAGCCCCGGGATGCGGAGGCCATAGCCGCCCTGGGAGGGTGCAGGGACGGTTGCGGGCGCCGAACAATGCGACAGGGCGGGAAATAGCCTCTTTTGTCGTTGACTCTTGCCGTTCGCTGCCTTCTTCGAGAGGCCGCTTCGACCAGCACAAAAAACGGTGGGCCGGGCCGATCGATTCATTCGGACGCTTGCTCGACACTGCTGCCCTTGGGAACAACGGCCACGGACGGCGCGTCACCGAAAACAAAGGCGCTCACCAGACCGACACTGATGGACGAGCTCGTAAGAAAGCCGCAATAAAAGTTGAATGCGACGATGCCAATGAATAGGGAGGATAGGTACGAAAGTACGGGAAGCTTGCTATCGTATGCCAGTGCCTGCCTGCCTCCCTCCCACCACCGTCGGGTATGCAGATAACTGAGCCGGAGAGAAGGGAAAAGGGAAAGTAGGGATGATGTCGACCAGGAGATGATCGAGGTTTCTACCCAATGATGCCGGAGGGTGGAGCAAGAGAACCGGAAGATAGAACAGAGAAAGATAAGGCTTGGTGAACACGAGCATCAACACGCTGTCAATAGCCCTACCTCGTGTTGGAGATGGAATGACATTCCAATGTTCGGGCGCGTACTGTACTTCAAAATATCGGCGGAAGGAAAATGTTGTCGCAGTTTCACCTGAAAGGCGAAGCATCAATTGCGATAGCAAATTTGTAGAGAGCTATACGGAGTAATTATAGTAGCTTTATCATATGTATAAACTTGGACATGCAGCAGCACCGGCAACACGCAGAACTGTTGTTGACGCCGTCGGCGTTTTGCCCGCGTTCGCACAAAATGCGTGCGGCGTTGGTGACTGTTGCCGGAGCCTCTGATACAAATAGGCACTTGGTGCCCAAGCTAAACGTCGCCTCCCTTCCCTCCCCCCCACGGTCTTTCGCTCGTCGGAGAAAGGTGCGTTTGCTCTACATATATGGTGATTGTAAAGGAGGAAAGAGACGCCTACTTCTGCAGCCCTTAAGCGAGCACGGCGCAGAACGCGCGTTTGTTCTCCGCCGTAGGTTCACTCCCCGTGAAAGCGCGCGTCCCTCGCGCCCTTGCACTCGCACATACAGCGTTCGGCGGCGCGCGGCGACGATTCCGTCTCCATTGACGTCATACGGAACCTCACGGCGACGGCGACGGCGACGCCGATGGCAGAAATCTGCTTTGGAGTGTCCATATAATTGCTATCGCAATAAAATGATAAATGATATTCGAGGTGGCGAGAGAGCTCTTTTGCGGGTGGAGGTGCTCTCGCGAAACTTCAGATCAGTTGGCTTCGCGAAACATTCGCTCAAGTTTTGTCGTGGCGTCACATTAAACTGCTGTTTTCGGCGACGATCAGGCTGGAGGCATTATTTTGCAAATCGCGCTGTGACGCTCACTGTCACCTGTTATACTGCACGCCACCATGACACTAAAACGTGTTTGTAGGCTGAAAGATCTCCGTAACGTTTAACTGTCAAGCACATCGCACTTCGCGTGCTTAGATTTGGGTTTTCTCCCGTGTTAGTCAACACCTGCTGCCTCCTACAACAGGCAAATGGGACAGCCCAATGTGTCTCTATGATCGTAGGTGTTTGTGAAGACCACGGCAACAAATAAAGTGTGGTGGTGGTGGTGGTGGGTTGTAGCAACAGGCGTGTTCAGTCCGGCGATCAATGCCGGCAATTGTTGCGTCCGAGCGTCTCCTAAAATAAAGGGTCAATATATAGTGACGCGGCGTTTCTTTTTCACTCTATATGCGGTTCGCGCAAGGCCGGAACTGCACATTTATGTGTCGTCGTCTACTAAAACGAAAAGCACAAGGATCGCATTTTCGAAGTGTCCTTGATGTGTGCCGTCGCCAGACTTGAACGCGTCCAGTTAACGGCGCGCACGATGGCCACGCTATCATTGTAACCGAAATGTGTGCCACGACGTTTTCTTTCAGCTGGTGGCCACATGGAACGCGTTTCGGCCAACCTTATACAGCGCTGATGCCGCAGTATCATATGGCCAGCTGCGATGCCGAAAATACGCCTCAAACGCGCTCCTAGAAGTTGTCTCGCCAGTCGAAAAACGAGAGCAGTAGCACTCTCGTCGAAACATGCCCAACGTTGGCATCTTTGCAACACCGCTCAACGTCTCTGCCGCCACCGAAGTCACATGGTAATTTAACTATCCATTGGAATCACTGCGCAGTAGGGGTCAGCGATGATTCCTCGCGGAACCGACAAAAAGCGATAGCTCCTCGACGCGCTAGAGGAAAAGAACACGCTCAATGAAGCGAACATTCTACATTGAATAATGCAGCGTAGTGTACAAAATTTTTGCTACATTAGAACTAACTAGGATTGTGGCATGCCACCGCGCTCAGATTGTCATCATCTACCGACGTGATTGAATCAGCCGCTTATCATTGGTCTCCTCGACCGTCGAGCAGCAGGTGATGGCTATCGGATGCATCCTCTCAGCTGCAGGGAAAATGGCGCTCGCCTGCTTTCGCTGCACGCATTTTGCCGCCGCTGGCGTACCGCACTCGTTGTTACGTGGCTAAGGCCGCGCCTTTACACCGATCATAAAAAGGGGGAGTGGAACGGAGTTCAAAGTTAATCAGGAGCTCACGTCGGCTTTCAATCGACCGTAATAAGCGCACGTGTAGATTCTGACATTCGACTTGAATGAGCAGAAATTGAGGGCTTTCGCCTGAATGCGAGCGTCTGTGAGCTAGCAGCTCAAAGACATCCTGATTCAGCATATGCTCCGGGCACTATAACAAATTAACTATTTATTCGCCGAAAGACGGCTAACGTGTTGCGAAATACCATAGCGAAACACTTGTGCATTGCATGCCACTTAAAACGCTTCTAACTTTTTTTTTTTTTTTAGAACTGCGGGCCTTAATGATGCGTTATGTGAGTATGTTCTTGTCTATAGCTGTATGTGCCGTTTGTGTGTTTGTCCGATTGTTGTGTGCATCTTTAACCCAACACCTGGAGTAGAACGCCAGGCCGTCTTCCAAGCAAACACCTCCAGCTTTCATTACAGACAACATCTCTGTCTCCCTCTCTCAAGCCGCCTGCGCAACATAAACAACATCGGAAATGAACCGCTGACGATGTGTAAACGGATTCAGCGCCAAATTGCCTGCATGCACCGTTCAACACAAGTGCTACAAACGTTCCGGGAAAGCGCTGATTTTGCGCAACGGATGTCTGAGTGCGCACTATAGGGCCGACCGGAAGCCTTTTGCACAGGAACGGTGCTTGTGCCCGCTTAATGCAGCCAAGAGATTCACGTCCACGAAGAGTCTCAGATCGAAGCCCTAGCGCGCGCACAAGTACTATCCACGCATTCCGCTCAAGGATATAAGTTCAGCATTGGCTGCTTCCCATGCCCGCCGATTAGGCACACGTTGGTGTCAGCAAAACGCGAAATGAATATATCGAGTCAAACAGCTATGCAATGCGCGAACGCTGCGAAATTGCGCGTAGACGGGCGCTGCGAAATACCGCGCCTCTTTCTTATCGACTATTGCGCAGGAAGTCTGCGGGTATGGCTGTAAGATGAATACTAACGCAGTTTATCTTTTATTTTAGGGCAGAGAGTTCCTATAAGCAACGGCCCTTTCTGACTTCAGACAATGAAACTATATCATCCACTCGTCTAAGCAGGAACAGACAAGAAAGTCAATTCACGGCGTGTATAACTGCGGTTATGGCTCGATAGTGTTTGTTTTGCTAAATAAATACATGTTTTTTTTCACTGAACACGGGCCCGTTTCACCTGAAAAGGTTTTAGCGCTCGGCTCATGCACGAGTTAATCCGAAATTATTTTGAGAGAAATTGTTTCCTCAATGTTCCGAGTGCGACGTTATATTACACTGGTGATGCTGTTACACAAATGCACGCGATACTTCGCATTCTTGTACGCTTAGCTCGCTAGCTGGAGAAACCGTTCTTGACAAGCTTTCCTAGTTTTTTTTTTCCCCGAGGAACAGCAATAAAAGCGTCCTTATAGAGTTGATATAGCTTTGTTTTTTTACTGTTAGGCACTTGATGTCAAACACATAAAGGTCACACTGTGCCATCACGTGCTATATTTGTCAGCAGTTGGAAGAGACGTCCTAACACATTTCTTCTCAGTGTCCAACGCACAAAGAACAGCGAGGCACTACAATGTAGCGGCTTGATCACATGTGTCAGGCTCCTGGTTGTGTACTCAATCACGTCGCTAAGTGAACCGGAAACTAAATGCTTCCTCAACCTAAGGCTAATTTGGGGCTTGGTTCGCCAGGATTTTTTTCTTCTGGTTCACACTTCGCTTGTTTTTCGTGCTCACGAAATGCATGCTCCCAGTTTTACTGTTCTTTCATACGGCAGCACAGAGTCAACCCTACGTCAATATCTCTGATCCGCAATTCAGTGAAGTGGACCTAGCTCATGCGCTACGGACAACCGAGTCTTTTTTTCACGTATAGAGACAGAAACAGGCTTCAGCGCGCGAAAGAACGTTGAGCATGCCATTCCACTGCCGACGAGAAACTGAGAGAGGTCTAACCACGCCTTCGGGCATCCACATCGAGCGTAGCTCAACAGGAAGAGGAAATAAGAGCGCGCCACAGACGGCATCTGGAGGTCAAGATTGTGCTGCTAGACTGCAAAGCAACGCGCTACGTTTGTCGATATGTGAAAGGGGAAGTGTCTGCTACCCTAAGGTCGGGCAGAGGAACAGAAAAATGGAAAGAAGAGATAAAGAAGGAGGGAGGGAGGGAGGGAGGGAGGGAGGGAGGGAGGGAGGGAGGGAGGGAGGGAGGGAGGGAGGGAGGGAGGGAGAAGACGCATTGGATTAGCACACGCGCGCAGACGTAGATGCTCGGGCGCTGTCCATGCAGGTGCTGCTGGAACACTGTTCCCATTGCTGGTCGGCACACAAGGCAGTGAAGACATATTGGTGCCTCTAAGAGCGACTGGCCCGTGTGAACGTCTTTTACTGTGATGTGATGATGACAGCGATGTAGAAATGGGAAAAAGCACAATTAAGCGTCCTAAAGACACTCGCGTTCCACACATTAACACCCTTGCGAGTACACATATCCGGCACTCATGTCAGGATTGGCCCACCAAATCATCACGTTTCGCATACAGTTTCCGGGACCGACAGACTATTAAAATATATTCAGGGCCGGCCTCCTTCACTCGGACACAAACCAACCGACGGATAGACATGGAACCAATGGGGGAGTATAGGCAAAGAAAGGTTCGTTTCAAAATTGACGGCAGGGAAGCGAAGGAAAGCTGAGTGTTGGTAATAGGTGCGAAGGCTCCGAACCAAAAAGCTGTGAAAAAAGAACTACAAGAACACATACATCCTTGTTTCCCCCTCTTTGTGCTCTGATCCATTTTATCGAACTTCTTTCGCCTGCTTCTCTCGTGATCAAAGCGTCGCTGCTCCACAGGAGCTGAAACCCGTGGTTTCGATTTCGCGGATGCCCGCAAAACGACCTGAGTGGGATAAATGTGGCGAAGAAGTGAAGTGGAGAACGATACATAAACAAAAAGGAAGGTCACGGGATAAAACAGTTCTGTCGAAACCGAGGACAAAGGAAAACGCCACCCGGCTATACTGCGCCTCGACGACGTCGTCTGCACAATTCTATAATTACATTTTTTTTTCGCTTTCCCCTTTCTCTCTCGCGCTCTCTTATGGCAACATGGCTGCGTCGGGCGTATCGGAAAAACAGTAATACGAGGCAAATGAGCGCGTGATATGAGAAAATGTGACCGTGGATGTAGCTACACCAGTAGCGCACCCAGGATCTATGCCAGGGGGGAAGGGGGGGGGGGGGTTAAATTTGTGTGTGTGTGTGTGGGGGGGGGGGGGGGCAAACACTTTGCATAATATGCAATTTCCTTGCTTTAGCCAGAGGAATCCAACAGCAAGTAAAATGCCTAATAATTATAACAATAATGACACCAAGGATGATGGCGATGTTCATTTTCTTCAGCGTTTTACTCAAGGTAATTTAAGAGTGAATGAATAAATACAAGAGAGTGATAGAGTGTTTTTGTCAATCAGAAAAATTCAACCTCAAGCCACCTCCTGAATTGTAATGACAATGTGAACAGAGCGCTGAAGGTACACGTTGGACTAGGTGGGGATGGACGCGTGAGGGTGGGGGGGGCTACATTACATATGTCGATATCTGATCCCGGCATCGTTGTCGCCAGGCTCGGATATCGCCGGTCCCAGTTACGCTTGTTGGATTCAGTGATACCGCATCTCGCGGCACAAGCACATTTATTATAGGCGTACAGGGCCCGCCACCTTTAGGGGGAACACCTCATCAGTATTCAAGAGCCTGTAGCAGTTGATGTTCAGCACAAAATAAGGAAAACGATCATTTTCTTTACCAGTATCATCATTAGGCGTCGTATTCGGCATATTTCCCCCGTGAAGTAGAAATATATGTTGAAGATATACCATCTTGAATACTAATCAGGCGTTTCCTCTTACACTGGACGACCCTGCACCTGACGTGTTTATGCAACCACCAGTTCGTCGATGACGACCGAATAAAGGTGTGTGCGTCCCATGCACTTCTGACTTTGTTTGAGAGATAGTTAGCCAGTCCGCCCGGTCCGGTCCGCAACATCCGTCCGTCTATCTGTCTCTGTCTCACCTGCTGTGGTGGCTAGGCGGCTATGGCGTTGAGCTGCTAAGCACGAGATCGCAGGATCAAATCTCGGCAGCGACGGCTGCATTGCGATAGGGGACAAATGCAAAAAAGCCCGTTAAAGATCCTCAGGTGGTCAAAATTAATCCAGTGTCGCCCATACGGTGTGCCTCATAATCAGATCGTCGTTTCGGCACGTAAAAGCCAAAAATGTTTCATTGAATGCCTTTTTCTTTATTTATTTGTTTGTTGCTTGCCTTCTTGGTTTCTTTCTTTCAGAGTACACGGTATTTCTTCTTATCCGTGTGTTCAGACATTGTCTGCGTTTATTATCTACTCAAGATCCCAATTTAGGTGGAAGGTAGCAGTTGCGACATATATTTACGAGACCCTGAGCAATGGAAAAGTGAATAGTTCGTTGCAATTATAGCGCAGACGTATTTTACATTTTCTTTTCTTTTTACATTTTCGTGCGTTTTGTACGCCGTTAGTACTAACAACCTTTTCTTTCGTTTTTTTCTGCTCACTTGCACTAGTGGGTTATAAACGCCACCGTCTCAGGTTTCCACCAAGGCCTGCTTAAATCAAGTTATAAAAGGGGCATGTAGCAAGGTTGTGTGTCGCAAAGCGCCTCTTAATTAAATAAAGCACTTTTCTCGCACATATGACCACACCGACTCTCTCTTTCCTCCTTTGTTTACCTCCGTTCTTTGTATTGCTTCTTACTTGCCTTCGACGAGGATGCAGCTCCGGCTAATCATGTTAACTTAGCGACGTATTTTTTCTTAACCTTTGCGACTTAAATACGCTTGCCGTTCAATGACACATAATGCTGGCTTTTTTTTTTTTTTTTTTTTTTTTTTTTTACGAGGAGTTTCTACTGCTTTCATGCAAATGCCACGCTCTAGGCCATCTAGGTTACTAAATGAACTTATTGTTAATGGAATTGGTATTCTGCCTTACTCTTCTCCTGATATTCTTGCTTTTTTTTTCTCTTGTATGTGAGTTGTATACTACTATGTAATGTTGGGCCAGTGCATTAAGATGTATTTTTTTATCACGTTGTTATTCCTCACCTGTGACGTACTCGTATAAGGTATGTCGCAGTAAGCCATTAAGAAAACTGCTTCCGCTCGGCTGCTCTTGTTTGTTTGTTTCTTTCTTTTTTTTTTTTTTTTTTTTTTTTTTTTTTTTTTTTTTTTTTTTTACGGGTATGGGGGCTCGTGAAGCTGCCACGAGCAGCTTTCTCCCCCCATTTTCCCTCCATAATTTTGTATATTGAGTTTTGGGGAAACAAAGCATACCATACCGCTTCTGTCAATTTTTTTCATTACCACCTCCCTTTTTATAGAAAGAAAGAAAGACAAATAATTACTCAAGATGTGTGGGGACGCCCGACTCCTGATGTTGTTTTCCCCGCATAGTTCTCGCATCTCCTGTAATCCGGCTTGCCCGCGTAGCTGGGCGCCGCCGGCGGTCAGTGTAGTTGCAGAGCGGTGCGAGAGATGGCGCGAGTGTTGCGCTGCATTTAGTGTCCCCGTACATGCTCTCGCAGGGAGCAAGCTGCAATATTACATCCATTAGAACGCTGTACAGCCACGGCCGCTGAATAAAACTTTTTTTTTTCATCCAACCGCCGTGGTACAGCTGTCCACCCGTTTCAAAGGGTAGAGCCACACATCATCATCATCATAACGCCACCTAACGGCGGGGTTACTCAGGCACAAAAGGGAGTAGCCTGTTCCTCTTTTGTCTTGGGGTGGCGAACTGCGCGGACATTTCACGCGTGCGACGACACGCTTCGCGGGACCGTCCTGAGAAAGGCTTCGAAACGGGGCTCCGAGATGGACGAACTTGACCGTTCGACCGCGACACCGTTCGCGGGACTGTAGACGCGAACGGTTAGGCATTGGCGTACAGCATGGGGGCGAACATACTCTCGCGCTATCCTGTCGCGATGAGTCGAACTTCCTCGATTCGTCAGCGCCCATCGGCATCTTCTGTTGGTTGAGATTCGGCTAGCTGGTGTAGGAAAGGTGCAATAAATGCCATTGTGATTGTTTGCACTACTGCGCTATCGTTCCTTTGTACCAAGAGCATGTTGGTGACAGATGGCGTCACGTGTTCTATATAACATGGCTTCGGGAAAGTTCACATCAAGGTCTTGCTGTAAAAGACGGAGGCTTAGAGAATATCCGTCAGCGTGCTTCTGATGCCTCCTTATCGGGTGCCAACAGCGGAAGTATACACACAAACCGAAATGTTAAAGCTTTTCAACACATGCGTTGTGCGGCGCATTTAGCTTTAGGTTGCCCCTGACCAGGCACTTGCCAACTGTGAACATAGATCTTTATTCTGATGTCCGCTTGGCTGAGGACGTTGTGCGAACAGCACGTCCGAAGTTGACGAAGAATTTCACGATCTGTTCGAAATAATTTTGGAAACCATGGTCATGATGTGGGTTTGAAGATAAAAGTTCTGAAGGCTGTGGGTCGGCAAACAACGCGCTGGAACGGCCAGTCGGAAACTACGTAAAAGTACTTCGGTCGTTATACATTCATTCCATTCCTCGAAGCTTTTGCCGAGCAAATGTATGAACAATTTGTAAAACACAAGAACATACTTGCGCAATTTCAAGTTCTGCTACCTTCATCGCCAACACAGTTCCCTAGTCAAGACGGCGTGGAGGCGGTACGCCAACTCTGTGACCGTTACCACGATGATGCCGGGGTCTCCATCTTCTCCGTAATTGGAAAGCTACACCTTTGGTAAGCGAAAATTCAGCGGCAAGATCAATGTCCTAAGAGTCCACTCGAGTCGTGTGCTTCTGTTTTTCTGGAGATTCAAAAACTGCTTGAAATAATGGCGATCCTCCCTATCTGTGTAAGTGTCATCTACAAGCCAGAAGTCTTCTACGTTGAGGCGCTTGAAAACCTACATCCGCAGCACGACAGGTGCACTGATGTTTATTTGTCTAGAGTTGTTAAACGTGCACAGAGAGGTTTCTGTATCTGTGGACGAGATTTTGGATGAATTTGCAACGAAACCATGGCGACTGGACTTCAAGTTGTAGTGCACGCAGCAAAAACTCGGTACTGGCCCTCCAGAGGGGTAGAAGCAAACTCCTATGACATCGTTCTTTTATTTTCCCCCTTGTTGACCACTTATATAAATATTGTGATGTGGAAGAACGGCACCGGTGCTCGGCTGCTTGCGAGAAGAGCGAAGAGGAGGAAGAGGAGGTGGGCAGATAATAGAACAGCTGGCCCAGGAACGGGTGCTTATCTCAGTCTCCTTTATTCCGTTACAATATGTGTATTGTTTGTTTGTTTTATAAACAGGTAGACACAGACCCCACTTCTTAATTTAAAGAAGTCGTTCGGAGGGCCCTCAGTGACTTTCTAAATGAAAACATGATCAGTATAGCCGTTGCCAAATTCGCTGCTTCCTCTAAGCCCTACCCCAGGCCGGTTTGATCTCCTACCAAAAATACATAAAGAAAATAATCCAGCCCGACCCATTGTCTCTGGGATTGGAACCATAACAGAAAAAATTTCGAGTTACGTACATGGCCTGACTAGAGGAATTTACAAAAGATTCATGGACGACGTATTCCTAATCTGGTCCCACGGCGAGGAAGAGTTATTGAAAGTCAATACTCAGTTCAATGCAGTCCCCATCCAACCATCTCATTCTTCCATTCATATTCGGCTTCCGCAATTACCTTTCTGGATGTTAGTGTAAGTGTGCACAACAACAAGCTTGTCACATCAGTTTACAGAAAACCAACCCATAAGCAACCAATACGTGCATTCTCATAGTAGCCATGTAAAACATTGTAAAACAGCAATCCCGTACAGCTAAGCTGTTCGTTTCAAGCGGATATGCGCTAAAAAAGACGACTTTGCATCCAACTATGAGCAACTCCGTAACGACTTAACTACGCCAGCGTTGTACTCCCTCTGTTATCAGCGACGCGGTTCGAAAAACAGACAGCCTTGATCATCATGCGCTCATCTACAGAAAACCAGCTCCACCAGATTCACGGACTAACTTTATCCTCAGGTATTCAGCATCAACCTCTAACATAAATCGTATCCTCCAGAAACATCGTAACACTCTTGCAGAGCGAGAAAATGCGCCAAGTTTTTTATGAACCACCGTGGGTGGTATACAGACGGGCCACGAATCTAGAGATGTTTCCACGTCCTCCAAAATTCACTCAGCTAACTTCAAAGGCTGCGCACCATGCGGAAAAATTCGATGCAGGCTCGGCCCGAATGCCGCTAATGTGGCCAAGAGCACCGCGTCTTCATTTTCATTCAAAATCCAAGAGTATTACAACTGCGACACTTCTAACGTTGTATAGCTCCTCGAATGCACCATTTGCCGCGCACAATACATCGGACAAACGGAAACCCCTTTTAGGCTACGCTTTAAAAATAAGAAATCACATGTAAAATCTATACCGCAGCTCCACCTCTCGAAACATGTGAACACACTATAGGCACCCTTTCGAAAAATTTAATTCCACGATTTTGAAATCAGGATTCTCCACTCACTACGACAAATAAGCTTGCGATTCATTTCTAATACACAAGTTCAGCACACTTTCTAAGGAAATGAATGAGAACATAGATCAACTGACCTGTATGCCTAACTGGAAAGAAACATGTTTCCAATATTGGCCGACATGTTTCGTACAGCAATGAATATATTTCCTGTCTGTTTTATGCAGTTACTAACAGTTTTATATGGTATATAATATGTAGCATGTTTTTGAAGCTATATGTATATTTCCTCATCATTTATTAGAGATTCTTATCGCCCTTCTGTTATGTTGATTTTTATTGCTTCACTTTGTCGTATAGTGTCGCATTTATTTTTTATTTTATTTTTCATGCGCGCATAGACTTTGTATAGAAAACAGTGCGCCCGCAATCACAAGATACCACATGTGCAAAGAATGCAATGGAATGCAGTTCGCGGTGTATAATATAAAAATATAAGCGTCCTTGGCAACTGCGTTTGTATTTGAATAATGTCCATGGTCAAAACATCATATATTTATTTCGACGTTTCGACTGTGAGCCAGTCCCCGCTCGTAGCGTCGAAATGGATCTGTTGTTGTCCAAAGAAAACTTCATTCCTATATGCATGTGCATGTGTGTATGTGTGTATGCATGTGTGTATGCGTGCATGCGTGCGTGCATGCGTGCGCGTGTGTGTGTGTGCGCGTGTGTATGTGTGCGTGTGCGTGTTGGACAATAATAAGTGTCCGATGCTTTGCGGCGACTAGACGTTTGTTTTCACCGTCCGTGCAGAAGCTTCTGGAACACTGTCCCCACCATTCACCCACCCAGGCTTTTTGTCGAGGGGGGTCTCACAAAGTTGATCGAAATCACAATCGCATATATATATATATATATATATATATATATATATATATATATATATATATATATATATATATATATATATATTGTCCCGCAATTCCGTGGATCCACCTGAAGCCTCCGATGACACGCGTGCATGTGTACTTTCGCTCTCCGCTTTAAGCGACATCAGTGATGAACAGCTGCGTGATCCAATCTTACGTGAGCTTATTCAGAAGCTGGAATGCGAATCACCCGATCCATCTCTTCGCCTCGTCGTGCTTAAAGATGGCACACTATATCGCCACAAAGTACTTCCGGAGGGACGCGAGCTGCTGCTCGTCATTCCTACGCATCTGCGCTTGAGCGTTCTAGGCCAGCTCCATGACGCCCCGACCGCTGATCACCTTGGAGTTTCCCGGACCTACGACCGCGTTCGGCGTCGCTTCTTCTGGCCTGGTCTTTGCCGCTCCGTTCGTCGCTATGTTGCTGCTTGCGAACCGTGCCAACGCCGAAAGAAATCACCAATGCCTCCTGCTGGCCTCCTTCAGTACCTTGACGTCCCGTCTGACCCCTTCTTCCGAGTTGGCCTTGACCTCCTCAGTTCTTTCCCTGCCTCTACTTCTGGAAACAGATGGATTGCCGTTGCTACGGACTACACCATCCGATACGCAATTACACGCGCCCTCCCTAACAGTTGTGATCGCCCTCCCTACCAGTTGTGTATCGCTGATTTCCTGCTCCACGATATCATTTTACATCACGGAGCCCCTGGTCAACTCCTCACGGACCGTGGCCGCTACTTTCTCTCCAGAGTTATCGATGACTTGCTTCGCTCCCGCACGACAAAACACAAATTTACGACGGCTTACCACCCGCAAACCAACGGCTTCACAGAACGCTTCAACCGGACGCTAACTGACATGCTTTCTATGTGTATCTCTTCTGACCATCAAGACTGAGACGTTGCGTTGCCCTTCGTTACATTTGCCTACAATTCTTCCCGTCATGATACCGTTGGTTTTTCGCCCTTTTATCTTCTGTTTGGCCGCGACCCATAGTTACCTTTTGAGACTATCATCCCCGATGCCGTCCATTTACCCACTGAGTAGGCCCACGATGCCGTTTCCAAATCTGACGAGGCACGCCAAATAGCTCGCCATGGCCTTACTGCATCGCAAGGCCACCAGAAGCACCGTTATGGTTCACGTCATCGCGACGTTATCTACACTTCGGGTGCCCTTGTGCTTCTATGGACTCCGATTCGGCTTGTTGGACTCTCCGAAAAATTGCTTTCCCGGTACTCCGAACCCTACCGTGTCTTAAGGCGTGTAACGGATTTCAATAACAAGATTGGCGCGCTTGAGGCTTCCTCTCCCTCCGTCTCGCCACCTATACAGACGCTGTCCACGTATCCCGCCTTAAACCTTAGCGCTCGCCCACACCACAGCAAGCACCGTGACGGTGCTTCAGTGACCGGGGGTCATGTCCCGGTACTATTCCTCAAGAGGAGCGTCGATGAAAAAGACGTTTTTGATCTGGCGCGCTCTCGTCCATATGGTTCAGCGCTTCGTCGCCTTGTAAATATATTGTAAATACGTTTTCCTGTTGTGTCTGCCTCCCCGTAACAACATATATGGTGGGGATGGTGTTCCAGAAGCTTCTGCACGGACAATGAAAACAATCATCTAGTCTCCGCAAAGCATCGGACATTTATTGTCTTTGTATGTGAAATCATGGGCAGGAACGTAGTCTAAAAGTCCCAAAGCAACACAATGAAGTGCTCCGGGTTATTACTGATGCACCTTTTGTTCTTTAGCGAGCACTGGGCCTAGTGCTCAGAACACGAGGTTGTTTTTGTGTTCCAATTCAACTCAACTTCACCATCACCAAGTAGTCATTAAAATAAAACAAAATCTAACTTAACTGCAAGGCTTACGACGAAAATCCCATGTCATCATTTAGGTACGACGACGGATACGCTCGACGTGCCTTATTTTGCAATGACGTGACTGTCGATTCCAGTAAATACAAATGTGTCTGCCCAATAAACCTATTATACCCCCGAATATCAGAAGCACGTTCGAGTAGCTTTATACAGGGGCCGTGCAACAAGCCACGACGACGTTGTAAAGCGACGGCGACTCGCGAGGCTTCTCCGGTGATCCTTCTTCGCCAGGGAACCTCGTATGAAGTGAAAGCGGTCGTGTCGTGCTAGAAAAGTGAGCTTGCAGCTGTTGCACGAAATATGAGTTCGTGCTTCTTCCTGCCGCAACGTACTACCAGCGATCTGATTAACGATGTGAGGAGACAACGCGCTCTCGGTCTCCCTTCGCGGCACCTTTCATGCCGGCCTCGAATAATCTGTCAGAGGCCAATGTAAATGAAAACCAAAGGCACCCACCCGTGACAAAGGCAGTGAATCATCTGTGAAGCAGCCGGTGTAAATAGGAGGTGAGGACGGTCATTTATAACGAGTATATGCTCAGCGGGAAAGACGAAAAGGTGCGACGAAGCGAAATACCATTTCTGGTATACCGCTGGTGCGCAACAAGCGAGTAATTGCCGTATTTTCTCGAAGATAAGCAAGCTCAATTATTTCTTCTCTCTAGATCACGAAGCCAAAAGCGGACGGGTGCTTAGAATCAAGACAAGAAAGAGGACGTTACAGGGACGCAACATCGAAAGACGGGTGGCGACGCGACAGTGAACTTCAAGCACAAGACGCTCGTGATGTCGTGAATTTCGATAATGTCACCTCGGGTTGGTTATTACTTAACGAAGAATTGCAACGCGCAGTGCTGCGCGCGCAGGAACTACGGTTTCTGAATGAATCAGGAATATCAAAAAGTTACTAAATCTGATTATGGTATACCGTTAGCCTCGTTCCTCCTGTTCTGGAATGGCGCGCATTCACGCTCTCGCGCACTTACCTGGGTCATTGTGTTTCTCTGTCGCATGTGTCCGTGTTCGCGAGAGGAATCGCATTTGCGCGGCGATTTCTGCAGAACTCGATCAGGGGGCCAAGAAATGACTCATTGCAGGTGTAATCAATACAGCCATTACATAGAGACATGAAACGAGGTGGGGAAAATATTATTACACAAATCTAACACACATCAAATAATCTATTTGAAGCGAATCGTTCGTGAAGCCGTTTAATCAAATGCCATAAATTTGCCCATTTCTACTCCTGCGTCCTTGGCGTAAAGGAAACTGGCGCGCACGCGCATTCGCACTCGTGCACCCGTGCTACGCTATGTGCAGGTCAAATAGCAATGTGCATCTCAAAAAGCTAGCTTGCGTTGGCACGATAAAAGCGTGCGTGCGATTGTGGCCTAATCTGCACATGCCAGATCTGACCACTTTCTTTTCTACGGACAAGCCCAGTAGCAGAACTGTGGTGTCCAGGATAGCGGGGAATTTGGCACCATATCTGGTGCACGAATTAACTGCGCTAAATGTCTGGGGCTTTGGTTTGGCTCATGGATTTTTAGGCCGACACAGTTTTCTGGTCTTGAATGGGCTTGTGAGCCACCAAAATACCTGGGCGTTCCATTGGATGCATATAAGTCAAGTGCACATTACTGGAGAGAACGTGTACCAACCTTGAGGCATGTTATGCCCAAACATTCTTTCCGCATAATCTCTCAATCTTTGGCAGAGCTAGAGGGTGCAAATTTTTTATGGCAACAACCCTCTTCTATGTGCTACAAATAATTCATTGTTCCAGGGTTTACATTCAGCGGTTTTACCGAATCTTTGCAATATTTATTTGGTCATCAGCATCATGAGGCAGACTTGCCCTGGTTCACCTTCATGTTAAACAAATAGTGTCTCGTTTCTTCTTTTTTAGAGACTCTACCTGTTAAAGCCTGGCTAAGTAGGAAAGGCATTTTTGTATCTTCGATTAGCTGCCGTCTCCGTAATGTACCCGAAGCTATAGAACACTACTGTATTGATTGTAAAGACGCCATATTGTATTGGAACGTTCTCCAAAGGGCTTTTAAAAAATTCTTTATATAAATCATCTTGCGATACGATATCTTAAGCCACCTAAATGTGAAGATGTGCCTCTTGACATGCTGCTACTTATGGCATTGCACAGGGTATGGAAAACTCGCATGTTAGATCGGAATGCGGAAACAATTGTATCTTCGCAGACACATTTGATTCGGATGATTTCCCGACTGAAATACTTTTATGATCGAAGAAGCTTCCAACCAGGCTGGTTTCCATTGTTCATATCCTTTTGCCGCCCTTTTAGAGAACTGTTTACTGTAATAATTGTACTGTGAAGTGTTTGTTTTGTGTTTGTAGACGCGATTATGAATTTTGGCCACTATGTAAATACCTTACGCATGTGCGTTTTATATTCGTAATAAATACTATGAAAAAAAAAGCGATTCTGGTCTAGTTGTTACAGCATCGGGTTGCTGCGCTAGGGGACTGAGGTTCGATCAGGCACTTAATCTTTTTTTTTAAGTGTGAGCTATTCGACAAGACAGCAGCAGCACCGAGAAGCCACTGTCAGGAACGTTCAGGAAAGTTCGCAAAGAAAGTTTCGCTTTACGAGACTGTGCGCACATGCATCCTTCGACTTCCGGGTTGCTGGCGTTCAGAAACGCGATGCTTTCTCAAAAGCAGCGCACCTTTTAAGCACAGAGGAAGGAAATAACTCGGTCAAATAACTCGTTCACCTCCACAAAGACATTTTTTTTTTCACTATCAGACTGGTGCAGAAACAATAAGCTAGTCTTAAATGCTTCCAAAACTACGGTACTAAGTTATAGGTTGAAAACGCACCAGACGCAAAAGCGCAAAGCACAGGCAGGCTCCCACGCGCTGTTATACTATGGAGGTTAACGTAATAAAATCAAACGAATGCTATATTGCTGCTGTCATTGATGTGCGTGCGTACTTTTACTTTGTACTAACATCCACTGCCTTCCCTTTTTTCTTTTTCTTTGTAAAGCTGTCTTCTTTCTAAGCAGGAGTGCTCTGGGAGAAGACACCTTGCCTGACTATGTCTATAAAGCATGCTCGAGCTTTTGTAGATTCACTTTAGTGTGATCAAGCCGGACTTAACAAAAGAAAGGCGGCCAGTCTTAAGAAAGCGTAATGCGATTTTTGCAATTTCTATGCTATGAAAGATAGATAATGCTAGGAGGTAAAAGTACGAACGCGCTTCAGCTAAACGTGAACACAGGCTTTCACTTGCGGTGTTCTCAGAGAGATGTGCGAGAGAGAAGTCCCTTTCAGGTAAAGGCAGATAAACAGCAGTCCATAATTCTGGTAATGTGGTTACCCTCGGGGAATCATGAAAGGTATGGTCTACATAAAAGAGAGACGCTTGTCGCCCCTGATTTCAACGCTTCTAGGTCGCCGAAGATAAGAAAGCGCAGGCTTTTTTTTTTTTCGAATGATAACACTGCTGCAACCATCCTAACTGCGTTTTTGCTATGATACAGAGAAAAAAAAGCCGTGTCACAGTACGTGCTCGAAATCAAACACTATAAAAATAATTAAGAAAACGGGAAGCTTCGCAAGTCTACGAGCAAGCACAGATCGGGAGAAACAAAAAGAGAACTCTACCAAACAAAATATAAGAGCCTCGTTATGCTCTTGCATGAAGCAAGCGCACAATGTATCCATTTTTTTTCTTTTTTTCTGTTATAATTTTTTTAAGTAGCATGCTCAAGAAGAGCCCGAATTCACCCGCCGCGTCTGTCCATGGCCTCACCGCACCGATATTTGTTACACTCTCTCTCACCAATTCCGTGCAGCACCCTGTATCTAAGCCGCTGTCCTACACAGGGATCTAAGTTTTGCATCGGTGAATCAGTAAAAACAACCCAAAGAAGTGATTGTCTGTATTCAACCTCCAAAAACTAAAAAAAATAATAATAATTTCCGTGGTTATACGTGCCAAAACCACAACCTGATTATGAGGCACGCCGTAGTGGGGGACTCCGGATTAATTTGGCCCCCTGGGGTTGTTTAACGTGCACCCAATGCATGGTACATGGGCGTTTTTTACATTACGCGCCCGTCAAAATGCGGCAGACGAGGCCGGAATTTGATCCTGCGACCTCACTCTGAACAGAGCGCACTTAAGTGCGCTCTGTTCTGTCACCCTCTTCCTTCCTTCCTATGAAATGCGCACTAGAAATGTTTTTTTTTTCCTTGTTAAACAATGTTTCACCAACCAGCCCAAGCAGCCACCCTTTTGCACCCTCATGCTTAGCAGCACAACACCAAAGCCACTAAGCCACCACGGCGGGTCATGTAACCATACCATGACCGAAACGGCTTCAGCGATAGAATAATGGATGTGTAGCCAGATGGATTAGCCGGAAGCAACTAACCTTTCTTTATCTCTCTCTCTCTCACACACACTCTAAATCTCACACACGCAGCCACTTCTTGTGTCTGATTGGCTGACGGAACCAGTATCACTCGCTGTTCTGAGTGCATTTGCGCTATCAATAATTTGGTGTTCATATTGCGCTAAGAAACGTAATTGACATTTTCCCTGCTAAAACTCTAGCCGCGTGCAGTGTTATGCTAAAAAAAAACTACAAGGCATAACTACTGTGCAGGCCCGGCTGCCGAAACGTGCAGGCAAAGGCACAAGCAACCTATGCTCAATCTCAATAGTTTCTTGCAGCACTATGGGAGCTGCAGGACCCCCCATGCCCAGGAAGGCCGAATGCCCTTCAAGATGTGTTCATCCGCGCCGCGTGGTCCGCTCAGCGTCTGCTTACCATCCTGTCAATACAACCTCCGCGGTTGGTGGGCTTACGAAAAATATGTTTTGGCGTTGTAACTATAAGCTGTGTTTACATGAATGCGACAGTGGGGCTTCGCTAAATTTGTACACTTTCTGAACAGTTCCTTACAGCATAATCAGCCAGTCGTAGGGGTGAATGCCCTTCTAATTGCTCACCCGCACTGCAGCGTCTGCTCGGCGTTTATTTGGCGTTTGGTCGCTACCACCATCAAGTACAGTACCAGAGCGGAGTACAAAAGCTAACTATGCACTGCACAATCAGGCTTTTACAGGGCTCTGTATGTCCGCACTCTTTCGATTGTCCGTGTTTTTTTTTTTTTTTTGCGCTTTACCTGCGTTAAAATGTCGCCGTACCAACCGTACCAACTAGCTCGGATGAAGACCCTAGCTCTTAGAGCGTTCCGTATCGCCAATACATCGCCTGCGCTTATGCTGTGGCGCCATCTGCGAAGTGAAAATCAAACCACTTTTACGGTTCGGCGCCACCTCTGTAGTCCTAAGAGCGCCAAAACGAACAGTTGATCTCAATAATAACGATGAAACATGCCTAACGATTCGTCTTCAGCGTGAGATGATACTGAGCGATGATGTGTTTTACCATTTATTTCCTGCTGTCTGGGTGGAGAGCCACTAAACAAGCTCGCATTCGGATCGAAACGGGTGGTGTGGGGTTTATACATGGGCGTTGCCATGTACTTAATCACGGTTAGCGCGGCTATTACCGGAGTCCCTGTGGTTACTGGCAGTAACCGACACAGTAATTCGCAGTACACGACGTGCATGCATAATGGGCCTAACATGTCGCGTATCGCTGCAAAGTATCATGTACCAAGCAAAGATACAACTCTGAAATCACGCCGATAATCATAGAGTTACGCCCGAAACTACGTTTCGATGGGCAAGAATATTGCCTATGTACACCTCGTATCTTCGGTAGCGCTGCAAGTTACTTCTGAGATAGAATATAGAAGTACACGCTTTGCTCATTTGATTGCAACTGCTCAAACAACGACCGTTTCATATCGGCAATCTGAGCTATATGAAAAAGGCGCCTAGCTTAAAGGCGTCTGAGTAAAATTAGTTCTGAGCTATAGAGAAAAAAACACAAAACAAAAAGGAGTAGCTGTCATCGCCTTAACCGCTGGACAAATAAAGTTTATTCCTATCCTATCCTGTCTTCGCAAGGCAAACTGATGAGTATCTCCGACTAAAGAAAGTAAAATCTCGAGGCAAGTACGCCCATTGAGGTACAATCAGTCGTAAAATATCGTCAGAAAGTCGAGGGTATTTGCTTACAAGTGGCCCGACTATAGTAGAGAAAAAAGCGAAGCATAAACGTTCTTCTCAAATGTCTCGAAACGAGCCTCCGATGTCAGCGATGTTCAAACATGCGAGATGCGAGAAAACTCCATGGACGCTGGCTCGTTTGTCTTTCTAGCGAGGCAAATAATTTTACTTTGACCTTCCGGGAAAAAAAAAAACAAAGCCAGACAGGCGGGCGATAAAACGCACTAGGCTAAAAGCCCACAGACTTGGAAGGCTGCAAATCTTGAGTACTCGATGGTCTCTTTATTTTTGCATCAACTCTTGCGGGCTTGCCCTGACATGACAAACGAGAGAGATTGTGTCCAACACGCACGAATTTCTGCGCCCTCAGTGAAAGAAAAGAAAAAGTAACCCGCAAGTAGTAGCATGCCCGCTACGTAGCTGAAAAAAAAAAAAGGAAAGTCATGAAAAAAAAAGAAGTCGTAGCGTATAGAAGAAAAAGGCAGTGTCTACGCTTTGTTGTTTTTCTAAAAACGTGATTCTTCCAACAACGATAAAGGAAAAATCCTGACGTTGTTGCTTGCAAGAACCGCGATACCACTGGTTTAATGCCACATATATCATATACATCCATTCTGAAGAAGAAAAGGGAGACGAAATGTTCTCAGCATTTCGTGATTGTCCGCTATTCTGGAAAATGGGAACGACTACGAGAAGGCTAAGGGTTATTACGCATAGGTCTTCGGGATTAGGTCATTAAAGTAATTTCCTAATTCATTTACATTTTACTGCACTGCGCGTCTTGAGGCGATGAGAATGACCCTGCACTCACGGTGAGAATGCGGCGTGCCTTACTCTCCCCTCCCCCCTCCCCCCCCTTTTAACAGCGAAGCTGTTCTAGCTAACCGTAAAAAGTAGCGCCTGCTGTCGCAAAACCCCCGAGCTATTAGGTCACTGCGTTGCCTAGCAACCATCTCGTGGAGCGGCGTGGGCCTCGCCTCCTCTCCGTGCCGTGCACATGTTGCCTTGACATGGGACGTTAAGGAGAGCATGTGCGCGGTGCGCGCAATGCTCGGGAGAGGGAAAGAGGAAATGAGAGCGAGATAGACAGAGAAAGACAGAGACAGAGATAGACAGAGAAAGACAGAGATAGACAGAGAGAGATTCGTCTAACCTTCGTGCGTGTGGCTTCAAACGTTCTTGTGGCGTAGACTTTTATCACGCTTCATCTTTCATAATTTCTAAGCACTCAGTTCGCTGTTCGCTTGTTTTTTAAAGCAAGGCAATCAGTCTTTGTGCACTAGCGTAACCATGGCGATTTGCTGCGTTTATAACGCAACATTGTGTCGAAAGTTATCAATTTGCGAACTCACGAAGTCGTTTGAAGTCAAAAGGACAACGTTTAAGCAAATCCATGTGTAGCCCTTCATTCGCATGCTAGCTCAGCCAGCACACTTGCAGCCTCCATAAGCACCAGCGTCACAGTTCATGTTAGTCATTTTAATGCACTAGCTTTAAGAATGTCAAAGTGGAAAAAAGTATCTCTATATCTCTTTCTCTTTAGATATATAATATTTTCGTTCACTTTTGTGTCCTTTTTACGAGTACATTTCAATTTCAAGAAGAGATAATTTCCCAGGTGCTTTCTTTGGCTTTATTTACTCATTATTAACCAAAATTGAGCCCCTCGGTTTCCCTTCTTCTCTCGTTAATTTATAGCAAGGGTCTCGAACCTGGCAGCCTTGCTGTCATTGGGTAGCATACGAGGGTTTCTTTAGCCACGTGCCTGCTCTCCCAAGTTCACGTGTTACGTGACGCCATGGGGCGAAAAAGGATGTTCCACATCCGCCCACCATGGCCGTCAGTGGCACTGGCAAACACTCCCAGGGCTAGACCTATAATATAGTAAACGTAAATACCCAAGTTTGTGGACGAATTGATAGCCATCTCCGTAGAACAACTGGTAATGCAGTGCAAGTGTAATGCGGAAGATGTGGATTCTGCTCCCACCGGCGGAAAGTTATCTATTCGAGCACCTTTATTTCCATTTTATGTTTTCTACATTTCAACCACAGCTAATTTGCCCGATGTTTTCCTTGGCTTGATTGTCTGTTGGCTTTATATGGTCATAATTAACAAATATCTAGCCCCTCGGCTTCACTTCTCTCGTTTATACATGCATATACGTATACATATATATACAGGGTGTCCCAGCTATCACGCAGCATGATTTTTTAAAAAAGGAACAGCGTTACGCGAAGCAAACCTAGTGCATGTTGTTTCCAGTACAGTGCAGTAGCCACCAGTAATTTTTTCGTTACTGAGATTTAATTAGGTAATTGTAATTAATTAACTAACTCGAGAAGTACTGTCCTCATTATCAAAGTGTCAATGAGAAAATTGTAGAGCAACATGAAAAACTCCCAATACAGCTTTCTGATGCTCAATACGTGCTACATAAATGTGTTTTTTCGAGTGCGAAAGAAGCCCGCGAATACACGCATAATTGCCACGCGAGTGGCCGCTCAAGGCACTTTACGTGTATCCGCGGGCTGCTTTCACGTTCAGTAAAACACTACGCCTTTTTCTTGGTATCCATTCTGTAACTCTAATGGTCCAATGGTTATTCATCCTACGCATTACATGGCCTGCCCAGCTATATTTATTTCTCTTAATGTCAACTATAATATCGGTTATCCCCTTTTGCTCTCACATATACACCGCTCTCTTCCTGTTTCTTAACGTTAGGCCTAAGATTTTTCGTTCCATCGCTCTTTGTGCGGTCCTTAACTTGTTCTCGAGCTTTTTTGTTAACCTCCAAGTTCCTGCCCCATATGTTAGCACCGGTAGAATGCAATGATTGTACACTCTTCTTTTCAACGACATTGGTAAGCTTCCATTAAGGATTTGGTAATCTCTGCCGTATGCACTCCAAGCCAATTTTATTCTTCTGTAAATGCCTAGGTAAATGTACTCTTTCACAGACTCTAGAGGCTGACTGGCGATCCTGAATTCTTGTTCCCTTGCCAAGCTATTGAACATTATATTCGTCTTCTGCATATTAATCTTCAAGTCCACTCTTACGCTTTCTTTTAAGCTACAACAAATAATCGATGTTCTTTGTAATAGCTTGTAGCAGATATGTAGTATCGCTAGTAACTCGCTTACTTCTGTGGACCGTCACGATACATTCAGCTTCGACCATTCGTGTGCTGTCGGTGTCGGTGCTCCCATTCACATATTCTTAATAGATTGGCGATAGAGTGTGCGTAAGTTTGCGTGCGAGTTGGGGTAGATGTGTGCAGATAATGTGCGCGAAACTTACTATGCCAGAAGCAGCGCTACTCCCTTTGTCATTGTTTCACGAGCGGTACTTACTCTTATCGACGTTCCGGGTTCTTTGGAGGTTAGCAATACAACGCTGACATGAATTTTTGTGAAAAGTGAACTTTTTTATCCACCAGGAAATTCATACATTGAGAAGGGTCGGCAACAGAGGCTGTCCGTGTGTAGCAAAGGTCCGTGAAATACGACACACATATTCATTCCATTCTTCGTTATGCCACTATTTTTGCAGCCAACTACTGCAGACGTTTTCAATCCACCGCTCCACATTTTACAGCATGAATGGAGCACATTGCGTGAGCGAGAACCCAGTTGCATTTCCGACAGCTGATCGCACGGAAACAGGGCAGAGGCGGTAATGGTGTCGTATTCGTGCGCTTTCGCTGAGGCAACGTATGGCGCGCCGTCGAAAGCGCGATCTCGTTTCTCGGGAACAAACTGCTCCACGAAAAGAGTCAATGAACACGGATGCAACTGAGGCAGCCAAGGCAAGCAATGGACGCGTCACCACGTGATCAAACATGGCAGCGTCCATGGGATCACCATGAAAAGGATCTATACTGCGGGTGCAATCGGTGCGTTCTGCCACCCGTGATGATGATGATGATGATGATGATGATGATGATGATGATGATGATGATGATGATGATGATGATGACGACGACGACGACGACGATGACGACGACGACGACGACGACGACGATTTAATGACATCCCCTTTGAAACGGGGTGGTGAGCAATAGTCACCTAGCCTGCTTGATTTATTCAGGTATGCTAAACATATTTTTTGATCTAGCATTTTTGTATACATCTCATCAATCTTTTTTTTTTCCTCCGCTCAAAATATACCTTAAACTGCTACCTATGACTATAACAGATCCGGTCGTATCAATCTCTTCTCAGCTTTTTTTTTTTTTTTTCAACCTAAACGCCTCTTGCTTATCTCGACTGCTGACCGGTTGATGCTTCCGTTGATGCTTTGTTGTACCAACGCGGGTTTCGACGGGAATTTAGGGCGCAGGCTCCTGTCCCAAGTGTATAAACCGTGAAGGAAGCCGAACGCCAGGCTGGGGTACACTTGTGCCCATTTGAACAATTGTGTGCCCGGTGGCGGTGGGAATCGAACCCACCACCTCCCACAGCCGAGGCGGACGCTGTACAACTAAGCACAGTGATGCAAAGTGATGCACAGAGAGCAGCACCGTCTGGTGATGTCGCAGGGAACCGAGCCTCGCGTTTGCGCTTCCACCGACGGACGCGCTGCGGACGGCGACGCCGACTACGACGGCGCGAAACTGAGGAACGAGCTAAGAAAAGTTAATGCTTTGAAATCTACCTTGCTGGGTGCTCAGTCGTTACGTTGACGACGGGGTGCTTGCAAGAGAAACCCCTGCTCACCTAAAAGCTGAAAGCCACATACGACAGCTTGCTGCTATAACTGTTGAGGAGCGAAACAACTTAAGCCATCTCATCAGAAGCGCCACAGAGGTTGCCTTTATTTTTGTTTTTTAAAGAATGGCTGCGGCTTAGCTAAACTAACCCTGGATACACAAGGCGAAAGCTTGGTTTATAGTCTGGATAAGTCTTGGTTTCACTTGGTTAACCTTTGATTAGCTTAACCAACATTGTGGTCCCGCTTCCGGCGTTTTCCAAACCGAACAGCTCGCTCTTCCCCAGTCTCCCACGATAGCTTCGCGCGCTTGGCATTCCGGACCCTCTCCAGTGAAGCAGCTCGCCGGGCGATATCCGCGGGGTGGTCAGACGCCGCTTGCCGACGACGACTCAAAGCCTCCCGCTCCCGCACAACGCTCACAGAAGACAGCCCGGCCTCGGTCTCATCCATGGCCAAGCTCGCACTGACTAGGCGAGCGCGGCGCTCCTCTTAGCCAGGCGCGCGGCGAGTCACATGGTCAGGCGGCGACACAGTTGCGGAGAGCGCATGCGCCAATCCGGCGGCAGCGGCGGCGGAGCTCGGCGCGATAAGTCACGTGATGCGTTGCCAAGACTACGGCGCAGCTGCGGTCAAATGAAGGTCAAATTGCTGGTGACGGCGAAACTCGGCTCGACTAGGTTAGTAAAGCTTTCGCTTTAATAAACTTCTCTCTCTCTCTCTCTCTCTCTCTCTCTCTCTCTCACTAGACTAGCCGCAAAATGCCGGTACGTGAAAGAGTCGACGTGGCTGCTACCAATTTTGGTGAAACGCAAAGCGTTAGCCACTTCCGAACAGCGTGACGTGCGCAAATAAGTTTGTCGAGCAGAGTTGAGAAGTTAGAACTGACGCTTTGTTAGGCTACCATGTATCCGCCCCTTCTCTACGGGGGCGCTTTCTACAGAGGCGAAGATCCTGCGTGCGTCGCCTCACCCATCATTAGCGCAGACAGCTATATTCGCGCTCCAATGACATTCTTAAAAATGAACGAAACTGAAAGACCGCTTAAGAACAGGCTCTGTCTTCGATTAGTTGTGCACGTGAACTCTCACATCTCTTGTCTTTTCTTTTTCCCCTTTTTTCTCACCTCACCTATTTTCTTCTTTTCACTCGCACAGCGCAAGTAAAAAAAATTAATTTGGCCATAATATTTTCGAAGCTTCAACAAGGACTAAAATACACAAGAAGGCGAGGAATGTGCCTTCTATTTGCGGTACGTATTACGGCTCAAAGATTACTGGTGGAAATTTAGCAACATGAAGCGAACGAGAAAAAAAAAGAAAAAAAAAGAAAACCAGGAAACGGAAAGCTGGATTTCGAAAATAATGTCGACCATAAAATTTTCTGAGTCGCTTTGCTCTGGCCGCTTGATAATAGCTTCAGCAGACGAAAAGCAATGGCTGCAAACGGTCGTTTCGGCTCAGTTCAGTCGCATTGTCGTCAGGCAGTTATTCGTAGCCGCAACAAAATGGTCTTTCCGGTGACCACGTTTCCCTGTTTCCTTACTCCGAGAGCTGATAGAAAAAGTTGAGTTCCAAAGAGAAAAACGGGGTATCGAAATGGACACATAGAACAAGACAGCCAAGCGCAATTGAGCACTTAAAGCAGGACAGCACTATCGGTTGGCAAGTACGATGTATATGTGTTCGTCTTTGTAACACATACGTGTCTGCACGTTCACTGCCATTCGTCTAACGTCCCGCATGTAGGCGGATGTCTGGCGGGCCCGCAACATCGCCACGGCCATTCCAGTCCTCGACTATAGGTGCCGTATGACAAGAATAAAGTTTATCTATCTATCTATCTATCTATCTATCTATCTATCTATCTATCTATCTATCTATCTATCTATCTATCTATCTATCTATCTATCTATCGGAGTTTTGGACATATAGTGAACTTCTGCGAGCTCGCGGTGCAGTACTGTCTGCTTTATTAGGCTTGTCGCAAGTACACAGACAATGGGAAGCACTTTTCTACGATGCCGCCGACATTCTGCGATATGGACGATACTTCGCGAGAGCTTGGACGGAACTTGATCGAAACCGCCTGTAAGTCTGTTAATGGTTAAAGATAGGCGTTTCAGCTGGTAAATTGCCAGAGGTCATTCGCAGTCGTCTCAACACTTTAAATAGGCGCCCTTTTTATGTGAAAAAGAACGTTTTATTCTGGTGGTGCCCCAATAGAGAGATTAGCTTTCAAGGCTCTTCGGGATTTTCTCGTGGACACTTACTTGATAAATTCCTTGTGAACAGTAACATATATGCATTTTTATTTTATCAGTGTTCCCGTGACCTCTTCATGCTTGTGTTGTTCTTGTATAGTCTTATGAGCGTTTTCTTTTATCTATTTTTGCTATGATCCAAGGACTCGTTCAGTTAATTTATGTTTTGTTATTTTGTTATAAAGATTTGACAGTCTTGTCATTTTTTTTTCTTCCTTTCTTTCCCAGCTATGAGTTTGGGATAACCGGCCCTTCCTGTGGCGAAACTTCTCTTATCTAAAAAGGAATAAGACTATTCCCGAGAAAATGAAAAATTAAGGCCAAGCGTCCCTGCTTGAATTTCTTGGCCAAATCTCAGCCATGATAGCTTCTTGCTGACGTCACAGATTTCGCGATATTCTATTGCGTCTGAGCGCCTTTGTACTGTAGAAGTGTCCGAAAGTTCCGAAGTTGAGTCTCTGCTCGCTCGCGAATAAAACAGCCAACTAATGCAGTACAGACTCAACGAAAACCCGTCACATCGCAGTAATCTATAGATCAGGAATCGAGTACATGCATCGGCACCTGTCCTTTCTTTCTTTCTTTTTCTGCTAACGGTGACGCTAGACTCACGCTATTTGTTATTCGAAACGTGTCAGGTATTTATATCGTTTTTATTTTTTTTTCTTTATACTCCCTTATATTAAAGCGCTTGGGTTCCTGCTCACAAGGACTACTGAAAGAAGAAATTAGACAGAAAGTATTCTCTTTAACGCACGTCGCATATATAATTTCACGTGTCACCTTGTGTTATTATTCATATAATTCACATTTTCGCGTGCTCGGTGCATCCAGCGAGTTTCCGCTTTGCCTCGGAGGACTTCTTTACCGCAACGTCGAATCTGCAGCGTCTTAGAAGAGTGACGAGCGTGCGTGTCGTAGACAAGCTGAAAACGATAACGAAGGCTCAGATAACGCAATAAAAGCGAACAGCGCGAAGCTCTAAGGTTCATTGGTGGGTAATCGATCACTCGTTCCGAAGTTTTATGCGTCTGCGTCGCTAAGGACATCGCGGTGTCACTTTGGCAGCGGCGCTGAGGATCTACGGTGTTTTCACCAGTGGCTTCTGAGCTGCGTTAATTCCACTCCCCCAACTTTTTCTCGCCATGCTTAAGAAATAAAATGCTTAACTTCGAATCGCTGTAAAACTTCGTCCGGGTTGAAAAGATCGAAATAAAAACAAAGCCCGCTCGATTCCGCGGTTTTCACGAATGCCAGGAACTCCGAAGGGCAATACAGGGTTTCCCCATATCTATGCAAATTTTGCCTGACTATACACGTTCCTCGGCAGCACCTGTGGAATTTGAGCTCTGGCAGAGTGAATGGCCTTTTCACCGGTCTTTTTTTTTACTATTATTATCAATATTATTATTCTCGAGAGCAGCTTACGTTATTGCACTGCGTGCCTTCCCTGTCTTTGTTCATCGAGGCATCGCACGACGTGGGGAATGAGGGATCCAAGTTTAATATATTCAGCTCGTGCGGCTGGTTGACATCGCGGCATGCGATATACGCAAAAGAGCACACACACACGCACAAACGGGTGCATCAGAAAACGATGAGGAGGACGTTGAAATCGAGAAACCACCCGAAGGTGTTTTTTTTTTTTTTTTTTTTATCTCCAGAACTTAACCGCAGTGCCGCGTGCTTTGAGGGCAAGACGTTTTCACATTTTCGCTAAGGTTAACGTAGGGCTATGCGATTAAAACAACTGCGCATGCCTTGACTGTTTTTCATTCATACGCCTTTGGGGGAGCTGCGATTGAATCTTCTCTCTCTTTTTCTCTCTTACTTTGCCAGCTTTTGTGAGTAGAAAGTGGCATGCCGCTGCAAAAATTAAGAAAATATCGCGCGATAACTTTCGCTTGCAAGCGCATTACCGCGATAAGGTTTACGCACTAACTATCCGGTTTAGCGAGCCACGTCTTTTATTTCCTCCTCCTGGTTTCTCCCTTTTTTCCTCTCTCTCTCCCTCTTTTGTATTTTACTTTTCTTTTTTTTCATATTGCAATTTGTTCGTCTCAAGGGCGGTGATACCGCTCACGCACGAGCGCAGAACGGCGAAAATTTTTAATGAGAAGTCACATAACATCGCCATATAAAGCGTGGAAAGAAAACCGGAACTTTAGAAGGGGAAAAAAAAAAAAACGTTGCGTTCTCGGAGATTGAAAAGCGACGCGAGACCGGAAGTGTAGCCAGTTCGAACGAAAATTTCCGTCTGTCATTTCAACTCGTCCAACTCCGACTCCCATGAGAGCTGAAGTTACGCATTCCGTCTGCATAAAAACGGCTCCACGTCGTCCGACAGTCCTTGCGCGCCATTGCGCAAACGCGCATCTCTCGGCGGGCCGTCGACGCAGACGCACATGGCGTGACGGTGTTCGAAAAGCCCGGCGCATCGTTTTTAACGCCCCAGACATCTATTCCGGAGGAGCGCGGCCCTCACTGCCCCGGTAACTATACAACAAGCCGCGTCGAAATACGAAATAAATAAATAAATAAACAAAGGACAGCTGCGCCCCAGAGTACATTTTCCCCGTGTATTCCTCGCTGCTCTGGTACAGCGCAAACGGCTCGCGACCGTATCCGAAGAGTATTCGAAGTGTGTACGGCCGTAAACCGGAGCAGCGCGTTTATTTCATTCTCCCTTTCACCGCTGCTCGTTCGTTCCTATAGAATAAAGGGAGGCCGGTGTGTCGTTGTGAACTAAAATTAAAAGAAAAAAAAAAGCCTTTCCTCGCGCGAGACGCTGCCACTCGGTGCGTTCAAACCTCTACAATCGCATTACTCCTCTCGCCGAAGAATGACAACAAACAGCGAAGTGAGCGCCATAGAAACCTGCGCGCCCTCTTTGGGCAGAGAGGCGCGCGCGCGCTCTCACCGCTTCTGACGAAATGATTGTCTGTTCGGAGCGATGCACCCGATCGTGTCGATAAAGCGTCGACGCGCGCACTGGCTGAACCCAAACTATAAAATGAATAAACGACAAACACGTCTATACCAGCTTTGTGAAACGAGCGAAGTGAACATTTAACAAAAAAAATGAATGAGAGCCTCTACGTTACTTTCTCTAGAACGGTACCACACCCGTCTCCTTTTCCTCTCTACTCTTTTCAGACGAGCTTGCGCGAAACAAACACATATCTACCGAGCTTTGAACGCGAGGCAAAGCGAGGAATGTTCGCGGAGGCGTTTAACGCGCATTGCGGCGTTCTTTACAACCGCGGACCGAATGTTCGAAGAGAAATGTAAGTTCGCTGTCGTTTGCTAAAAAAAAAATATATATACGCAGTTGAGCTTTACGAAGCGGCGCGTAAAAAGCAACAACGCCTCCTAAATGACAGAAAGCTTGCAAGCTTGCAGTGGTGACGTCGAGATAGTTGTTCCGCCCGGGGTTCTCATTGTAAAGGGCGCCGTTTTCGAGAGCGTTATGTACGGGTCACTGCGCGCTTGCCCACACCATAACTGTCAGGTATTGAGGTCTGGACCCATCGCCGGCACCGTTGTCACACCTTGCAAACCTTCTCGTTGCAAAAATGGCATTTTCCCATAACTATTTAGCTTCCTTCTCGCTACGTTTATTTACGGGGTAAAGCTGAAAGAAAAGAAAAATGTTTCTAAAGCCCTGCGCTGCAACTACGACATTCACCAGCATTCTGCACCGATGCGAAGCCTCTCTTCTGTGTCGGCTGTGATCAGCAATTGCTTTCAAGAGAGCTTATTCAGTGGTAATTCGAACTACTGACAATGCCGCGTGCGATGTATGCGACTGCGAAGAAAACGTCGACCACTTATTGTCACACGACCACTTATTCAAGTCTTCGATTTCATATGCAAAGGCAATCAATGTCCAATGCTTTTCTGCGAAGATAATCGCCCACTGTGCATATGCAGACGCTGCTGAAACACATTCCCACCGATAACCGGCCCACGAGGCACTAAAAAATGTTGCAGTGGCTTAGCTCGGCTGTACCAGGATATACGTAGCGTTAGCAAAGGTTCAGCTGATTATTCTTAGCTTTCCTGATTGTCTAGATTGTCAAGGATTAGCTTGATTGTCATGCTTACTGCTGCTCCAATGACACACACAAACGCCGGTTGCTTTTTGAAAACAGCTGGATTGTGCGAGCGCATTTGACTGCGTGGTGCTGTCTGCCCGCGTGCACGCATCACCGCCTTTCTCTCCCCCTCCCGTCTTTCTATTCCCCTTTTCCCTTCCCCCAGGGTAGGGCAGCCAACAAGACGGTTTTATGGCAAACATTCCCGCCTTCTCTCTTTCTTTTCTTTGGCGTCCTTTTCTCGGCGTCCTTTTCTCTTACTCATCAGAAATGGGCCGCGTAGTAATGCCACAAAATTGGAAATTATATCAAGTCTTGAACAAAAAGTAATTTTATGAACTGCAGAATAGGGTGTCCTCGGTTAAAAGTGTTCCTGTTTGCGAAGCCCTTTAAATTAGGAAATAATCGCATCGCAAATAATCATCGCGAGACGCTGGTAACGCCTTGGTCCTCAACTTGGTTAAATGCTTCGTCTTCGTCGTCTTCATCGTCGTCGTCGTCTTCATTGTCTTCGTCATCGTCTTCATCGTCTTCATCGTCGTTGTTTTTGTCACATGATTTTCGGCACATGTTGACGTACGCCGCAGATAGCATCGGCCGCATCTTATCGAACGCCAACTTGCCGTCAAGGCTTCATGATGTCACGGCCCAGAGATGTTGCCTTTCCAATGAGGGTTTCCAATGGAAAGTGAACGTCAGCACTGAATTTGTCTCGCGAAAAGCTTTAGGCGGCACCTCCGACGCTCCCTCGCAATAGTACCATTACACAGGAGTTCCGAGCGCGTCACCCAGGCTGTTGAAACGAGGCAAGCGCCTCTCTTCGTCTATTTCGAGAAGTCCAAGCAAAGGCACGTCAAGAGGCAAATGAGAATGACGTAGGAGAGAGCGACGCGCGGCTTTCGGAGACGGCAAGCGGAGAAGCTGGCACGCGACGTAGTAAGTGACTTTTAAAGGAGGAAACTGAAGATAAAAGTGCAGCACCGCGACGCGTAAGCGACCATAACAGCGAATTGCGACAGAAGGAAAGGAAATAGCGGTCGCTAAAAGGTGGCCTGGCAACGGCTCAGAGCGCACTGGCGGTGCGAGGGTGGGTGACGATGCTTTCGCACCTAGGGGCTGTCGAGACGAATGTCACACGAATGGCTGCCGAGTTTACGCGTTTCGGAAACTTGCACTCTGTAGGCTCTACGTGAAGCACCCGGAATAACGGAAACGAACCACATCTGGGACAAGCACAACAACGCGTCTGCGCGGCTCTTTCGATCCTCGGGACGCAATGTTGCGTAAACGTCAGTGAGCCGAGAATGACGGCTCATGAACATACCTCTTCGGAGAGAGAAAAATATCAATGTGATTCCTCGCGACGAGCACAGTCTTGTTTATGTGGCTGCGGGAGAGCTTCGCGAGTGGATGAAATCGTAAATTTGAAGCATGGAGTTCCGCCAATAGGATATCTCCGTGTAGAAGGCTATGTCGACGTTGCTGAAGTTCCTGGTGACCAGGGCCTACACAATAAAGTTTGAAATCTATCTATCTATCTATCTATCTATCTATCTATCTATCTATCTATCTATCTATCTATCTATCTATCTATCTATCTATCTATTACAGACAAAGCCAGGACCATAATAAACACATAGACATTATTGACCAGGTGCATTCACCAGAAAAGTTAACGAAATGATGTTCCACATCCGCCGCCAAGGCTTGTGAGTGATGGCGCTGGCTATTACTCCCAGTGTAAGTTCTAGTAAATAAGCATAAATACCCCAGAAAGTGGATGGGAAAACGGCGTCACGGTAGCTCAATTGGTAAGAGCACCACACGCGTAATGCGAAGATGTGGGTTCGTGTCCCACTTGCGGTCAGTTGTTTTTTCATCCACTTTCATTTCCGTTAATTTATCACTTTAATTCAATTAGGAACTACAAGTAATTTCCCCTATGCTGTCCTTGATGTCTTTGTTGGCTTCTTATGATAATACAGAGAAATTATGTATGTTATAAAGGCTTCCCAAGGAACAAGGGATAAACACCAGCGATAGGAATAAACACCAGCGAAGAGAGAGAAAATTGCGTTTCCTAAATTGAGGGACCTACATGGTGGGGCCCTTCCAACGAAATGTACATCCACATCATAACGAGGGTAGACGTAAAGCCCGTGCACGAGCCATCTTGAAGAGAGTTAGGGATGACATAGACTCTTCCCTTTTTGTCGATGCGGCGCAATACGGCAATAGGAGAATGTTCGCGCTGTCGGTCATAGACGGGGCGGGGAGTGCTTCGCTCATCCGCCTCAGTAAGGGCGGCCACCCCGGGTATAGCAGAGCGAATCGCAGTTGCGCTGGCCTTGTGTGACCCAGAGCATTTCTACATTTACACCAACTCGAGAGACGCAATCAGAGCATTCGAATCGGGTAACCTCGCACGAAAGGCGGCCTCTATTCCAGAGAAGAGGGCTGGCCCCACTTCTCATTATATTACGTGGTTCCCCGCACACATGGGAATGAACGTTCTCGAGGGCTTCCCAAACCTCAACGAGGTGGCCCACGACCGTGCGCGAGAACTCACGCGCCGCGACGGTCTGGAGGCTCCGGAGGGGCAGGAAGGGACACAGCAGAACGATCCACTTCTCACATTTAATGAAATTACTAAACATTACCAACTTGGCAGGAGAGCTTTTCCTCTTCCTCACCCGAAGCTCAGCAGAGGACAGTCAGCTACTCTTAGAATGTTGCAGACGGGATCTTTCCCGTCGCGCGGCTTCCTTAGTAGGATATACTCAGACGTGGACCCTGGTTGTCCCGACTGTAATGAACCCTTTTGCTCTACGGCTCACATGCTCTGGAGATGTCCCGCGTTACATAACGACCTACTCTCCAGCGAAGCCGAATGGGAGGAGGCCATCAGAAGCACGGTACTCCGAAAGCAAGTCCAGGCTGTCCAGAGGGCCCAGGAAAGGGCGGAGCGTCACGGCGTTCTGTCCTCTACGTGGGCGCGGCCTGCGGTTACAACGGCCTCCCGTTAGGGGGTCCTGACAGTAGCTCCTCAGGATCAAATAAAGTTCGTTGTCTGTCTGTCCTAAATTGAGGATCATTGAGAATTACCGCGAACGAGGATTCGGTACTTCGTGATGCACCGCGATTTCTCTATTAGCCATGACTTTTTGGCATCACTACATCTTCCACATCACCTACTGAGGCAGTCATGTCCGTCCGTCCGTCCGTCCGTCCGTCCGTCCGTCCGTCTGTGTGTGCGTGTGGGCGCGTGTGTGTGTGTGTGTGCGTGTGCGCGTGTGTGTGCGTGTGTGTGCGTGTGTGCGCTGCGTGTGGGTGCGTGTGTGTGTGCGTGTGTGCGCGCGCGCGTGTGTTTGCGTGTGCGTGCGTGTGCGTGTGTGTGTGTGCGTGTGCGCGCGCGTGCGTGTGCGTGTGCGTGTGCGTGTGCGTGTGTGTGTGTGTGTGTGTGTGTGTGTGTGTGTGTGTGGTGCTGTGTGTGTGTGTGTGCGTTTCAGTTTAGTTTCTTGGTGTGTTCTTTCGTGGCACTCGCGCTATGAAAGCGCACAACAGTTCTGCGCTTCAAGAAGGGGCCATGAATCTTTCATACGAGGCCGTCTCTTTCTTGAAAAAGAAAAAAAAAGAAAGCTCGCGTGAAAGCGTGCAAATAGTAAAATAACGGGAAAAAATTGAAGGATGCTTAAGCTTCGCCTTTAAGAGTGGAACACGATAGCAGTTATCGGGCCCCGTTCGCATCGCATTTTATTGCGATAGCAATTATGTGGACACTTCAACCGGATTTCTGCCGTCGGCGTCGCCGTCGCCGTGAGGTTCCGTATAGATAAAATCTTCGCCGCGCGCCGCATGCCCGAACGGAAGCGTGCCGGGACGCGCGCTATCACGGAAAGCGAACGCACTCTATCTCCCAGGCGCAAGCAAGGAAGCGGGAAGCCAGCGCCGGAGGGAGCAAGGGGGGGGGGGGGGGGGGCACTTCTACTCTGCCAACAACCGCGCTCGTCGCTCGCCCGCACCGTCTCTTATCTCCACACGGCTCTAACCTTTGTATGCGCTGTGCATTCGCCGCTCAGTTTCCGCTGAAGCGATAGACCGCACGCACCTTCGCCCGCTGCGGCGTATGCGCTTGCTGCCAGCGTTTTGACAGTCGTTGTCTGCAGTCATTCAGTGTGATCTATTCATGTTTGTGCGCGCTCACACCACGCTTGTTCATTCAGTTAGTAATAGTCGGGCCACATTTTCCAAAGCACGCTACACATGCAATGCTGCCCGGATCGGCAGTGCAGCGCTACAGGTGTGTCCCTTCGCACGCGCTGCCCACGGGAAGCGCTTCTCATCAACACCACCGTTTCACACGCGCCTTCTCGTGGTCATCGAGTCTCTCTTCATGTCGCTCTACTTATGCCGCAGCACATCTGCTTACTTAATCAGCTCATGTTTACTACAATTCATATTGCTGCCAAAGCCGCTCACCTTACTTCGTATGACATTGCTGTGCTGCTATCGCATTCATTGCTTCGCCCTTAGCGCGAAACTGTGACATTTTTCTTTCAGTGGGCTACACTGCAACACAGAACGTGGGAAAGCCAGCTTACAAAGACCAAGCTTACACCGATCCCCTTAAAGCCGGCTTCACTTTTAAACAAAAATGCATTGCTGGGAAGACGTTTTTCCAGGGGCAATATAAGTCGTCCTATATTAAAATGTGAAGGTCCTAGCACCTTTTTTTATTATTTTATTGTTTTCTATTGCCCCGACGCGCGCGCGTGTCCGAAACGCATTAGGCAGGCGAAGTCCTAATTTGACCTGCCGTAGGGTGCCTCGATGCCAGAGCCGGCAGCGCTGGCATCGAGGCACCCTAACCTGCCGAGGATGCGAGCGCCCTCTGGATAGCATTTTCGCAAATAAACTACCCGAGCGCGCCGTGTTGGTATGGTAGAAATGCTGGAAAGGGGCTTGTGTTTAAGTTTCCTCATAACAGAATTATGTTTTCTCGTGCATTCAAATTACAATCTGACGTCACCATGTCTGTCAGTTGTGGTTAAGTAGGGCTTTACCATTTTTCTGACAGATTTCACTGTGAGAAATTCAATTTTTGTTTACCAAAACCTAGCACCACGTCGAAGGCCTGCTCAGGTAGGGGTGGTTGGGGTTGATTTTCTCCGCCACGGACGCCAGCATCCACGCCGACGCCGAATTTCCTGCCACACGGGTCCCTTAACGCTATCGCGTTAAAATAGCGTGGCTCTATGCTAGGAATGTTTTTCGGTACATGAACGCTTTGAATCACTCACCTCGCAGTTGTACTTGCTGATTCAAAAAAAAACACGCTATACAAAAATAAGCGAAAAAAAACCAACGCAGAACGTTTTATACTAAATACATGAGTATCTGCAATTGTCAGCAGATGTAGTTAGACAGTTACAGATCGGTCAGGAGTAATTTATTTACTTTCCTTTTCTTATCTTTACGTCTTAAAAATATAAACAGCCAATTACTACTATTACTACTGCTACTTCTCTCTCTCTCTCTCTCTCCTAAGTAGAGTCGAAACTCGACACTACAATTATCAGCAAGTGCCATTTCGTCAGCAAAGCACGCGCTAGTCTCCCTTTCATCCATTAGCCCTTATGATCACCTAAGCGTCTCTCCTTCATAACTTTATTGAAAAAAATTAAAATTAAATTATGGGGTTTCACGTGCCAAAACCAGTTCTGATTATGAGGCACGCCGTAGTGGGGGACTCCGGAAATTTCGGACCACCTGGGGTTCCTTAACGTGCACCTAAATCTAAGTACACGGGTGTTTTCGCATTTCGCCCCCATCGAAATGCGGCCGCCGTGGCCGGGATTCGATCCCGCGACCTCGTGCTCAGCAGCCCAACACCATAGCCACTGAGCAACCACGGCGGGTCACTTTATTAACAAACAACAACGTTGGAGTAACGGATTGAACAGCAAAATAAATGTGTATACCGGCGCTTTTCATCGTTTAAGAGTTCTGAATTGATTCAAACACCTGGCTCACGGCATGATAACACCTTTGTTCGTTTATTTGTTTTCTTCTGAAGAATGCACAATCATATTACGATGAACAAAAATATTTTTTTCGTTAATTAATGATGTGTGATGGCATAGAATCCCACATACGATTATTGTGGATGATTGTGTATATTGTACGCAAGGGCATTCGATGAGACAGATTGTTTTCGATTGGCGGCCGACCTTAAGCGCATAGAAAAATGGTTTGTCATTAATAGCATATCCGTGAGCATAAGTAACTGTGTACACGTTAGCTACGCAAGAAAGAGTAACACAGTCATATATAAGTACCTCTTAAGTGACCAATAAATAAGAAAAAATGACTGGCAATCCCGGCCCTGCGAAAGGGGATGCCCAGCGAAGCTGTTGCAAAACCACCACTACAACTGCTGATATGCAATGCTTGGTTGATGGTTCCGATGCTTGCTTTGAGCTTATTCTTTATTTAAACGTATGCTGTTCTGTGTATTGTATTGATGATTTCAATAATGCATGCACTGTTCGCTTCACTTTGCTGAGCGCTTGTAGCCTTTGCATTACGGGGGGGATGACCCATTGCTGATGATGATAGATGCTTGTTTTGATCTTGTTCTTTATTAAAACGTATGCTGTTCTGAACGTTGTATGCATGATTCCAATGAAAGTATACACTTTTCGCTTCACTTTACTCAGTGCTTGTAGCCTCTGCATTACGAGGAGAATGAGCCATTGCATTTTTTCTTGCTTAGGGGGGGTATGATCTATTGGTGATGATGATAATTTTTGTGCACGGACAGGACACGAAAAATGCCGACCACCGTAAGGGATTATTTTTTACAGCGTCACCGTAAAAAAATAATCCGCCAGTCACATATCTAGGCGTTATGCTGTCAAAAAATGACTCTTGGTGAGATCATGTTAATATCGTAGCTAGATGTGCAGGGCATTCCCTTGGTTTCTTACAACGAAGTTAGAACATGTAAGTATTGACCTTAATTAAGCAGCATATAAAACACGTTTTTCCAATGTTACGGTATGCCTACGCTGTATAGTGTTTGTTATGTGGTGTGCACATTAGAAAAAATCCAGACTGCCATGGCACAGTTCGTCTTGGGGAGAGACGACTGCTTTCTAAGTGTGGCGACAATGAAAAAAAGTCTTCTTAATAGCCTTTTTTTTTTTCCACGAATTCCGTTGTCACTTGGAATTCACTACCTGCGGATATGGTGTACCGCTAGAATGTTAGTGTTGCAAGCAGACGTTCAGGTCAGGGCGTCATTTATCTCAATAATCAGGCGACACGAAAGCGGTTCGTTCAACGGCAAAGCAGAGCGAGCGCGAGCACCGATGATGATGATGATGATGATGATGATGATGATGATGATGATGATGATGATGATGATGATGATGATGATGATGATGATGATGATGATGATGATCTCAGCACATGTCTCGTACCCACTTCGGGGGATTGGCCAAGAATTGAGCACCTGAACTTCTAGATATGGATTCTGAAACTACAGTTATTGTGCAATTTAGTAATCAGAACAGACAGATTAATTTTCCTGAACTGCATAATTTATAATAATAATGCCATGAATTAAAACTGAAATATCTCTGAGAAATTGTAAAAGTAGGGATTTAAAATTTTATTCGTTTTGTTGATTGAGCGACCAACAGCACCACTTCGTCCTCGTCTTTTGCTTGCGTCCGTGTTCGTCGCTACAATTTGCTCCCGCAATAATGTCTTTATGCCGCTGCGGGTGATGTGTGAATAAATAATAATAAGGAATTATGATATAAATAATTTATCTGTAATCTAAAAGACACATGAGCACCGCGAACACTTTCAATGCTCTTCAAGCGTTGGGCAAAACATTTTCTATACTAGGCATCGTTCTGGATTGCTCGTGGTGAAATCTGAATATTGCTTGGCCAAGACAAACCTGAGTCTCCTATTCATCCCGTTTGGGAACACACTCGCATACTGAAAGCGAAATAAGCACCAGCTTCATATTCAACTTTGCAATTTGATTCCTTTGTTAAAACCTTGTATAAAAAAGTCATGTATAAAAAATGTAGCAGCAGAGTTCATACTGCCTGCAGATACAATCCACAGGAAAACAGTGTTGCCCGGAAGCCATTTAAACTTAATTTCAAACACGGCCTTTTACTTGGTGGACGCAGCGGGCGAACCGCGTTCGTGGCTGTGAAAACGGCAACCGAGTTTTGTGCAAAACATATGGACTGACGTTGCTTCGCAACTAACGGGCGGCTTGATTAACGGCCTGGAAAGATCGCTCACGCGGCCACATTCCGCACTTTCTTAGTAAGCTAGTCACAAGTTACGGCGGCAAAAGTAACACGCGAAGACTTACATTCTTTACCAGCCGCCAAAAAAGTAACAAGCAAGTAACTGAGCGGCCGCGGACATACACTGGAGCTGATGTGACTCTTTATACGTTGCAGAAACTGAATGACCAAAGCCTTTGCTCAGACAAGCGGCTAACTTGCATGTATCACGTGTTCTGCTTTAACCATCGGTTATGCAGTGTCTTAAATCACGGCTCAAGGACAAACAAAGCATCGAATAGCTTCCTGTATATGTCAAAAACGTACTAGAGCGACGCGCATTTTAATGGCTACGATAGATTTTTTTTTTTTTTTCGAGGGGGGGGGGGTCATTATGCGCATAATGTACCTACACAATGTTATGAAGTGTAACTATATCGGGAATTGCGCTGTGTACAACGTGAAGAACACAGTGTTGCCCTTTCGCCCTCACGTAGTACTTGTAATCCACAGGCTTCAGTTACCTTCCGTAGTCGGGCCGTGTTGCTTTTGTTTAATAAATCCAGGCAGGCAGGAAGATAGGCTGCATTAGAACCGGTTATACCAAGATACAATAAGAAACAGATTCTACCCATTCGTCCTATAACGCGCACACACACACAAACACAAAGACGTACTGTGTACGAAGAAAAACACAATGTAAACAAGACAAAAAATTAAGCTCACCAGAGGAAGCGTCCCGTACGCACACTATTATACGAGGCTGTGCATTATATCGTGTTCCGAGGGAAGGTTTTAGTTCATCTACGGGATAGCGGAACGCGTTTCTTTATTATTTGTGCTCAAGAAAATGTCGACGTTTGCAGGTATCGCTAGGTCTCTCTGATATGTATGAAAAATCTCGAAAGCAGCAGCAGATATCACAAGTAAAACACGAAGAGAAAAAAAATCAGGGAGCTCATGCGCTAAGTTCATTAATACTCGCTCACCGAAAGCCCGTTTTCTTTCTTCTATGTTTTTTCCTTCTGTATTATTTTTATGTTTGCAGACACACGCACACGCACGCACGCATTCAAAGAGCTAATATAACGTGCATTGGACAAGTTATGAAAGTCTAAATATTTTCTTGGATGAAGGCTCTTAAACAATCTGAGTGAATGTGCGTACATTACCTTATTATTCTCACGATTTCCATCGGCCTTGTCATCAACATATATTTTCCGAACATGATTATTGCGTTTCACAGTAAGAGTTTGCACACAAAAAAAATTCTGAAACATTTTCTTATTTCGAACAACAAAGAAGCGAAGCGTTTAATTGTGTTTATTATTCTGTGTATTTTCAAGTGTAGTTCCAGCCGGTGTTAAGTGCCAAACTGCTCAAATTGTACATTGGATAAAGCGTTCCTACGCTCGCCATTCGCTAGTTAATTCTTTCACAGCGAGCGGCAAGTACGCCGTATGCCTGTTCATAAAACGGCGCGCAACTTCTTTGAGCTCGACGCGACACGAGTGTTAGTTACAACAGAAATTGTTTTCTCTGGATGCTTGGATTCATCGGTTTGAAACCCTGCCGCGCTCAACTGTTTGAGAAACACTTGAGAGCGCGTCGGCAAGGACCTGCTTCACTAAAAGAAAACACTCCTCGCAGAAGTCTGGAAACAATGACCGGCGCTTTCCAAAAACGATCGTGCGCAAAAATTAAAAAAAATGAAAACGAGAAACGTAGATAGAAGGAAGCACCGGCTAAAAGCAGAGAATAATCTTCCAATTTTTCTCAGAAAACTGGTTATCGACTGGTCACTGGAGTCCTTTTACTTTTGGGCCCACTTTCACTTACACAGAGGCAATGTCGCATCCTAAGACGTTTTTCTGAAGAGTGGCTATTGCTATAGTTGAAAACTTTTCGCTTACGATCGACTATATGCAACCCCCGCCACTATCTTTTATAATTTTTTAAGGAGCTTCTTACCGCTCAAGTCTCTGACAACGTGTTTGCATGCGCTGTCGAAGCGTGCCAAATGTGGGACAATAGTGCACGTCATACTTCAATTAGTTCTTTTCCAGGAATAACTGAGAGCCTTGCTCAATCTGGTTTTATATCATCGCAAGCCGCACCGCTAGGCGAGCTACAATTGCAAAAAAAAATCTACCTGCATTCTAAGGAATTCTCCAGTATACATATATGAAGTACTGACAGCCGGTCTCTTCCTCAAAAGCTGACACAAGAGCCGCAGCGCACTCATGTTCTTGACAAAGTTTTCGAAGTTTCTGTCGTTTCTTGCATCAGTGCGGCCATGTATTCTAAGAGTGTTAACGTATACCATGTCAATAAAAGACAATGAGTGAACTTTAGTACGAGAAAAAGCTTTAAACGTGAACGTAGAACTCACGGTTATTTTGTTACTGTATAGGGTATATCTGTCCATGCTATTTACCACGTTGGGTGTGCTTCACAACGTTGATTGTCTAAGTAGACAGCTACATGGGATAAATTTTGCTTTCTGCAGTTGCTCTACAAACGGGACAACTGTACTCTGCCAAAATGTTGCTCTGGTGGAGCTGCCAACTCCTTGTACGCCTTATATACGTCACTGAGAATGCGCAGACAGCACCTATATATACGCAGGAACACAGCAGTAGAGCGATCGCGGTACGCTAGAGCGTTTCATTCATTTTATTGTGATAGCAATTATATGGACACTCAAAAGCATATTTCTGCCGTCGGCGTTGCCGTCGCCGTCGCCGTGAGGTTCCGTATGACGTCATTTGGAGAAGAAATCGTCGCCGCGCGCCGAACGCTGTATGTGCGAGTGAAAGGGCTCGAGGGGCGCGTCTTTCACGGGGAGTGAACGCACGGCGGAGAACAAACGCGCGTTCTGCGCCGTGCTCGCTAAAGGGCTGCAGAAGTAGGCGACTCTTTTCTCCTTTACAATCACCATATATGTAGAGCAAACGCGCCTTCTTCCGACGCGCGAGAGGCCGTGAGAAATTTGGAAAGGTTTTAGCATTGTGTTTAGAATAAATTGTGATGCACGTACGTACTGTGGCTTGTATGCGTGCGACTTGCTGGGGCTTGTGTGACTTACCGGCCTGGCCGTGTATCACCTCGCAAGAATTTGGCGAAACTTATCAAATCTTGGCGACACTTAGTATGAGCATAGTTAAACCATGCATAACCTCGTAAGACTTACCAAAAACTAGCAACGCTTGGTATGAGCCTAGCCAAGCCATGCATGCATAGCCTCGTAAAACTTAGCAAAACCTAGAAGCACTTACCAAAAGCCGGAACTAGCTCCGCTGTCGGAACTAGCTCCGCCTTGCACCACTAGTGCAAACTGCCCACATTTTTTTTTCATGTTCTACAATTTTCTCATTGACACTTTTCATCGAATTATAATTTTTGACAAGTTGATTAATTATGTAAGACTAATTATGTAATTAGGCGGATTGCAAAAAATAATCTGAGTATATCCAAGCGGCGGCAAGCAATATTACCTTGGTTCTGTCCAGCTACATGGCATTTGCATATTTCTTTAATCTTGGTGCATGGTAGTTGAAACACACACGCACAAACACACGCACGCACGCACGCACACACTTGTCCGCATGTACACATGGAAAGGTCGATACCAGCCTCGTTGTTAGTGCCTAAGGGACGTGTGATCACATAACAATCGTTTTCCAATTCCGTTCTTATCCCAATCTTTTCATCATCGGCTCAAGCGTTGACGTTGTCACCGGATCGTGTCGCTCTACCGGACAGCAGATAAGAATTGAAGAGAATGGAATCCCAAGACTTACCACCTGCCGGCCGATTACGGTCTTGAAAGGGGTTAATCTCCTGTTTCAGTCGCAGCGAAAATTTCGACGGAAACTGTTGAGAAGGGATCCTCGGGAAATTCTCGCTTAACGAGACGCGTGATATGAGACCTTAGCGGAAGGAGGATATCGACTGAAGACGCGAAGTGTGTCAAAAGCGTTAGCATCGAGGGGAACGAAACGTATAGAGTCCCTAGTTCAAATAAAGCGTTAGGTAAAGTCTTTCCCTCTCTATATATTTTTATCGCTTCAACGCTTGCTGTCACACATGCAAAAACACAAAGGTAAGCTAACACCATTACAACAAAACAGGAGGCAATGCCATTGAGATATAGGTCTAAAACGGTGAGCGGAAACGAGTAAAGGAGTAAGGCATAACGAGGGAAAGATGGCGTTACGTACAGAAGAAAAAAAACGATGCACTGAAATAAGCAAAGATGAGCGAAAGTTTAGACGGCCGTCTGAGAACCGCGCTAAGGCAAGAGGTCAGGATTCGCGAAGTATGGTAAGCAGGCAGAATAACGTACCTATTAAGCAAGAACCGGCAGTAATTTGCACTTACAAAAATAAGAAACAAGGAAAAGGGGGAGAGGGAGGAGAAAGATGTGGAATAAACAAAAACAAGTGACTGCTGCAGAAGAACATACGGAAGCAAACGATGGGATACAACGCTACTCGGCAATCCTGGAGATAGAATTTCATAATCAGGCACTTTCTGAATCTACTTCAGGGCAGTGGAGGAAAGGGTTTCTTCGCAAGTTTTTCCTCGGCGCAGAAATCAGCGAGAAGTGTTGCTGAAACGCGGTGGCGTACTACACTGCTTTAGTCGAGGGCGGTGCTTCCTCTCCTATGGTGAAATTAAAGTAAAGCTCCTAGTTAAGGCGCGCATTAGCTTTATATACGAATGAATTAGCTAAATGAATAAAGTATTTTCTTCGCCGTTTGGAAATAAGACAAAATCTCTCGCAATGAACCAACATCTCTACTACATAAAGCCAATTAGGTCAAGAATGTGGGACAGGTTCCTTCGGCGACCGGATCTGAGAAGCATAACTTAGCAGCTTAAGACGTACTGGTGGGCAAGTTGGTCAATCACGATGGAATATGGCAGCGCACTTCGAAACAAGGACGTAACACAGAGTCAGAACAACAACAGCGCACGTGTTTGTTCACTCTGTGTTACGACCTCGTTTCGAATTGCGCAGCCATGCTCGATCATAACTTAGCAGGACGCGGGCTGGTTGGGATAGCTGGTGATTCGTCTTAGAAGACAGCTCTTATCCTCTCGTTTACCTCATCATCGATATTTGTGCTGTTCACTAACGAACTAAGGAGATGCGGCGACTATGTACCACAAGCATAAATAACCAAGGCCAGACAGGCGTGGGATGAATTAACGAAGCAGCTCACTGCTCTCATCACAGACACACGAACAGTAATGTTGAAGAGCGATTTCGAGAGGGGTCATCCTGACCTCACCTCGCGTCCAAAGGGCCTGGTACCTTCACTGGACGATCCGAACGAAAAGGCGCACGCCGAAGCCGACAAGGCGTCCAGATGAAAGCTGAGTTAATTCTTCCGCAAACATGCACAATCATTCGTATCTGATGCACAAGCAACCTGGTGGACAAGCATTTCGCTGTAGTGTCCACAAGCCGCGGACACGAAGGGCTCGGCGCACGTCCTTAGCGGAGAAAAAAAAATACACGCCAATCAGATAAAGCAAAAAGGTCACTCGAAGATGCATGCAGAGCGGCATACATCTTTAGTCTGGGAGTCATTTGTCGCTCGATATGTTCTTAACCTCTCACTGCAGCTATAATTATTTCTAATTCGGCTATTCGCTCGTATTGCCAGCTCTGCGACAATTATGCTCAAGCTTGCTTCGTTTTATCTCTCTATATTCAAGCGTTCGAACTAGCGCAGCCAGAATTCTAACTGCTACAACTAGTATATACTCGATCCATATAGCACGGTTACCTGCATACAAAAGGCAGTAATCATTGCTTTCACGTAAAAAAATAATTTACTCTTATTAACTATATCCATATCATCCCGCCAGATAATCTACGCTTTCAATGTTTCGCGGGCCCTACAGTACCGAATCCCCTTCAATACTGTAATTAAATACGCGCGACAGCGCTATCTGGTGGGCGAGCCCAATTTATCAACATTTTCCACCAATGACTTATCGCCAAGCCGGAATTTCACTTCCCAGTCACGAAATGGCGGAGGGAAGTCATGACTGTTATACTGTAGAAGAGACCCGGCTCGAGAGTAATATATTGGTCTCTAGCGACCTTAGCCTTCGCGAAATATGTAACCGGAAAAATAGCGGTAGAAAAGAAGCCTCCGAGTGGGACACTCAGCTCCGAAGACGACTTTAAACCTCCGCTTCTGATGACAGTGAGAGCCCGGAGGCCATCCTTTAGCGATTTTCGCGAGAGCCACTTTCAGCTGTCAACGTAAAGAGGCAAGAGAAAAAAATTTAATGCAATGCGGTCGTACGGTCATCGAGGAAATAGCTCTTGAGAGGAGTGTAGGAAAGAATCCGGACGTCCCTCTACTTGAAAGGAGAAGATGAACTATCTGCGAAGTGTCTGGAAACGGGTCCTGCAGCCAAAGGACGTGGATTTCTACTTTTTTTTTTTTTTTTTTTCAGCATAGCCGGGGACTTTCGCGGGTTTTCCAGTAGTTTCGAAGCGGAATGACGGGTCAAAAAATGTGCTTCAAGACTTGCGAGTTTCGTGTGGTGAAACTCAGCTACAGGTGTCAAGTGCGAAACATTCACCTTGTTCCCGTTTCCCCCTCCCCAAGTGTAGGGTAGCCAACCGGGCACGTCCTTGGTTAACCTACCTACCTTTCCCGCTTCGTTTCTCTCTCTCTCTCGGCCTATATAACGCATTGATAGAGTCGGAGGCGACTATTCGGAAATTCCAGGACGGAAGCCTCGTTCGTTAACTATCTTCTGGTATATAAATCCAAGCAATGCACTACTGAACTACATACCTTAATTAACCAGATGATACACGGTGTTTAAGTGACAAAGTGAGAAGTTGAACGAACTCGGAACAAACAAACACACTCAAACATAAACACACATACACGCACACGCACGCACGCATGCGCACCGCCGCGCTCAAGCTTATTTTCAGGAGAAAGACAGGAAGGATGGGGAGGAACTATCTGTAAGAAATAATGTTTACTCTAAATATGTATACACCCGGAGCAGAAAGTCGGCAACGGATTGAATGCTATTTCACACGGAAAAATCGGTGAACAGAAGGCGCCAAGTTGTAGACGATGCGTCGACGACAAGGCGGGTAGGAGGACAAGGATCGTGACAGCGTCCACGTACAGACAGCTGGAAAAACAAAACAGAAATAGAACTCTGGGGAGGATTGAATGGAAGCATCTTGCACGAGCGTGACAGGGCGCTATGAATGCCCAGGCTATACGGAACCAAGGCAGAGTCTGCCGTGTTTCTGCGTCCATATTTATGCGAGGGGAGGAGCCGATAAAAGAAAAATGACTCGAGTGTGCGTGTCATAAACAGGGGCTCCGGCAAACGGCAGTCTGCGACGAAAGTGAACGGAACGGCATCGACGCTTCGAACTGAGACGCGTGAAGGCGAGCGACGTGGTAAAGTGGTTGCGGCTGCTTCCGCGAGTTTCCACGCTCTGCCGGCGCCGAAGCTATATAGCGTGGAACGAAGGGAGCCGAGGCGAAGGGAAAGAGTGTGTATTGAGCACCGCTCGATGGAATCGACTCGTGCTGAACGGATGCGGATGCCACGTCATGCAACCGCAGAGCCAGAGAAGATAAAGCCAAATACAAATGAGAGGAAAGAAAGACGCTGGCTAGAAAAAGGCACACTCGAGACTTTAAATCGATAAAATAGAAGTCAGGGCTGTCACTGGCCATATAGCCAGCATGCTGTCAGCGTTGGAATAACTTCTTGGAACGCGGGCGGTAATCAACGCGACATGTATACAGTACCTTTCACTTTCCTCGCGCCGCTGTCATTTATCCGCTCCTTTGACTTTTCTTTTCATGACCACGTGAGCGTGACGTTCTTCATACGTCGCCTGTCGAGTTTACCGGATTCGAAGCAGGCAAAAAAAAAAAAAAAAGAAAGCGTAATGAAGCTCCAGAACCAAGTTCACTCAAAAGAAATTTGTACGCACCCATCGCACGTATACTTTCTTAACGTGCCCGGATCCACCATACGGTGCATGAATACACCACGATGAAAGTAAGAACGAAAGCTGCGAGGCGACATCCCTTTATTTGATTTTTTTTTTCCTTAATAATGGAGTAAGTAGAAACTATTTCGTTGTTCACAGCTGAGAATGCAATTATCATCCGCAGCCTTACGGTGGTGCCGCAGTTTGACCAGCTCAGTCATTAATACATAGAGCCTCTTTCTAGGCAATGATTAACATTTTTATTTCAAAAACCCCAACTTCATCTAACCGCGCGTGACTGCCGCATCAGCTGCGGCGCCTGCGCAGTTGTGGTCGTAGCGACAGGTATCAGTGCGACAGACACAGGCAAAGTCAGTGTGCATGTGTGTTCGTGCGTGCTTCGATGACCTCATCACCATTCTTTGACCTCTCGGAGGTATTGCCGAAGCTTCGGGCGTGAAAGCCAGCTGCTTTGGACGCACAAATGATTGCTGCCCAGAGAATCCGAGTTAGTAATGAACGCCAAGCTGCAGTCAGTGTGCAGCTTCCTCTATATATAGCCTTAATTATCAAAAATATAGGTAATGCGACCGCGCTCTGAATTTTAAACGTGCGTCAACAATGGAACCACCCCGACACAAACTTTGTTTGCTGAACTCGGTCCACTTTCGTGCGACAATCCGCGGACGTACCAGGATTGGAAACGAAAACGGCTCGAAAAAGACAAGCTGCCTCCAAATTACGTGCTGTCAGCTTCTACTGCAATCGCCGTGGCAATTCAATCCATCTGTGACCACACAGAAAACGGAAACCATTGAAAGTTTGCGCAGTAAAGCCGAAGTTCTTGGAGCCGACCTGACTAGATCAGTGTGGCGTGCAGCTAGCAACTCTCGATATGCGACCCGCTAGCGCTGCAAGTGCATGCCGGTAAGGTTGTTAGTGTTTGACAACCGCATGGACATGTTTCTACACGTCGCGACTTTACTGACAACTTTCCTTTGATGCGAAAGCATCAAATGGCCCATTGAGCGAAAAAGCCGGCGTTTGCAGAAGCGAAACGGCTCCTAAATTCCCATTGGCTGCAACGCCACATCACGTGCGTGCCTCGACGGAGCAGAGCGGGCGAAAGGGAACACGCAAAGCCCCTCCATGAGCTCGAACACCTAGCTGTTACCGCACTGGCACACCAGGTGTAGCGTGAGGGGAGAGGGCATCACTGGCAACTAGAATGTACTCGACATACAGGTGATAAGCCCGCGAATACACGCAAAATTGCCGCGTGACTGGCCGCTCGAAGCACCTTGCGTGTGTTCGCAGGCTTCTTTCACGCTCGGAAAAAACGCTTTTATGTAGCACGTATTGAGCAACAGAAAGCTGTATCGGGAGTTTTTCATGGTGCTGTGCAATTTTCTTACTGACACTTTTCATCTAATTATAACATTTGAGAAGTTGATTAATTACTTAAGGTTAATTATGTAATTAGACATAATGCAAAAAAATAATCTCAGTATCTCCAAGCGACAGCAAACAACATTAGCTTCGTTCTGTCCAGCTACGTTGCACTTCAATATTTTTTAAATCTTGGTGCATGATAGTTGGGACACCCTGTACTTAGAAGTGAGTGAGTGAGTGAGTGAGTGAGTGAGTGAGTGAGTGAGTGAGTGAGTGAGTGAGTGAGTGAGTGAGTGAGTGAGTGAGTGAGTGAGTGAGTGAGTGAGTGAGTGAGTGAGTGAGTGAGTGAGTGAGTGAGTGATGAGGAGTGAGTGAGTGAGTGAGTGAGTGAGTGAGTGAGTGAGTGAGTGAGTGAGTGAGTGAGTGAGTGAGTGAGTGAGTGAGTGAGTGAGTGAGTGAGTGAGTGAGTGAGTGAGTGAGTGAGTGAGTGAGTGAGTGAGTGAGTGAGTGAGTGAGTGAGTGAGTGAGTGAGTGAGTGAGTGAGTGAGTGAGTGAGTGAGTGAGTGAGTGAGTGAGTGAGTGAGTGAGTGAGTGAGTGAGTGAGTGAGTGAGCGAGCGAGCGAGCGAGTCAGTGAGCGAGTCAGTGAGCGAGTCAGTGAGCGAGTCAGTGAGCGAGCGAAATAACTTTATTTAGGTCCAGAGAAGAGGCGTAAAGTGACACACATACACCGAGAAGGACGTTCGAATGGGGCGCGTCTTGTCTGTCCTTCTCTGCGTACACGTGCGTATACGCGCCCCTCTTCTGTAACAGCTTCGCTTGTTTGGTTTGCATTAAATACCTCGAGCAGCGCGCACGTAATCGCAGCCGCGTCACCAACTGCGTGGCTCGTTCGCTGAACTGTTCTCAAGTGTTGAAAAGTGCTCGGAACCTAATAACGAAACCCTGATTCGAGGTAAAAATTTGTAACCTCATTTACGCGTGTGTGCGCGGGTCGTGCGCTCGTGTACACACTCCCGATTTTCGTCACCGTCCGCCAAACACGCGTGGAAGTTACTCACAGCGCAATGTAGGGCAATGATTGAACGAAGCGAGGGCAACGGGTGTGTTTGCCGAGCTCGCAAGGTCGTAATTAGGTCCAAATATTGGCTCAAAATGAAGGCATAGGCACGGCCTAGCTGGTAAGGACCCGTGTTTTTAAGTCTGGGTCAAAAGGCAATGCGCCTTACGGAATTCCCGAACAATGACGGTGGAGCAAGCACACCGTAGAGCTAATAGAGAAAAAAAATGTCACCGTGTTTGGACGATAAATCGTGCCCTCTCTAAGCTCTCGAGATTTCATAAACACGTATAAAACAGCTCGTGTTTTTTTTTTTAATTATTTTCACTCTTATTTTTTCCTGAGTTATGTACACGACTTGTAGCTTGATGCATTCACTATACGCGACATGCAGACTTTTTTTTTTTTTTTTTGCTAGAATTCATGAAGGATGCAGCCTGCGATCGAAGGTTCATTGCGGCAAAGAATTTTGAAAAGCGAGAAAGGAAAAGTTGGCGCGATGTACTGCTTTGTCTGTATGAATTTTATTTTCCCTGTGCAGTTCTTATTAATGCGAAAGCATTATATGCCTCAATACGCGAAAATCCGGCGTCAGCGGCGTGACCGCGCGATGGTACAAAAAATGGCCGACGGCGCAAAAATCACGTCGAAAATTTCTCAGGGAGGTTCCTGTAAACACAGTAAATCAATGGCTTTGAAAAGAAAATGTGTACATCTTGGTCTGGGCGGGAATCGATCCCGCGCCTGCGGGATGCGAGACGAGCACGCTTTCCATATACGCCATGGCGGCTCTAGGGCTGCGACTGACTAAAGGTGTGCCTAGTGCGCGCGTGATTGCCACGTCACGTCGCAGCCATGTGGTATGGACTAGTGCGTGCGTCATTGGGCACGTGATGGCACAGCCAATGGGGAGGAAGTGGCGCCACGTCATGAGTGTATAACATGAGCGCGCTGCTCCCCGCGCGTGACTTAGTTGCTCTTCGGATTTCATCGGTGCTGTATCTACTGCGATGGACTCTGAAGCATCTACCTCAGCGGCAGCTCACAAAGCTGTGGCCAGCGTATACGCAAACATACACACACACCGAATCAGCAGGAAGAACTTTAATGCATGTCGAAAACATCAATCGAAAACATTTCACCATAATGCTTTCGCATTCCCATACGCAAGTAGTCTTCAGTGTCGCTGCCGAATTTATTTTTTAACCTCTGCGTTCGCCTCTCTGTCGAGACATCGCCACAGAGCGTGTGTTGTTACTCATCTTGGTGCAATGTATACGTAGTAGATCGATCGTCTTCGTTAATTTATTCTCCTTGTGATTGGCTTGCTCGAAAGCACGCAATTGAAATCCATTCTTGCTATCAAGTGTCTGTACTCGGAGTAACAGATATATTTATTTCAGATACAGAAGTGATGGCTGCTATCATGCCGGAATGAGACACGAATTGAACAGAGCCCGTGGATTTCGGTACTTGTTGCGCAATCTAACCGCGGCCGCGATAAACTTCTGGGTGCACGTTAAGTAACCTCAGGTGGTCAAAATTAACCCGGAGACGGCATGATTCATAATCAAATCGGGGTTCTGGCACGTAAAACCCCAGAATTTATTTATTATATTGCTACACGCGTGTGGTATTTGGTTGTTTGAACGATGCGCGCGGGCGCCATCACTCGAGAAAAGAAGAGGAAGAAGGAGCTGGGCACGCGCTGTGAGTCTAACCGGTCAGCGCTGCAACCGCTGTTGTAAATACAACCTGTAAATAGTTGGTTGTCTTACTGACTGACGTCATTCGCGTAACATTCTGGTGGAGGTGGAACGTTCCCCGTCCTCGCCACGGAGCTCCGAAGCGGCCGCACCGTCGTCTTCTCAGCCATGGCTTCCGATGGAAACACCTCGTCGCCACCTACTCATCTCATCGTTCAGTCGACCTTCAACGTCCTTGAGCGAAAACCGTGTCGTCGACGCGAAATCGTACACGATGCCCTTACTACACCAACCCGGCATCGTGTCGTACCTATACGTATGTAAACGCTCACGCAACAATTTTGATAGTCATCGTCCTTTTTATAAGCATTAGGAGGGATGACTCACCGAATTAAGTTGACTAAGCGATTAAAGTGGAAGACTCAGCAAAAAAAATATACGTCATGTGTCTGCCTTCATGCATCGCACTTGGGCTTTCGCCTTAAAGTCGTCTTAGGCACATAAGAGACCCTGCGAATTTATTTATTTATTTATTTATTTATTTATTTATTTATTTATTTATTTATTTATTTATTTATTTATTTATTTATTTATTTATTTA